>NC_025996.2:62131428-62218809 GCF_000442705.2 Elaeis guineensis
CAAATTTTTTTGGAGACATTATCTCATAACAGTAATTTATGTATTGAATAGGGTTCCCTCTAAAACCGTTCCTACCACATTATATGAGATATGGCATGGTAAGAAGCCAAGTCTGAATCATCTCAGAATTTGGAGTTGTCCGGCTCATGTCAAGAGATAACAGGCAGACAAGTTAGAGTTCAGATCTTTTAGAGCTCGATTCATAGGATATCCTAAAGAGTCATTAAATACTATTTTTATATTCCGGAAGATCACAATGTGATTGTGAGTTGAAATGTATTTTTTTTGAAAAATAGTTTATTCAATATGGTGGTATTGGAAGAATAATTAAGCTCAAGAAGAATGTCTCACAAGAGCAACGAGCTAAAGAACCTGAGGAACCAAATCAATCAGAACCAGTCCTAACACAACCTCTTCTACCGCATAGATTGACTAGAGTTTTCCATCCTCCTGAAAGGTACTTAGGTACCATACAAGAGGATGTAGAGAAAGTATTTCTCACGGAAAATGGGGTTCATGGTGATGATCCCAAGACCTATGATGAGGCGATATCAGATATCGACTCTGAGAAATGGTTAGAGGCAATGAGATCAGAAATTGACTCGATGCACTCAAACCAAGTCTGGACCTTGGTAGATCCACCTGAAGGTATTGTACCTATTGGGTGTAAATGGATCTTCAAGAGAAAGATAAGTGCAGATGGAAATGTGAAGACATTCAAGGCTAGGCTCGTAGTGAAAGATTATAGTCAGCATGAAGGCATTGACTATCAGGATACCTTCTCGCCCGTAGCCATGCTAAAATCCATCCGCACATTGCTTGCTGTTGTAGTCTATTTCGATTATGAAATATGGCAGATGGATGTGAAAATGGCGTTCTTAAATGGATATCTTGAGGAAGATATCTATATGGAACAGTCGCTTGGTTTCACATCCAGTGATGATGATCACAGGATCTGCAAGCTGCAAAGGTCCATTTATGGACTTAAGCAAGCATCTCGGAGTTGGAATACTCGTTTCAATGATGTCATCAAAATGTTTGGTTTTATCAAGAACGAGGAGGAACCATGTGTGTTCAAAAAGGTCAGTGAGAGCACAGTTGTCATCCTCGTATTGTACATAGATGACATCCTCCTAATTGGGAATGACATTTCCATGTTGACCTCAGTCAAAGTATGGTTGTCTAAGGAGTTCTCTATGAAAGATCTAGGAGAGGCATCCTTTATACTGGGTATTAAGGTCTATAGAGATAGACCAAATAGGATGCTCAAACTTTCACAGAAAATGTACATAGAGGAGGTGCTAAAAAGGTTTAGCATGAAAAACTTCAAAAGAGATTTAGTACCTTTTAGATATGGCATTCATCTCTCCAAGAAGATGTGCCCTAGCACACCTGAGGAGATTGAACGCATGAGCAAGATCCCTTATGCTTCGGCAATAGGGAGCCTCATGTATGCCATGCTATGTACACGACCTGATTTAGCCCATGCTATGAGTGTCACAAGCAGATATCAGTCAAATCCAGGCGAAGAGCACTGGACTTCTGTGAAATGTATCCTTAAGTACTTGAGAAGGACTAAGGATATGTTTCTAGTCTTTGAGAATGGAGAACTCCAGATTCAGGGATATACAGACTCAGACTTTATGTCTGATATAGATGATCGAAAGTCGACATCTGGGAGTTTGTTCATTTGCAATGGTGTAGTCAGCTGAAAGAGTTCCAAGCAGACGGTGATTGCTGATTCCACCATGGAGGCAGAGTATATTGCTGCATTGGAAGCTGCGAAGGAGGTATTTTGGTACAAGAAGTTTACCGCAGAGCTTGGAGTGATGTCATCAGATGTCATATCTCTTTACTGTGACAATAATGGCGCCATAGCCCTAGCTAAGGAGTCAAGGTCTCACCAAATGTCCAAGCACATCGAGCGGTGATTCCATCTGATCCGTGATTACCTCGAAAAAGGTTATGTCGAGGTCAAGAGAGTCGACTCCATAGACAATGTGGCAGACCCACTGACAAAGCCATTAGGCCAGCAGAAGATCGAAGCCCACCTTGAGAAGATGGGACTTAGATATGTAGCCAATTGGCATTAGGTCAAGTGGGAGTTTGTTAGATGTGTGTCCTAGATGCCAGATCGGCTGACACATTCCTGTACAAATCTAAGGATAAATTTATAATTTTGACTATAAATGAATACAAGGGTTACTCTTCTATCGCATTGTGTACATTGTGTCTGTAATACATCCTTTGAGTTAGTAGGAATGTAAATTCATATTTTTAAGAGTTGAAAATTTAAGGCATGAATTTACATAACTAACTCATAAACAGCTCCTGACCATAGGATCATCACGAGGATGGTGATCGATCTGAAAGTTTGGTGTACGATCGCTTCCTTAGGATAGATGTATCTTAAGTCTATGATGTGGAGATATCAGAGTGAGAGTACAGATATTCATTGAGAACGAGAGTACTGAGCATGACCACTTCGAGCAGTCATGAGGAAGTCTACCTTCTCGTCAATGACTAGCTCGATGCTACAGTTGTGTGTCTAGTTCTTTGACCTGAGGTGCATCGATAGTTCACCTTGAGTGTGTTATAGTTTGATTACACTATAACTCGATCTCCTAGCCATTCGGAACCCTGAGGTGTATGTTGGCTGTAGCATATTCATTGTAGGAACTAGGTCGCACCAAGATGCGATCTATCAACTTCGATAGATGAGAGGAGTAGTCCTATGATAATTGAAAGATCGAGTCCTTAAGCCCATGGCCATGGCAGAGTGAAATAATGAAAAAGAATTTTTCATTAAGGTTTCACATCGGACTCGGATCGATCGATTAACTCATATGACTGATGTTGGATTTGACGAGTTCACCTTAACCCTAATTTAGTCAGAACTCATGATAGAGGAACTCAATCACACAGGTAGCTGCACTGAGAGATTCATCTTCAGTTCTGATGGGTTGCCACCACATACTGCTAGGTGTCACTGATGGATTTTGAGAGCAATTAGAATGATATTAATGATCGATCATTCTAATTGTCTGAATCAGAAGAGTTCTGGTCCATCGAAAGGAGTTTCGATGATGTCGATGATGAGATCATGACATATTTCATTACCATACAGAATTGAACCTAACTGGGTCACACAAATAAGGGTTAGGGTCTGGATGTCATCAATTGGGCTAACTCAATTGATTTGGATTAGATCCAATTAGGTTCAAAAAAATCATGCTAGCACTCGATTGAGCCTAACTTTCTCCTCGTGTAATCTTTTCTGTCTCTACTGAGCCACATATGATTTGACTCACCCAGAGAACCTTAAGAAGATTTCTCTCAGTCTAAATGAAGCTTGTCCAGCTCAGAAAAGGCTTGTCTTAATTCATGAGATGAATTTAAGAGAAGCACTTACTAATTCCTGTCACCTGCCAATTTCATTTTAGGACATCTATCAAATGTTGACATATGGGTCTTAAACTGAAAAGAGCTCATTGGAGGATTTTTGTGGAGTGTCCACATGCCAAAATCCAATTGAATTGGATGCCATAATCAGATTATGGTGTGAGCCCTATTGGATTAAAGTGGGCACCCCAAATGGATAAGAACCAAAAAGTCTTGATAAACATGGACTCTTTGGCGCCACCTTGTTTGAGCTTATCAATGTTGGCACCAACTTAGGAGAGAGGGTGGGGTTCTTATCTGATGTAATCAAATGACATCATTCCACCAATCAAAATTTTTCCAAAATTTATTAGAATTTTTTGATTGGTTGAATGATGTGGCACTGCGCAGCATACAGGGTCTATATAAACCCTGCTACGCCTAGGGTTTCGTGGAAGAAGTTATTTTATGCACAAAACTCAATAGCTGCCACCCCCTCCTCTCTTCTCCACATCCTCCCTACTCTCCTTCCTCCCCTCTTCACGTCCAAAGAGTTGGACGTCCATCTGGCAAAGATCCAAGGCGTGGTGATGCATGGAACAGAAGGTTGCAGGACTTCTTCGATGGGATGCTGCTCCAACTTCAGGAAGACTTTTGAAGATCTTTCTAATCAGATTTATATCTAATTTTTGGAGCATAGATTCATGAGGAGAAGACATTCCAGGTCCTGCCTGAGTGGATACCGATAGAGATCAGGCACTTGCGTGGCTACATCAGAACCTCGGGCTGTGCAGAGATCATCTACAGGGTAATCAGATTACCCTTGAGGTATTTCTTCTTTCATCATAGTTTTAGATTTAATTTTAAATTTGAAATATCAGATAATAAGATTAGATCTAGAGATTTAGATCTGAAATACATGTAGGATAAAAAATTTTTAAATTTATTCTGCCCTAGATTTGGTGAAATCTGGAAGATCCTACGAGGAAAAGTGGTTTTCCTCCTTCAATTATGTTGTGGTGTTCCTAGAGGAGTCCATTGCAGAAAATCCTATTCTCTCCTAGATATGTGAGAAACTTACCAGAAAGGTATTTCCCTCCTCGGTCAGACTGAAGAGTTTTAATACTCTTCCCAATTTATTTTTCTACTTCATTTCGAAATCGTTTGAACTTTTCAAATGAATCCGACTTATGTTTCATCAGATAGACATATCCATATCTGAATAGATCATCCGTGAAAGTGATGAAGTAGAAATATCCACCTCTAGCACTTGTGCTCATGGGCCCGCATACATCAGTATGTACTAGTTTCAAGAGCTCAGTAGCTCTCTCACCTTTTTCAGTAAAAGGTGACTTGGTCATTTTACCAAGAAGACAGGATTCACAGGTTGGGAGTGATTCACAATCACTGACTTCGAGGATTCCCTCTTGAGTCAACCTGTTTATCCTGTTCTTGTTTATATGACCTAGCCTACAGTGCCACAAGTAGATATCTGATACACTATCTAATCTAGGGTGCTTGCCAGTGGAATAAACTACGTTAACAGGTTGTGATAACATATACACACCATTGTTTAAATGTCCATAAAAAATAGCAACACCATTTATAATGATATTACAAACTTGTTTCTTTATTAAAATTTCATAATCATTTTTTATCAGAAGGCCTACAGAAATGACATTTAAAAAGAAACTGGAACAGAAATGATAATCATTAAGAACAATGGTATGGGACTCAAATACAAGTTTTAAGATTTCTAATGCTAGAACTAGAACTGGTCTTCTATCTCCAACGTTTAGAAACCTCTCGCCTTACTCGAATCTCCTACTGACCTGCAACCCCTGTAACGAATTACAAATATGGTAAGGGCTATCGGTATCTAATACCCAGTCAGTTATATCACAAATAGAGAAATTGTAAGGAGTTATCGTATAAATACCTTGCCAAGCAACAGCTTACTTTTTCTCTGCCTGTTCGGGTCCAGGGAGGTAATGTACTGAGGATAGTTCCTCTTCCAATGCCCTGCTTCTTGCAAAAAAAGTATTCAGCTTGACTCTTATCGGCCTTGATCTTTCTGGCCTGGCCCTGCACTGATGTTCCAGCCTGAACTTGCACCTTCTTCACTTTCTTCTTCTTGTTCTTCTTCCCTTTCTTAAAGGATCGAGAACCAGAAGACGAACCTCCCACTAAGTTCACTGACTCTTTGTGGAGTTGGTGATCCTTCTCAAAGTTCTAAAGCAACCCCAATAACTTGTGGTAGTTTACTTCAGGCTTTGTCATTCTATAATGAGTGAGGAATGGGAGATAAGACTGGGCAGTGAGTTCAGTATTGCATTTTTCTCAAGCTGCTCATGCAAGGGAAAGTCGAGCTTACTTAAATGCTCCATCAGCTCGATCATATACAATACATGATCAGTGACAGAGGCACCATCCCGCATTTTGGTGTTGAAGATGGCATAACTAGTCTTGTGCCTCTCCACATCATCGGGTGTGCCAAAGGCATCCTCCAACACTTGAAGCATGTCCTTTGGCTGAATCATCTCAAATCTGGACTAAACTCATCGCTCATAGCAGCCAGCATGATGCAGCACACCGTGGTTCGGTCACTGAGCTACTTCTGGTAAGTGTCTCTGACTGTTCCACGTGTATTGACAGCTGGCTCCTCAGGTGTAGGATCTGTTATTATATATAGGATTCGTTCATGCTCCAGGACTATCTTCAACTTTTGTACCAGCTATCGAAGTTGGGTCCCACCAACTTATCATTGTCCAATAATGATCGGAGCGATAGGAAAGTGGTCATATCTGCACGAAGAAAAACTATAACTTAATTAGTAATTGATTCATTAAACCTAAAGATTTGAACTTTAATCAAAAGTTTCTCCCATATTTTATTCGAATTGGTAGCCTCTACCTCCAATTCGAGGAATTACTCTAATTTCTTCGTGGGTACTAGAATCCACTTAGACTGCACACAAGCCCAACTTTGGTTGGCCAACCCATGTACATCTAAGGGTAGGTTCATAACCAATTATTTCTCTAAATAATTTTTAGTAATTTTAATTTTGCTCCAATCCCTAATCAGTAGGCTTTGGCCTCTACTGAAAAGGTCTGGTTAGGTTCAACCATTAACATGATCATACTTGGCTCATCTAGCCAATGAATGTTAGGCCCAACTTTGGTTGGCTAACCTAACTATCATTTAGAAAGATGCAGTCAAGAAATCATATTATGAATGACAATTCCATCAGCCGATAAGCACCAGGCCTTTAGGCCTCCAATGATTATCCAACTGATGGACTCATTATCATTCACTTAATGGGAGGCTATGATCTAGTTATCACCATAACTATTTCATTTTAAGGACGTAATAATTTTAGAGGATTTAATTGATTTAGAGGAGGAGGTCAGATGAACTAGCTTATCATGATCCTCCCACTGGCTTCACCAAGTCAGCTTAAGGGAGACCATTAAAAGGGCTGGTCTAGGAGCACCTAAATTAGTCACACTGATTTACCTAACTGACATGGGTCAGTTCGAATAGTCAAGTATCTGATCAAAACATAATTTCACCAAGAAGCCAGATAAGTTCGATCGTGGGAAGGTCTGCTAAAGCTTGCCTTAGATACCATCAGAAATGACCAGGTAAGCAGGCTGCCAATTAAAAACCACCAGTCTGGTTTACCTTAGACACCAACTGATTTAATTAGTTTCGATCAGATCAACCTAACAGTTATACTAGACCGCTTAGCCAAGAATCAAGTCCACTTGGTTCTCGTTAAAGATATGGACTTGACCAACTACAACTATTGTAATTGATCTACCGAATCCTTGGCCTAATCTAAAACAACAATTGATTAGATTTAGTCAATTCTCTAATTAAGTCCATCTTTAATCTAACCTTAGGTCTAACTCAATTAATGGACCTAATTCCTACTAACCCATTAACCCAATGTGTTATGGTTTGTGTCTTAGCTTGTTCAATTCACAATCTTAGAACCTAATCAAACAACTTCTTAATTCTCAATTAAGTTTTGGACTGAGGGTTGGGATTCGACTTTTAGAAAATAATTTTCATGTTTATAAAATATTTTACAACATGGTTCTACCAACCAAGTTGCATGTTTGAATCATAATCAAAATGCAAGTGAAATAAGCATGAAACTACTTTAGATCTAATCTAAACAAGTTCATGTAATTGAAATAATTTCAACTTTAAACTGCGCAAATTTCTCAGACAAATATATGATGGTTCTTTACGCGAGAATTATTAGTAAAGAGATTTTATTTTAGATTTAAATATTTTTAAATTTAATAAATCATAAATTTAATCTAGATCACATCTAATAAATTTATGATTAAAGATAGATCTACACAAACTAGGATAACCTTTGCACTGTAAAGGGTAAACCTTACAGCAGGACAACCTACAGTTCGTGATTGATCTAAAAATTTTAATTTAAATTTAACAATCAGATTATAAATTAGATCTAATCTATGAAATAATCTAAGCATGTATAAATAATCATATAATAAACAACCTAGGCTGTGATACCAGTTGAAGGAACAGATCTAGGGTTTCAAGGTTAGATCTTGAAACTTTTTCAAGATCAGACAGCGGAAGATTAAAATAAATAAAAATTTATCTTGTAAAATCAGAGAATCTCTAGATCTAAGATCCTATTACATGATTATTACATGATATTAAATCAAAAATTAAAATATAAAGAGCAAGAACTATATGTTGATCATATCAACATGTTTCTATACTACTAATGTATGTAAAATATAATAGATCAGATCTATTACCTTGCAAGTTAGATGTTCTAACTTTGTTGATTCAGGCTTGAGAATGATATTGTGAGCCGCACACGCGTCCGACCTCTAGGAGTTATCCACACGAGCCCACGAATCACGATCAGAAGTCTTGGTCTAGAAAATCAGCACAGTATGCTAGTACTGCGCTGATCCTTCTTCGATGATCGATCAGATATCTCTTTTTTTTTTAATTTAGACTCTTCCAAAGATGAGAAGTAAGAGAAGGAGTTTTAGATATGAGACACTCTCAGAAAACTCATAGATGGAGGAAGGAAAGAGGTGAACTCAGCAACCCAAGAAGAAGATCCTCTTCTTCTTCTCTTTGCTCTAATCCAGATATCTAATTTTGTGTCTATTAGATCTCCACGCCCCAAGACTCTTTCTCCTTGATTTTTGGATGCCCCAAATGTCTCTCAATGCTCTATAATCCACAAAAATTTTATGAAAAAATTATTTTAAATAGAGAGATATGAAGAGTTCTTGTCTAGGTCAAATACCTAGTCAAGGATTATCCAAATAAGGCAAGACAAAGGGCGCCCAACTCTTGGGCGTCCCCTCCTTTTTCTACCATGGACCACTAGCAAAGGATGCACATTATGTCTATAAAAGTCATAAAAATCTCAAAAAAAATTTGGATAAAATCAGCGCCATAAGAAAAGAGTTTTGGTTTCCTAAAACTCTATCTCATAGAATTTGAAATCCAAACTAATTCCTACTTTGACTTGATCCACAACCACATTCCATGTAAGAGAGAAAGAGAAGAAAGTTTTGGATGTGTGTGAAGACCTGAGAGAGAGGGTTTTGTTGCATAAAATAAGAGAGAGTGGGTGTGGGGGGCTAAGGTGGCGCAAGGTGGAATCCTAGTCTTACTAGGATTCAATCTATGACTTGTTCAAATTTGATTTCTCAAACCAAATCAAAACAAAATCAAATCAACCTAATTAAAATAGATCTTAACCCAATTAAGAGCCTAATTAATTATATTAAATTAGATTTAAATTTAATTTAATTTTTTAATCAAATTAGAAATTAGGTTGACCCAAGTCCTAATTAAACTAGGACTAGTTTTTTTTTGCACTTGGTTTATCTAATAAATAATTGGACTTGATCCAATCAAATGCAAACTAAATCTAATTAAATCATATTCAATTAGACTTAATCTCAATCCATTGGCTTAATCAAATTAAGCCAATTAGCAATCAAATTACTAATCGATCTTCCTGCAACACTTGCACTAGGTTAAATGTCAATCGTATTGATCGTTTAACCCTAGAATAATTTTTAATCATTGATCAACCATCCGATTGGATCGTGAACTATAATGTGTATGACCTCATAGGTCCGAACCTAAGTTGGTAGTATAAGAATAAATTTTTGTACCAATCGAGGTGACCATCTAGTAATGGTACCCAACGGTCGATAGGTCAAATATGTAGAACAACATCCTTAGAACCCATGCAGATATAGTTTCCATATAATTCATTCTCTTGACCAAAATGTTCATAGAACACCTCAGAGTTCAACTGTCAACTCTGATCAGGTTGTCCATATTGTATTTCAAAATATCAAATCCATCTGATGGATTATCCTGGCCAAGATTTTGCTAAATTGAAATACAGTGACTCATTCTTCTCCAACTCTTGGAGTGGTCAATCCCATCTCGATCACAATCTGACTTCGCAAGTACTTAACTCTGCCTAGAAGCCTTCTGTCACTGAATTAAAAATTTAGTTAGTCCAGTACCAAAGCACAGTGAGTTGCTTGTAAGTCACTAAGGCGATCTCAGGTCTAAGGGATACTTATACCTATATCCCATCAGAGACATTCTCGACAGCAGAATGCTCTAGAGTTGGTCACATTCAATGATGATGTACCCTTACATCTCTAATTAATTTTTTGATAGTTATTTTTGGGCGCCACCTTGATTTGATCAAGTTGGACGTGTCCCATGATTAGGGGACTTTTTGATCTTATATGGGGCATCTGTTGGGTGCACTTTGGGGTATGTTTATGTGAGTACAAGGGTTTCAAGAGTTGATGCCTAATAAGATTCCTAATAGAAGTTGAATAACTTAAGTTATTAGGAAACCTAATGCAAGTAGGACTTGTATTATGAGATTGAATAAGATTCAATTTTTTTGCCTATTTAAAGAGATCTCTCTTAAGATCTCTAGAGCATAAAACCAGCAGCCCTATGCCATCTTTGGAGACCCCCCCACACCCTCTCTTCTCCTCCTCTTCTCCTCCCCTTGGGTGTCCCACACGTCCTTCCTTTGGAGCGTCCCTTCTTCCTCACACCTAAGGCTGTTGGACATCCCTTCTATTGCTGGTTCTGGTATTTGGTAGCAGCATAAAGCAAGAGAGAAAGGCAAGAGAAAAAGAGAAGAAAAGATCAAGGAAAGAGATCAAGTATTGATTGCGATCTAGGCTTTGTTCAGATTCAGCAGGCTGAATTTCTTATAGAAGAAAATTCAACTTGAAGAGGACTATTCTAGGTTGATCTCAAGTGGATACCCATAAAGGCAGATACTTGTGCGGCTAAGAGAGAGCCTCTTCTCTTTCAGATCCAGATTTGAAGAAAAAGATTGCAAAACAGGTATGTGATTTGATCACAAGTTAAATTTCGGCATATATACAATTTCAGCATATAAAGTAGATCCTTGTGGTTTGTATTTTTATGCATGCATTATAAGGATTAAAAGATATTTTAATTTTTCTTCTGCTGCGGTGTTTAAAAAATAAAATTTTAAAATACACATGCATACTCCAACACACGAATTCCAACAAATGGCCCTCTATCCATAATATAAAGTTGATAATGAATACTAATTATGACACTTTATCAACTACGATAACATTCTATCATGGATACAAAATGATCATAGCACTAAATGTTTGTGAGAAATGTCAAACAAATTATGATTTATGATTTTTTTATTTATGGCATATACTTAAAGCCATGTTTATGGAATCTTCATTATTTATGCATATATGATTGTTTCTATGCTTATTTTATCATAATATACTATGAAATTTTTTATTTTGCAATTATAGTTATCCTCTTTAAATGATGCATCAATTCATATCTTTTTTTATTTTCTTTTTTCAGGGGATTAGGGTCACTAGGAATGAAGAATTGTTCGGATTTAATATTCGCACAGCAAGTTTCACGATTTCGTAATAGAATTTTAGTTCTTTAATTGATTATGAATTTATAGTCTAACTTTTTAAATTTCAAGGATTATGGATTATGGTATTTATATTTAGATTTAGATGCTATGAACTAGTATTCATTTAATTACTTAATGAATGATGGAATGAGACTCTTTTATTATATTTTATTTGTGATAGATTTGTAGGCTGCTTATGATTTTTGGTTTTGTATTATCATATGCAATACTCTTCGATAGCATAGCCGTGTTATGTCTCATATTTAGGCATAATATTTTATGGCATCAAAAAATATGTTTGATCATTAGTAGAACTTAAAGTCTAATAATGGATATTAGATCTCTTTTAGTTAGATTATGTTTAGTTAAATTAGAGTAGATAAGGTTTTTAGCCTTTTTGTTGCTCATTTAAGGAAATTGATTAATGTTAGTATTTTTGCTAGGTGATAATGAATAATACAGGGGAAAAAGTCTTAGCAAACTTAATTTACTTCTAGGAGGGGAAGAGCAAGGATGACCATAAGAGGAGATGCCAACCAGCTGATTGAGCAAACTCTAAATGCACTAGCCACTTGACCAGATGTTACTGGAGTATACCAATAGTGTCCTAGCTCCAACAATAATAGTAGATGCAATAAACACATTGATCTACACCATCTTTGGGTTCATACTATAAAAGGTTCAAAAAGCTCAACCCGCCACCATTTGAGGATGAGGCTGACCCTCCAGTTGTAGGGATCTGGATTCAAGAAATGAAAAAGATGTTAGATACATTACAGTATCTCGATGATGTGAAGGTTAATTAGGCTGGTTATATCTTGCTAAAAGGAACATTAAGTTTTAGTGGACTATAATAAAAGTTGTTTATAGAAATGCTGATGACCAACTAATATAAGAGTTCAAGAAAATATTTTATGATCAAAATTTTTCTAATTTATAATCAATACTTTTCTAATTCAATAAGATTAGCAAAGGAGAATGAGTTCTTGAATTTTAGATAGAAAAATGATGTGATAGTATTGGAGTACACAAATAAATTTAATGAGTTATGTCATTTCTACCCCCAACTCATTGAGTTCGAAAGAAGCAAAGCTAATAGATTTAAATAGGTTTTAAGATATGGGATTCAGTCTTATTTGTCTCCTCACCTTTTTAATAATTACAAAGATATGTTAGAACAAGCTTTGAAAGTAAAATCAAATATAAAAAGATCAGAACAAAAAAGAAGGATAGGAAGAGATCTAGACAAGCGGGAATTCAGAGTGACTATCATAAAAACTTAGAGAACAATTCTAAGAAGAAGAAAGGAATAAAGATGTGTAGCTATTGTAGCAGGTATTATGTTGGGCCTTATCTTAAGAATCTAGAAACATGTTGTGAGTGCAGCTAGGTCGGACATTTGGCACAAGATTGTCCTAATAAGAAAAAGGATGAATTCTGCTAAGCCAATTAGGGATATAAGGATATAATGCATGAATATCCACCTTAACTCAGTAGCATGGTACTACAAGTGATGGAGTGGCGACATGTATAATTCCAATAAACTTAAAAGATGCTTGTGTCATTATTTGATTATAACTCTTCTCATTCTTTCATAGTTTACTATACCTTTGGGCTATATATCTAAGAAATTAGATCAGCCACTATGTTGTCACTCCTCTTAAGAAATTTGTTCTTGCTGATCTTTTATTTAGGACTTGCATTATTTAGATGATTAAAGAGTACTAAGTTGACATGGATTTAGATTAGAGTTACACAGCAATCGTATGGTAGAATAGTAGAAAAGACTCAGTGTGCATATTTAATTAAGAATGAAGGTGCATCAAGTTTGGAGAATGAAATTTTTTAAAGGGAAAAAATGAAATAGCTTGGTCAGGGCTCGATCCACTTGATCGACCTACCTAAATTGGCCAATCCGGCAAAAGAAAGGCTCTTGATGAGGTTCTTAGGGGAAAGACTTTATTGAGAGTCGAACTTCTATAAGTAGTCGAAGGTAAGCCACCACCTTTAAAAGGCCCTCCCCTCCCGAAATCCTCCACCCGCTTCTAAGCATCACCGATTGCTAACCACTGCCCATTTTTTAATTATTTCTTCTCTTCTTCTTCAAAACCACCATTTGGTTGACTGAGCCAACCACAAAAAATCACCAAAGATCCGTCGGCCTTGATTTCATTGGAAATCAAGTAGAGAAACCCCTTTGCTATTTTTTTGATCACCTTCTCTTCAATACTCGTTGTGGTTGTTTTTCATTGAGGAGCCCTCAGTCGAGATCCAATCGGCGTTGTGATGACCACTGGTGGATGACTAATGCCGGAAACAAAAGAAACCCCCTGATTTTCCTATTTTTGGCTCTATTTCTCATTTTTTTTATTGTCGATCAGGCACTACTGGCTGCTCTCTACTACCCACCACTACTGCCAATTGCCACCTCACTAGTCCTCCGACCATTGACCACCCCATCCCTTCCTCTTCTTCTTGTTCTTTCTTGAGAATGGAAAGGGGAGGTCTTCCTCATCCTTTATGTTGCCACAAAAGAAAGAAGAAGAGAAGAAAAAAATCCTTTCCATCCTTCATTAAAGGTTGTTGGCTGTCTCATGCCATTACCACATTTGTCTATCACTGGAACATTGACAGGTGCCCATCACCACCACTGCCATCCTTTTGAAACAACAAAGGATGCACCTTCCCTATTTTGAAAAAAAAAAAGAAAAGAAAATCAATCTCCTATTTCTCTCTCTATTGCAGATCTATGGACCTCATATGAGTCCCATCTTTCTTTTATATGGACCCAAGTTGACCCCATTGAAGAGGCCCAAAACCGCTCTTGGGTTTGGGTAGCCTATTGGCTAATCACCCCAACCCTTGTTGAGTGTTTCTAAACACCACTGCTAATGATCCTTGTCAAACGATCTTAGCACTGATCTAGTCCATCCTTCATGATTCATTAGTAAAATCGCTTAGACCTAAACCATCGGAGCCATTAAACATCATCATCCGACCAACTATCCCTTTCTTAATTTTACTTTTAGTATTTTAAATAGGTTTAGCCAATTTGCCTAGTGAATTTTAAAAGCTCAAAGCAAAAGAAATAAGTAATTTTGACACTCTTTACTACTTTTCAAACTATTTGTTGTTTTATTATGAAAAGAATGATTTTGTATTTTCTTAAATTAGGGATCAAAAATATGATATTATAAAACTCATGATTAATCATGAAATAATGCTTCCATAAATATTCTAATATTAATGACTGATTTATGAACTCCATATTTATCAAATCTATATTTTGTTATGAAAAGATTGATTTCATGAATGGTTTACCATTAAAAACTTAATCATGGACCATGAACTCTATAAAGATATTTATATTTTTCTTCACACATGATTCAAGAAAATATGATATAAAAAAATATTCATTTAAAGAAAATTATTTTAAGAAATATGATTAAAGGCTCTCGGATCGATATGGTAGTCTTATTGAAGTGGGGTCAACCAACATCCTGGAGCCAGCATCCAATGAAAATATCCCTCTTTCAACAAGTATAAAGTTGGTAATGCAAACAAATTATGATACTTTATCAATTATGATGACAGCCCTATCACAAAAACAAAGTAATTATAGCAATGAATATCTATTAGCAATATCAAATGGCTTATAATTTATGATTTTATTTATGCCATATATTTAGAACCATGTTTAAGAAATGTTCATGATTTATGCATATATGATTTGCTTCTATAACTTATTTTATCATAATGTACTATGAAATATTTTATTTTGCAATGATAGTATTCTTTCTAAATAATGCATTAATTCATATAAAATTTATGCTCTGGTAAGATTCACTTATTAAACTATGTGGCTTATTTCTCTTTTTATTTTTTTATTTTAGAAGAATAGAATCACTAAGAATGAAGAATGGTTCAATCTTGGAGTACATGCTATCAAGCTTGGAGATTTTATAGGTAAATTTTAGTTCTTTGATTGACTATGAATTTGTAGTTAGTGGCTTTTTGAATTTTGAGGGACATGGGTTTTGGTATTTATATTTAAATTTAGATGCACTAAACTGATATTTGTTTATTTACTTAATGGACGATGGAATGTGACCCTTTTATCATATTTTATTTGTATTGGATTTGTAGGCTGATTGTGATTGTTGGTTTCATGTCATCATGGATGGTATTCCTTGATAGCATGGTTATATTATGTCATAGATTTGGGGTATGATATGAAAAGTTAAATAAAATATAAGAACATGGAGAACTATTTACTTTTATGAAAACTGTTTTAATTTCCTCACTTTTGGGGTACAAAGGAGAAGGATCACCTGGAATTAAGATTGCAGAAAGAAAGAACCATATGCATCTGCCGTAATCAAGTGAGCCAACTTGGTTGGGATCCAATCACTCCTTTCAAAGGATATATCAACTTCCAAGGATTCAAAATCCAGCAAATTGGCTTCCTGGTTATCTTCCCTATAAATATGGTTGGCTTTGAAGGCCCCAATAGTTTCCTAGATTTGTAAAATATATCTTAACATAGGGTTAATTAGAGGTCAGGGACATGTAAGCCATTAATCCAAGAGATGATAGCAACTGACACACTTTCCAACCAAACTTGAGTAGCCTTAAATCTGAAAATAGCCAAACACAGGCCCTCCCAAGCTGCTGCCAATTCAACAAAAGGAATTGAGCAATCTTTAGCAACCAATGTGGGCTAGACAACCTTCATGGTCTCTAAGAATAAAATCAGCACCTACTGCGTTGTCCTTAACCAGTCCATCAAAATTCACCTTCAACACACCAAGTGGGATAGCTAGATAACTATTAGTATGATTCAATAATACTCCACATCATGGTTATTCTAGTGCCTATCAAGAGTATCAAAGGGAATAGCTAAATGGGCCTGTTGGGGTAAGTCAATCGAACCCCGACTTAAATCAACCGACCCCCGACTCTACTTCTACGGCGGACGACTCTGACTCTACGACGGACGACTCTGACTCTACGATGGATGACTAAACTCTGACTCAAGCAATTGACTTTCAATTTCGACTCGGCAATAGCCGACCGACTGAACATACGAATCCGACTAGGCATCGGCTGAATATATAGTACCGACTCTTCATCAACTAATTGAACAAGCTTCACCGACTTATGATCAGTTGCCGATAGTGATTGGTTGATGCTGATAAATATCGAACAACTTGAGCTGTCGGTGCAACAGAAATATTAGCCGACTGCCACATCTACTACCGATATATGATCGACTGATCCGCTCAACATATCATAATCATCACGAATGATTACCGGCCGTATATTATGGCACTATCAGTGAAATTAACGATTTACTATGCGGTTATGACCTGATAATTTAGCACCATAAAACATGGGACTACGTCCGATGGTTACGAAAACCTTATCTATAAAAAGGAGTAAGAGAAAACAAGGCGGATAAGCTTACGTGGGCCAAAACTCTGCTACTGTTTATATTCAACTCCTATTCACCAATTTTTTCTCTAACATAGGCATCGGAGGATCCCCACCGGACACAAATCCGGTCTGCGTAGATGCTGTTTTGCAGGTGTTCATTTCTGACGACAGGCGACGGAGAGTTGGCCGCAACAGATTGGTGCGCCAGGTAGGGGGAAAGCAATCGTATTCACTATGGTGAAAACCAGGGCCCAGCATTCTACTGTAACCGGGTCGGCGAGATATTCTTCCATCAGGAAGAGGTTCCTCCCCCTCCTCCAGTAGCAGAGCCTAGTTCTTCACATCCTGTGATCACCACGGACGTCCAGATCGTTGCATCATGCAGCAGATGAATGTACTCACGGAGGCAGTCAAAAGCCTCCAACAGTAACAAACCCAGTAGCAACACCCACTGGCAGAGCAATCGGTGGCACAATCGGTGCTGTCTAGGCACAGTCGCCGTCATCCACGGCGATCACCATCTTCTTCTTTGGAGCGACCATCTCGACTTTCCCGTCGAGATGAATAATGACATTCTCAGCACTCTCGACGTGCCACTCATCGTTCCTGACGTTCTCCCTCTCCTTCCCATCTCAATAGTATTAGGAAGGGGAAACGGTGCGAACACCCACTGCTTCTCCTTCGAGCTCGTCAGGTGGTCTTACCCCCAAAGTTTTTCAACTGCGATTCGATGATTATGAATGCAATTCCAGGAGATCAATCGCCAACTTGCTCAGCTCCAAGTGGAAGGTCGAAAATCCTTAAACGATTATGACTTCCACACCGCCCAGCCACTTTCTTGACACATCTTGGACCAACCGATTTCATCTCGATTCAAGATGCCTCAGGTGGAGCTATATGACGGCTCCACTGATCTGATCGACCATCTTGAGAGCTACAAGGCTCTCATGATAATTCAAGAGGCAACCGACCCCTCTTATACATGACTTTCTGGCAACTCTTCGGAAAGCTGCTCGAGCTTGGTACTCTGGCTTTAGTCGAAAAGCATATATTTTTTCAGAGAGCTAAAATATTCTTTCGTGGCTCACTTCAGCACTAGTCAAAGGCCGCCATGAATTTCTGATAGTCTCTTCTCGATTAAGCAAGGAAGACTGAAACACTTCAGATTTTGTGGCTCATTTTAATGCGGCCATGCTTGAGGTCAAGGACCTCAATGAAGATATGGCTATATCGACCATGAAAAGAGGTCTAAAGGGATCATGATTTACATATTCTCTGGATAAAACTCTTCCTCAGACTTATGCTGAACTTTTGGAGCGTGTATACAAGTATATGCGTGCAGATGAAGGAGCTTCTGACTGTTACCAAACAGAAAGCAAAGGTCAGAAGAAGAAGAAACAAAAGAAGGACGAAGCTCCAACCGAATCAAGTTGGCTACCTTCTAACAAGCGAGCTTTACCCCGACGACGGAGTCCAAGGCTGACATATGGTAGGTATGACGCTTATACTCCCCTTTCTGCTCTCCGTGCACAGATGCTCATAAAAATCGAAAGAGCAGAATATTTGTGACACCCTCCATCGATAAAAGCACCGTCGAGGAGCCACGGTCGGAAGAAGTATTGTCGGTTCTATCATGATCACGATCATGATACCGAATAATGCATTCAACTCAGGGATGAGATAGAGTCCTGATTCGATGAGGCTATCTCAAAAAGTTTCAGAGAGATCCACCGACTTAACCACCTGTCGATCGACGACGTCAGCCGCAAACTGGAGAAGCTATAAATAATCAGCCAACTGTAGGGGTGATCAACATGATCTCCAGACGATCAAATTAGGGGGCAACTTCTGAAAAAGAGTTGGTGAAATGACGATGACTCAACAATGTAACAACTTTTTCAGAAGAAGATTTCAAAAAATTTAAACTCTTCATGATGAAGCTATTGTTGTTCCGATAATTAGCTAATAAAAGCATAGCGGATATTTTATTCTACTCGACTATGCAATATTGAATTTTAGAATCATAAATTTTAATCAACTGTGGAGTCATAATGAATCGACAGACAGACGGTCAATCAACTATATCCTGATTTTCACCATAAAAATCGATATACAGACCGTATCATGGCTTTCATTATAAAAGCCAGAGGATCGACTTCATTTTAGTACAGAACATATTTTGGCTTTCACTGTAAAAGCTAGAGGATCGACTTTATCTCAACATTGAATATATTTCGGCTTTTATTGTAAAAGCCAAGATATCGACTACCAACTATATTTTGATTTTCACTGAAAAAGCCAAACTATCGACTATGCCTCGATGCCAAACATATTTCGACTTTCCATTGTCAAAGTCGATTATGCCGACTTAGTCCTAACTAAGCAGAATGCTATGCCAATACGATCAAGATCGGATTGAAACTATACCGACTTGGCCACGACCAGTCAAAGGATATTCGGTTGCCACCAATTATCAGATAATCAGACATACAAACCTGACCAAGCATCGGGTATGGGATATTCGACTTACCATCGTTATCCTAACTCCAATCAAGTACGTCAATGCTACAATTAACGGATGATTCTACAAGTCCTACCGAACACTTGAACCATCGATCAATGTTTGGTAGCCGCTCTACATGGCAAATTCGACATTGCACACAAGCAAGACAAACATTTGGACTTGAAAGAAAAATTCTTCTATTCATTGTCAAAAAGAAATTACAAAGTTGGACCAAAGTCAGATTACATATTTGATTACAAAAAATAAGGAAAGCAAAATACATCGATCAAGCATGATCGATATTCCATCTTGAGTCGATGCAGCCTTCTTCAGTGACCCCGTCTACCAACCTTGAAGGGACGATACTACTCAAGTCAAGATCTGGATATGACTTTCTGACCTCCTTATCTGGCCAACCACATCAACAGCCTAACCCACTCATATAGAAACAGAAAGGGTCTCACCTGGCCAACAGCCCGACCCACTCATACGAGAACAGAGGGGCTTCAGACTTTCATCCACTGTCATTAGCATCCTTAGCTTAGGAACTGATGCCGATGATAAGTCGGATTCCCTTGGCACAGATGAAGCAGCTACCCAACTCTTCTTCGGTCAAAAAAGTTCAGTTTCAGATGCTCTCCTTTTCTTGACAGTATGCTAACGAATATCGCCGCTCGATATTGACTCCGAAAGTGAAGAAGCCTCCACCTCCAGACCCGACTGAAATTTATCCATCGGACTCTCCGACCGACCATCCTGAGAAGAAAAAGTCCTAACCATCAAGGAAATGAAAACTAGAGGAAGAACTCAAGAAAAGACAGCAACACCTGAAAAAGATGAAAGAACAGTCCTCAGACACTAGGGCAATCTCTTGTACAGTCCCAGCACCAGAAAAGATAAAATGAAAAGTAAAAGTTTGGTTGAGAGCGGCTCTATATATAGAGGATCACTCAATAGTCAGGATTGAAGCAACCGAATCGAGATCATGTCAGAAGCAAACATGTGGCAACATCTGAACCAACCATCAATCCGATGGTTCGACGCACTTGCATCAGATTAAGCCACATCACTCTCATCCGCATGAATGATCATAACCCAACAACATTTGGACACATGGCAAAAATCTACTTGTCAGAATCATATCATTTGACGTCGAATCGATTTTTCGAAACGATGTCTGATACTAACGACTGATACCGAATCGTCCTATCAATATGGCAGTTAAAAGATGACTCTATGCTTGCCAAAATGACAAAGCAACCGATTGCCTGTATCTTAGAGAAAGTGATTGCAGAATCGGAGTTCGATATGATAAAAA
Organism: Elaeis guineensis; assembly: GCF_000442705.2. Classification (NCBI taxonomy): domain Eukaryota; kingdom Viridiplantae; phylum Streptophyta; class Magnoliopsida; order Arecales; family Arecaceae; genus Elaeis; species Elaeis guineensis. Next base: position 62,152,054 of record NC_025996.2, read on the forward strand.
ATAACTCCCTTCGTCCAACGTGACAAATCACGTAATAATATACGCGTCAGCTCACCTTGAATTTGAGAGTGGGGGGTAACTATTGAGGTAAGTCAATCGAACCCCGACTCAAATCAACCGACTCTATGGTGGACGACTCCGATTCTACGGCGGACGACTCCGACTTTACAACAACCGACTAAACTCTGACTCAAGCCAATCGACTCCTGATTTCGACTCGACAATAGCCGATCGACTGAACATACGAATCCGACTAGGCATCGGCTGAACAGATAGTACCGACTCTTTATCAACTAATTGAACAAGCTTCACCGACTTATAGTCAGTTACCGACTAGCGATCGGTTGATGTTGATAAATATCGAACAACTTGGACTATCGGTGCAATAGAACTATCAGCTGACTGCCACATCTACTACTGATGTATGATCAGCTGATCTGCTCAACACACCATAACCGTCACGAACGGTTATCGGCCATATATCACGACGTGATCAGTGAGAATTAACGATTCACTATGTGGTTATGGTCCGATAATTTAGCGCCATAAAACACGGGACCACATCCGACGGTTACAAAAACCTCATCTATAAAAGAGAGTAAGAAAAAATAGGACGGATAAGCTTACGCTGGGCCAAAACTCTACTACTGTTTATATTTAACTCCTATTCACCAACTTCTCTCTCTGACTTAGGCATCGAAGGGTCTCCGTCGGACACAAATCCGGTCTGCGTGGACGCTGTTTTGCAAGTGTTCATTCCCGACGACAGGCGATTGAGAGTTGGCCACAACAGGCCTAAGTTAGGTCAATATGCAAGTAATGTGCAAGTCTTACCATGTCTTCCAATGATGAGATCATCCCTTGGAACAGTCTTTCATTCCTGGTTTTCCATATGACCTAAGTAATATAGGCCATGAGAGCTTTGATCCCTTTCTCTACCTGGTCATGGGAAAGGAAATCCATTAGAACCAGCAAAGAAGGGGGAATAAAGCGTGTGGCACAAATATTGTCCAACTTCAACCATTTAGCATAACAGCAAGAAATATTAACATGATCATAATCTTCCATATATCTGGGGCAAAAATCACAACTTTTTATATCCTCCCCTGGAAGATCATATCTGATAAGGATTGACTTGCAATGAATTCTGAGCTATGCTAGTTTCCTCCATAAAGCTTTTATCACATTGAAAAGTACGGTTTGGAAGTCCAATTAAAAAAAAAAAAAAAGGGAATTACCTTGAGAAGGGGGGACACGACCAGGGTGAATTTCTTGTATTATATTTTCTCTTAGTCTAATGTTGATATGACGAAACTGATATATATATTTATCTAAAAAAAACTGATATATATCAAGTTTTCTTAATTTTATAATAAGTATTTTGGTTCCACAGCTTACCCCTTTTCTCGGTACATGGTGCACCCTTTTTTACGCCATCTATTTTTCTGAAGTGGATGGCCACGTTTACCATTTAATCCAATGGTACCACAAAGTAACCTGATGTATTGGCACAATTAATCAAGTTTTAGTAATCTATTTATGACGTACATTGGTTCGTTCATTATGCCTTGTCATCTCAATCCTTTCTTGCCATTCTCCGCAGGATTTTCTTGTTTCTCACCGTAGACCAAAGGCACTCCTTTTCATTTCTCCTGGGATCTCTTTAATTTTCTGAGTCCAAAATCTTATAAAAATTCATGCATCTGATCAAAACAACCAATCAAACCAAATTAAGTTTGACCTATATTTATAAAGATTTCAAAAATTATTAGAGTGAACTATCTGAATCCCATAAAAGAAAAAAAAATATTAAGATATTTTTTATTTTTCATGTGATTTGAATCAGCCCACTCGAATGATTCTTTGGGTATTTATAACGATAGACATAATCTAATCTGAGTTGGCATGTTGTGTTGGTATGCACTCAGGGATAGGCCATGATCAGGCTTGAGTGGAAAGGGCTAAGCCTAGATGCTTGTTGAGAGAGAGATATTGTACTTGATCCATAGCACAAAATGCATCATATATAGGCTTGTTGCCATGGACAAAGAGAGAGATTTGAAGCAAGACAAATAAACGGGCAAGTAGTTGATGAAGATGAAATCTTGAAAGCGAGAATTAGAGTTTAATTATTTATTTTTATATAAAAAATATTTTTATAAAAAGATAAATAAAATATAAAAATTTATATAATTATTTATTTTTATGAAAATTATCTTTAGTTTCTTCACTTTATTGGGTACTGAGGAGGAGGCTCACCGAGAATTAAGATTAGAGGAAGAAAGAATCATATGCATCAACAATAATCAAGTGAGCTAACTAGGTTGGGATCCGTCATTCCTTTTGAGGGATATATCAGCTTCCAAGGATGCAAAAGTTAGCTAATCAACTATCTAGTTGCGCTTCCTATAAATAGTAGCATATAACCTATGAGATGCATAGACTGCAATTTAAATCCAAGCTTCCTATCTGATTAAAAGGGTTGAGAATAAAAAAAATTGGGGGAAAAATTTACGACCAACACAAAATCCAAGCCATTCTCCAAGCTTGTCTTCTCAAGTCATCAAAGAAGGAGAGACTCACCCCACACTTTGTTGATCCCTTGTAGGCAAAGCATTATTTCAAAAGAGATAGAGAAAGGAGAGAAAGGGAAACGAAAAGACATGAAACAAAGGCTAGAACTCGGTTGCTTAACAGCAGACCGTCTATAGTTCGCCATCCTCATGTATCCACATGACAATTCAGAAAGGTGAAAGTTAGTCTAGTGCAAGTCTCACACCATGGATTTGGTATCATATTCACATTATCATGAGAACAGAAATCCATAAATTGAAATTTTGTTGCCAAAGAAGAATCTTTTCGATCAAAAATCTCCAAACCGTACAAAATATCATGCTTCTACCAAGATTAAGCTCTCAAAACCTCAAGGGACCAACTAATACTGCCACACCTCAGAGAAAATCCCATATGCTCCAGAAGAAATCCCAACTGGTTATCATGAGAGTAGAAATCCATAAATTGAAAATTTTGCAGCCAAAGAAGAATCTTTTCGATCAAAAATCCCCAACCCTACAAAATATCATGCTTCTTCCAAGATTAAGCTCTCAAAACCTCAAGGGACCAACTCATACCACCAAACCTTACTCAAAATCCTATATGCTCCAAAAAAAACCCCAACCCGAACCCAAGAAAAAACCACACATATCTTTGAAAAAAAGAATGAAATGAAAAGGGAAAAACATGATCAATCAATGTCTTACCTCATCTTGATCACCCCCAACTTTAGCCCCCCTCTGATCGCCATGGTCACTATCATCAGCCCACCTTTCTCATCGTCATCTACGCTACCATGTGCTCTAATTTGCCGCCACCTCGGATCTTGAATTCCACCGCCATCTACTTCAGTCTGCTGCTGCTGCCTTGGATCTTGAATCCCCTCTCCCCCCGATGGTGCTGCGCCCTTCGGCTCCTCCTTTGACTACTTCCGCTCCCCCTACAACCTCGACTACTCTGCAAGAGGAAGAGTCAAAGAGAAGGTGAAGGACAGAGAAAGAAAGGAAGGCATTTGGGCTAGTAAAAAAATAATATTAGGATTTAGAAATGTCGCAAATTAAATGAAGAGTTTGGTAGTGACACGTGGTATGTTGAGGGATTACTTCATAATCTAATGTGTCAACACGAAATTTCACCCTTAATGTCCATCGATCATTTTACTTATACTATATAGATAGTGGACTTTGAAGGTCCAAATATCTTCCCTCATCTGTCAAACATATCTTAACAAAGGGTCAGAGGCCTGTAGGCATGTTATAAGTTATTAATCCAAGAGATGATAGTGACTAGACTACCTTCTAACGAAACCTAAGTAGCCTAAAATTTGAAAACAACCAAACACAGACCCTCCTAAGCTACTGCCAATTCAGCAAAAGGAAGGGCAATCTCTTGCCAAAAATGCAGCCTAAGCAACCCTAATGGTTTCTAAGAATTAAACCAACACCTACTGCATTGTACAATCCATCAAAATTCACCTTCAACACACTAAGGCCTTGTCTAGAATACAGAGTTCTAAAAGTATGGGTTTAGATTAAACTTGTAAAGTGAAAGTATGATCAAGATAATTTGAAGACAAAGTATCCTACTTGTTTGAGAAGAAAGGTACATTAAATTTTGAGGATAAATTATAAGGGGGTAGAATGTGATGATCTGGTCCATTGGACCAACCCATCACTAACTCAGCCCAAGTTTCCAACCCAAAAACAAAAATTAAAAAAAGAAGAGAAAAAGTTGGATGAAGACTCCCAAAGGGAGTTTTCTTGTTCGATCAATTCGAGAAGGAACCTGAGTCCTAGGGCCATCAGGACCCTAAGGCTCTCTACAAATAGAACCCCTCTTCATGCCCTAATTAAGGCCCTCCATTGATGATCATCGCATCCCTCTCTCTCCTTCCTTTGGATTCGCGGCCTCTTGTTCCTATGCCCATAAAAAATAGAAGTTGAGAGCCCATCGGAGTCAAGGTAAGGACCCGAGACCACCATCTCTCTCTCTCTTCACCCACTAGCTTTCTCTAAGAAGACATATGGACCTTGTATCAAGTCATACCTCCTCTTATATGGACCTATGTTGATCCCAATAAGAAGATCTTAAATCGCTTTAGTGTCCAAGTGGTCTATGAATCGAGCATCTGATCGATAGCCTCCTTTTATTATTATTTAATTTTATTTAATCAATTAAAAAAATAATTATGATTTAATATTTTAAATAGAATTAGCTGATTCTGTCAATGAAGTCTGAAAATTCAAGATGGATGAAGTAAATCAATTTTATGCTCTTTATTTATTTTTAAATTATCATATTTTTCATACAAATAATTTATCGTTAATAAAATCATATTTTTCATAAAATAAAGATCGACATATGAGATATAAAAAATTATATTTATTATAACAAGTGATTTCATGAATATATTTTATGAAAATAGTATATTTATGAAGCATGAATTTTATTTTTTTCATCTACATATATATATATTTAAAAAAAATATAAAAATTTTAAAAGTTCTCAGATAGCTATATATGATCCCTAAAATTGAAAAAATCGACAGCTAGAACTAGCATCCATATGAGCACAGGCCCTACTAGTGGGTATAAAGTTAACATACGAAATAAAAACTCTATCAATTACGAACACTGACCCTATCATGGGTATAAAGTAACCATATCATGAATATCTGAAAGCAATTAATACTTTGAATTATAACATAAACACATGGCAAGAATGACTTATGAATTATTTTTATGAAATATTCATGATTTATACATCTATGATTATCTTTATAACTCATTATATTATATGCTCTATGAAATATTTTATTTTTATAATATCTATTATTTTTTAAATATTACATTATCATAGAAAAACTTATGCTTGATCCAATAAGGAACTATAGATTTTACTTTATTGAGCTGATGTAATTCATATTTTTTTATTTTTCTTTTTTCAGAGGAATAAGACTATTCGAAATAATGGAAGATCTAGGCTTGAAGATCTGTATAGCAAGCTTAAAAATTTTATAACTGAATTTAGTTTATTAGATTATTATAAAATTATAGTCAATTACTTTATAAATTTTGAGATATGGGTTTGATATTTGATTTTGAATTAGATACTCTGAACCAATCTTAATTTAATTACTTAATGAAAAATTAGAATTGAACCTCTTTATTATATTTTATTTTTGATGGATCTTTTGTTCTATTCAAGAGTATGAATGTTGGCTTCGTATTATCATGGGTGGGACCCCATAGTAGCATAGCCATATTATATCCTGGATTTGAGGCATGATATTTTATGGCATCAAAGCAAAAGGTTTAATCATGAGTAGAACTTAAATTTTAGCAATGGATAATTAGATCTTGTTTAGTTAGATCATGTTTAATTGCATGAGAGTAGATAAGTTTTCTTAGAATTTCTATTACTTATTTAAGAAAGCTGATTAGTACTAGTACTTTTGATAGATGATGATGAGCAATAGAGAGAATGAAGTTTTAGTAAACTTTATTACTAGGAGGAGAAGAGCAAGAATGACTACGAGGGGAGATGCCAACTAGGTTCAATAGACTCCTAATGCACCCGCCACTTAGGTAGATATTACTGCAGTATACTAAATGGTGGCTCAACTTATTTAATAATAGTAGCAGACATAGATGCTCCTCGACCTACACCATCTGTGAAGTCATATTATGAGAGGTTTTGAAGGCTTAACCCACCATTGTTTAAGGATAGACCTGACCCTTTGGTTGTAGAAATCCTACAGTATCCTAAGGATGTAAAGATCAGGTTAGCTATACCTATATTGAAAGAAAATGTAGAGTTTTTGTGACTACAATAAAGGCTGCATATAAAAATAATAATAACCAGCTGACATGGAGGAGTTTAAAAAAATATTCTATGATTAGTATTTTTCTGAGTCAATGAGATTGGTAAAAGAGAATAAGTTTTCAACTTTGAGATAGAAAGAAGACATGACAATATTGGAGTATGCAAACAAATTTAATGAGTTAGACTGTTTCTGTCTGTAGCTCATAGAATCTAGAAGAAGCAAAGCTAACATATTTGAGCAAGGTTTAAGATATGGGATTCAGTCTCATTAGTCTTTTTATCTTTTTTATGATCATAAGGATGTTCTAGAATGAGCTTTGAAAGTAGAATTTGAGAGGAAAAGATCAGAATAGGAGAGGATAACAAAAAGAGATCGAGACTAGTAGGAAATCTAAATGACTGATAGGAAAATTCAATAAATAACTCAGGTAAGAATAAAGAAGCTATGACCTATGACTACTGTGGTAAAAATCATTATGGATCTTGTCTCAAAAAACTGGAAGTATGCTTTTCATGCAGTGGAGGAGGACATATGGTGCAAGATTATCCTATTAAGAAAAAGGATAGTTCAAAGTCTTCCAAACTAGTAAATCAAAAATAATAAAAAAAATGTATGGGTGTTCGGTTTGACCCAGCAGGATGCTAGTACAAGCGATCAAATAGTTATAAGTACCAATTTAGTCAATCTATAGATGCTCATATGTTATTTGATTATGAATTTTTTTCATTCCTTTGTGTCTTCCAATTTTAACTATATATCTATAAAATTGAATAAGCCAGCATATGTTATCTCTTCTTCTAAGAAAGTTATTCTCACCGATGTTTTATTTAAGAATTACATCATTCTAGATGAGGAAGCTAAGGTTGATGGAAAGTAGTCTAGAATATTGAGTTCTAGAAGTATAGATTTAGATCAAAGTTGCAAAGCGAAAATATGGTAAAGATGATTTGAAGACAAAGTATCCTCACTTGTTTAAGAATGAAGGTACATTAAGTTTGGATGAAACACTTATAAAAGAGGTAGAATGTGATGGCCTGGTCTATTAGGTCGACCCATCACTAACTCAGCCCAAGTTCCCAATCCAAAAAAAAATAGAAGAAGAAAAATTTGGAAGAAGACTCCCAAAGAGAGTCTTCTTCTCCGATTGATACGAGAAGAAACCAAAGTCCTAGGGCCGCTAGGACCTTAGGGCTCTCTACAAATAGAACCCCTTTCTCTACCCTAAGGCCCTTCATCGATGATCATCACACCCCTCTCTCTCTTTTCTTTTTTTGGATTCACGGCCTCCCATTCTTATGCCTACTAGAAATTGAAGTTGAGAGCTCACTGGAGCCAAGATAAGGACCCAATCTCACTTTATCTCTCTCTTTATCTATTTTCTCTCTCTAAAAGATCTATGGATCCCATATTGAGTCATATCTCTCTCTTTCAAAGATCTATATTGACCCAACAAGAAGGCCTCGAATTGCTTTAGTACTAGATGGTCTATCAAATCAATCATCTGATCAACAATCTCTTTTTATTATTAATTTAATATATTTAATTAATTTAAAAAAATAATTATAATTTAATATTTTAAATAGGATTAGTTGATTCTCCTAACGAAGTCGGAAGATCTAGAATAGGTGAGATAAGTAGATCTTACTTTTCTTATTTATTTTCAAATTACCATATTTTCTATGTAAATAATTTGTTGCTAATGAAATCATATTTTTTATAAAATAAAGATCAGTATATAAGATATAAAAAATATATTTTATTATGATAAATGATTTCATGAATATATTTTATAAAAATAGTATATTTATGAAGCATGAGTTTTATTATTTTTCCATCATATATATGTATATTTTAAGAAAAAAATAAAAAAAATTTAAAAACTCTCAGATAGCTATATGTGAATCTCTAAAGCTAAAAAAATTGACATCTGAAGCTAACATTCATATGAACATAGGCCTTGTCAATGGATATAAAGTTGGCATATGAAGAAAAAATCTATCGATTAAGAATACTGACCGTATCATGAGTCTACAATAATCATAGTACAAATATCTGAGAGTAATCTTTGAATTATGACATAAACATATGATAAAAATGATTTATGAATCATATTTGTGAAATGTTAATGATTTATGCATGCTTATTGTCTTTATGATTCATTTTATTATATATTATATGAAATACTTTATTTTTGTAATATCTATTATTTTTTAAATATTATATTATCATAAAAAAATTTATGCTTGATCTAGTAAGGAACCGTAAGTTTTCTTATTAAGCTGGTGTAGACACTTGAAAATTTTGTAGGCAAATTTAATTCATTAGATTATTATGAAATTATAATAAATTATTTTATAAATTTAGTTTGGTATTTGATTTTAGACTTAGATGCACTGTATCAGTCTTGGTTTAATTACTTGATGAAAAAATTAGAATTGAACCTCTTTATTATATTTTATTTTTGATGGATCTTTTGTTCTATTCAAGGTTATGAATATTGACTTCGTGTTATTATAGGTGGTACGCCACGATAGCATGGTCATATTATGTCTCAGATTTGAGGAGTCACAACACTAGTTTCCTCTAGAAAGTTTTCATTTTTATTGAAAAGTGTTGATTCAAAATCCAATTAAAAGAAAAAAAGAAGGGGGATAGCTAGCAACATATCACACATCTCTTTAGTAGGGACTTTAATTAACCTGTTATTTCCCTAGCAGAGCTAGTTAGACCAAGCATCCTCTAGTAAGGTAATTAGCCAATCATGCCCATCATTAATTTTAGTAGGGAAGACAAGATAATCTGACCCCATCCCATGTTCTCTTAGATGTAATGAACTCAGCCACCTATAGGTTCCAGTATCCACATTCATGTTGATATAAGTTGACCAAGCACTTAATTGTAAATTAAAGATCTAACTATCATGAATCATATTCACATCAATGCAAACACCCACAGTCTAAATAAATTGGTGCCAGAGAAAAGGGCATTAAGATAAATGCTTCTCAATATGGCAGAGCATCCTTGTTGTGTTTTATAGTAGTCCATCGACCATTAAAATGTTACTTAGCTTGCACCACTATTACCCATGAAGACTTAGGTTGAAGGATAAGGTGACCACCTATTTACATAATCGTGCCTTCTACCTAACTTTGAGCAATTGAAGATCGAGGCTTTTTCTATTTTGGGAAAATAAGGTGGATGCCTCTCTTGTCAGTAGAATGCCCTTATAGAAATGCACTAAATTCCTCATTTGATTAAAATAGAGAAAGGTACCAAGCAGCTCGACAAGCAAAGTGTGAAGATAGAAGAGAAGACCGAATTTATATGCATTACTCTTCTAACAAAAGATAGAGCTTTTCACTTCCAAAGATCAATCTTGATAGAGATTATGTCCATAATAGGACTGAGATCTTGATCCATTAGCCTTTTACTTAATATAATAACACTGAAGTATGTCCATACACCCACCTTAACAAGAGTTTGAAAAGTATTTTCATATGAGCTCTAACACTCCGAAGAGTGGAGGGGCTGAATTATTTGGGAGATTGGGCAAAATTGATACTTAGGCTATCCTTTTCTATTGCCTTAGCCACCAACAAACAATTATCTACGAATAAAACATGAGATAGTTTAAGCCCATCGTAGATGGATTTATAACGTCTCGACATACCTCTGTCAATTACAATCTGCAATGTCCTTAAGATCATTTCAGAGCATAAAATAAAGAGGTAATAAGGGACAATCTTATCTATAGTCCCAAGAAGATTGGAACTAGCTTGTAGGAGAGCTGTTGACGAGACAGCAAATTTAGAATTAGAGGTACAAGCTTTCACCTAAGCTATAAATCTATTATAAAAGTGAAGATTAGAGAGAACATCAAATAAGTAACTCAACTCACAAGCTACTAAATTTGTGAGGATCCATATGGATATACATGTAGTCCCACATAAATTATTCATTGAACAGATCTTGATACTTATACAGAATAAAGAAATCCAAATAATACCTTCCGACTAATCTTTCTGAGTGAAGTTCTAAATTGTCACAAATGGTATTAATGCTAACCCAGCCCATAATCCATATGGACTAAACAATACTGCAACATGAGTTCATTAGGGCTGATCATAGGTTGACCGTGATGTTTATAAATGAATTTGCATAGATTTAGACCTTTAGACTGATGAAAATGCCAGAGCTTAAATAGGAAGAATATGTGAGGACTCCTGCACATATATTTAGTTTCACATCAATTATTATTAGAAAATCTAGAATACTTATATAGGACCAAAAAATCTAAATAGTAGCTTCCAACTGATCTTTTTGGATGAGGTTATAGACGTTATAGAATTATAACTAAATTATTGCAAGTAAATAATAATAAGGATCAACAAGTATTGAACACAAAGGAGTAACCAACCACCTCCTTCCTCCCTTGCCAACTTTGGCAATGGTTGATTGGATTCTCCTATTGGAAGTCATCATCTCTGACATATGCCAAAAGGATGGGCTATTGCAAAGTTACATAGTTGGTTGGAAGAGTCATTAGCACAAACTCCATAAGGAGACGTTGGTGATCATTCCAAGTCGAAGTACCACAAAGAATATCATTCCATTTATTTGATGATTAGTGAATGGAAAAATCACATTCTATTAGTTTTAGAATTATATTTTTAATTTATATTTAGTCATTTATGCATGGCAGTGAAATATTGTTCCAATTTAGTTTCCACACTTGGGGCCGAGACCGTTGGTCTCTGTTACCTACTCTTGGTTGGCATCGGAAATGTTGGATTTGATGATATCAAATTCACCAATTAATTTATTAGACTTATTTTGAATTTAGTTCAAAAACTCATGTAATGGTTTAGTTGGGTTTGGACTTGATGTATTAGCTAATTGGACTAAGGTGGGTTAGTAAAAGAGAACTTCTATTATGTTGAGTGAAATGAGGTCCTCTCTTTAGTGTTCACTTTTCTTAAAGCAGAAAAAAGAGATGAGGAGAGGGTTTTGGTAGTGGTTTCTCTTATTCTTTTTACTTGTCCAAGCTTCTAAGGTTGATTGTAGAGATTCCTAGAGTATTTTGAAGTGGGCTTCACAAGATCGGAAGGGTGCTTAGGAGGTATAGCAAGAAAAGAATTTTTCATTAGAAAATAATAAGCCCATTGTTGTAGAGGATAATCACTTCCAAAATATTTGTAATCTCTCAAGTTGATTGTAGATTTTGATCTTTCCCATGCCCATAGATGTAGTCCGATAGTGGATGAACTGCATAATTTTTTGTGTTACATTGTTGTGCTTATAGCATTCTCTTTGATTTTTTTCATTTCTCTATATTCTTGCATATCTTGGTCGTGGATGGTTTGATCCAATTCATTGATTCATTAATAAGTTGTGATCTTATTATTTAGATTCTGCCATTGCCATCCTCTACAATTGGTATAGGAGCTTCAAGTTGTGAGTGCAAGGTGTTTGATGAATTGTCTCAAAGGCTATAGGTCGGTAAGTGAAAAAATTTAACGGAAAGAGAAACTTTGAACTTTAAAAGTTGAAAGTTCATGATTTGCTAGTACAACAAGGGTATCACAAGACTCTACTTGGGAAGGATAAAAAATGTAGTTGATGTCAAATGATGATTGGGATGAGATGGATTTGAAAGCTTTAGATACTATTTGCATGTATTTGGTAGGTGAAGTTCTCTTTAATATTATTGGAGAGAAGATGGCTTTAGGCTTATGGGTGAAGTTAGAGAGCTTGTACCAAATAAAGCCAATCACTAATCGATTTTTTTTTAAGAGAAGGTTGTACTCTTTAAGAATGAAAGAAGAAATCAAAATCTCTGAGTATTTGAATATTTTCAACAACATCATTTGTCAGCTTGAAAGTGTTAGAGAGAAGATGAAAGATGAGGATAAAGCCATACTTTTGCTATATATATTATCGGATTTCATGATACATTAATTACAAGTTTAAGTTACACCAAAAAGGATTCTCTTGACATGGATACCATTTCTAGTGCTTTGTAGCTGATCAGCTTTGAAAAAAGACAACTTTGGGGAGTTCAGAAAGTGAAATGGATATTCTTTTGATGAGAGATCGTCAAAGAGAATATAAAAATACATTAAAAAATCCCTCAAGAAGCAAGTCTAAGATAGATCAAAATCTAAAGGCAAAAATGATAAAGGGGTTTGTTGGTTATACCGTAAGACAGAGCACTTTAAGAAGGATTGTAGAAATCGAAAAGTTTCAAATTTTAGAAAGGATGTTGGTGAATCAAGTAGTGGAAAGAATAGCTCTGAATTAAACAATAAAGTACATCAAGTAGAAGAGTCGATATCGGGTGTTATCCATAATGAGGTCTTGATGGTGGGATCAAGTTTGGCATTTCATCAAAATTGGATTCTTGATAGTGGTGCAATCCATCATATGTGTCCACATCTTCATGGTTCACCACATATAAGGCTTGTGAAGATGCTATAGTTTTGATTGAAAACAACTCAAGGAGCAAGATAGTTGGAGTTGGTATGGTGCGCTTACAGATGTTTGATAGAATGATTCGAATACTTGAAGATGTATACCATGTTCTAAATTTGAAAAAAAGCTTACTTTCTCTTTTCAAATTAGATAAGAAAGGCTACAAATTTATTGGGCAAGGTGGAGTTATTAGAGTTTCCAAAGGTGCAATGGTTGTTATGAAGGGTATCCAAGTTGAAAATTATATAAACTATTGGGAAGCATGATGATGGAAAAAGCTTATGTGATGGGGAATCATAACCTTCCCTCCAATTATGACATAGAAGGTTGGGTCACATAAGTAAGAAGGGTATGAAGATTCTAATAGAGAGGAAGTTTATTCCAAGTATTATTTTTGGTGATTCTAAATTTTAAGAGCACTATGTTCATAGGAAGCATCATAAATGGAGCTACAAAGCCGGATCTCACATAAGTAAAGATATATTTGCATTACATTCATGCGGATGTGTGGAGTTCTTCTACTACTTCATATGGTGGTTTCAAGTACTTCATATCATTTATTGATGACTTCTCATGAAAGGTTTGTGTTAAGTTTCTCAGAGTGAAGGGTGAGGCATTTAAAGTATTCAAGCATTTCATGGCCGAAGTAGAGAATCTAATCAGGTGTTGCATTAAAGTTCTCTGATCAAATAATGGTTTGGAGTATAAATCTAAAGAGTTTGAACTCTTTTGTAAGGATAAGGATATCTTGAGGCACTACACCAAGCTCTATGATTCACAACAAAATAGAGTTGTGGAAAGGATAAACCATACATTGATGGAGTAGGGTCGTAGTATATTGAGCAATGCCGGTTTAGAGCACAAGTTATGTGGTCATATCTATGGCATGTTATCTTGTCAGTCGCTCATCTTCCATGGCACATGATGAAAAAAAAATTAAAAGAAGTGTTGGGGATGTCTGGCCAGGACACCACCATCACCGTAGGATCTTTTCGATACCACTCACGTTATAACAAGAAGAAAAAAAAATAAAATAAAAAATACAATCAGATATGTAAAACAGTACAAGTACTACCTCCACGGGCATGCAAGCTTCACTAAAAGAAAGAAATAATATAAAAGGATAACACCCACTCTCAACTCTCTGTATACACACCTCTCTCAACTAGAAGATGTTAGATGTATATCCTAAAAGCCAATATTGGCTGATATATTTTTATTCTATGACATAAATTTATACTTTAAACTATTGATTTAATCAATAAAGGATAACTTTTTTTTTCATTCAAGTATTATGTGTCCTTGAATCATCTTTGGAATTGATATTACGATACATATTCTCAAATATTGAGAATTAGAGGTATGTATAATTGATTCTTAAATTGCTCTCAATTATAAGATAATCATAGAGATGGTAATCGATCCTGATAGACCAACGCACGATTCACTTCCTTCAAGATAGATGAGTCTCTAGTCTACGGTGTAGAGATATTGAGCAAAAAATATATGTAGCTGTTAGAGAATAATGAGTATTGAGCATGATCATAGGAGAGATCACATAGATTTCTATCTAATCGTTAGTGATCATTACAATACTGTAGTTGTATGACTGATCTTTTGACCTACGGTGTCACAGTTGCTTACAGTAAGACTGCTATAGTTTGACTACATATAAGTATTGATTCGATTATGAGTCTTTATAGTGGATGTTAGTTTCAGTTGGTTGAGCTATACGAGCAAAGTATGCATCTAGATGGAATCTATCGATCTTGATAGAGAGGAGTAGTCCTATGAGATTTGAGAAGCTGAGTCTACAAGTCTATGACCATAGTAGTGTGATTGATGGAAAAAGTTTTCATTTGAAGTTACTATTGGACTTGAGCTGATCGAATCTATCATATAACTGATGATGAGGTTTGACGATTTATCCATGATCAGTCATCTAGTCGGGACTCATGATAGAAGAACTGTATCATACATTAACTACACCTAAAAGTTTTATTTCAGTTTTGCTGGATTGCCACTACATATTACTAGATTGTCACTGGTGGATTGTGAAGCTCAATAGGATCATTTTGGTTCAATGATCCTTATCGAGTTAGAATGAAACTGTTCTAACCCATTGAAAGAGATTTCAGTGATACCTATGCTAGAGATCATGGTATATCTCACTACCAAATAGAATTGAACCTATGGGGTCATACATAAAAGGAAAAGATCTTAATTAGTTATAATTAGGCTTATGAAGTATCAATTTATATAGATTTAGAAAAATTATATTGGGTTCATATTAACCTTACTAGCACCTAAGTGAACCTCAATTTCTCTTATGGTTGGTGTACTTATGTGATAAATTTTTAGCCAATTCTTACATTTGATTTGAACCTACTTGAATTTGATTCAATGGCCTTCAATGGTTGGATGTTTAATTTATGATTTGGATTAAATCAAGAAAGAGTTTCTTAATTTTATTTATCTTGATTTGATCAAAAACCCTTGAAGTGAATTTCTAAAATCATATGGGCTGATTTGAGAACTTTTATTTGGATCCCATATGATGGGACACCTAGCACTAGGTGTAGACATGGGTGAATTTTGGGTGGCACCTCATTTACTTGGTCCAACTATATTATGGCTAGGACTTCTAATATGATTAGGAGGAGAGATCCTAATTTAATTAGGACACCCTTATGTTGTCTATTTAAAAGATCCTAGCCTTATCTCTCTCATTATCTCATGATCTCCCATCCTTGCCGCCATGCTTACTATGCCCAATGCCTCCCCTCCTCTTCCTCTCTCTAGCCCATGCCCTCTCTCTCTAGGCATCCCTCTTGGAACTAGAAGAGAGGTGGCAACATCTCTTTGCTTGGTGTTAAGTGTTGGCACCAAGTTGTTAGTGATTTCATCTTCTTTCTCTCAAGTTTGTTGGGAGTTAGTTACAACCATTTTTTGTTTATTATTCTCTTAATTAGTTGAAGATCAAGAAAGATTTCTGACTCCTTCAAAAATCAAAAAAAAAAATCAAAAAGGGCTTAAGGGTTGATCCCTATCCAGGCTTGATTCAAGCCTATTTAGACTTTTGGTTCAAGCAAGCAAGATCAAGAGAAAAAATTGAGATCGGCCCTGTGAATACTCGTAGAAGCAGAATACTTGTGCTGCTGATTCAAAATCTGTTCAACTCCAAGATCTAGGGATTGAATTAGATTCAACCTAGTTACAGGTTTGAAGTAAAGAGAAAGCGATTCAGATATGTAAATTGATCACAGACTTTTTTTTATTCATCTTAAAATCAATTTATATTAATTTCAACATATGAGCTAGATCCATAGGTGCTTTCATATGATGAATGCATGCTTAAATTAAAAATATTTTAATCTAATTTTTTACTTCATTTTAGATTTAAAAAAATTTTAAAATCTACATGCACTAGCACCTATAGAAATTCTAACAGAAGCTACCCTCACAAAAGCTCTGTCAAAGGTCCCCCCAGAGACCCTCTCACAGACTTGCAATACCAGGATCTTCGACGTCCCTGGATGCTTCTTGTGGAAGGAACTGCTACATCATGTCTCTCCATAACTACTCTACCTGATGCTCTACTAGGCTCTCCCTGTGTCTGCTCTGCCTGTTGCGCACACTCGACGCTCTGTCCGACTCCTTTCGACGGCTGCATGAGCCTCCTACACACTGATGCCTCCGCTAATAGCCAGACTCCTCATGGCTGCACACAGTATCCTTTTGGTTCTCTATTGGCCATAGGGCCTTTTAAAGGCCTAAAACCATACCTGATCGAAGACCCTCTCCTAATCGGACTCTATAAGCTAAGTCACTATTTGATCCAAGCTGAAAGCCATCTCATCCATCGGATCATGCTTGATCATGCCCGATCAAGCTTCCTAGCCTTCAGATCAAGACTGACACATTTTCTGGCCATTGGATCACCTCCCGGATGAATGCTGAACCATCCGATCACACCTTGGTCCACGATAGCCCCACATGAGCTACGAGAAACCACTGAAAAATCATCTCCAATCCATGGTGGACCGTGAGAAACTAGTGGGAAACGTCCGCTCGATCCACAGAGCCTCCCATGGACTGTCGGTCCATGCATCGTGCATGGACCACATGGAGTCGCGCAAGCTACGCCTGCGTGCGCCCGCTTGGGCCTGGGCTTCACCCGCGCATGAGCCCACCTGGGCCTGGGCCGCGCACCATGCACGCCGGTGCTCGCCAGTGCTGGGCCGTGCGCCCATGCATCTGTCGGGCCTGACTGCACCATCGGCGGCCTCCACCATCCTGTGGGCTGTGCCACCTACTCTGAACTTCTCTCACGTGTATCTTTGCCGTTTGGACTCTGTTTGGCTGATCTTGAGCTCATTAGACTCCATTCATCGTCCTACGTCGTCTTAGATCTTGCTGTGGGCTCTTTGTGGATCAAATTCAAGATATTTTTTTTTAATAATCTCCATCTCGACTTGATATTCATCCTCCACTTGACTTTGAGAGTTTCTAGATCACCTCGCCCCAATATCCTGGGGCAAATATCTGCTATTCATGGACGGACAAATATGAAAGTCGAGCTAGACCACTTGATTCCATCTCCGTCATATGCTGTGTATCTCACAGTACCTCCTGACCTAAGATCTGCTCGGGGTAATAGCCTCCTGATGATGTCACTTATCCTCCTCTCGAGTCTCTCAGCCCATGTCCGATCTATCTCCATCTGGAGCTCCACCTCACACTGCGCTCCCACTAGCATCCTCCATGTAGATGACTTTTTGCATAAGAGAACATTGATTAACCCTCTATGATTGATCTCCACTTTGATTGTGCCTGTCTTCTCCATCTTCAATCTTACTCACCACTGCTGCAACCTGTGCTAGTACTATTTGGCTCTGATACCAATTGTTAGAGATATCTAGCCAGGATACTACCACCACCACAGGATCTTTTCAATACCACTCATGTTACAGCAAGAAGATAGAAGAAATGAAATAGGAAACACACAATCAGATATGTGGAACAGCCCAAGTACTACCTCCACGGGGCATGCAAGCTTCACTAAAAGAAAAAAATAATACAAGAGGAGAACACCTACTCTAAACTCTCTATATACACACCTCTCTCAATTAGAAGCTACCCTTACAAAAGCTCTCTCAAAAATCCCCTAAGAGATTCTCTCACAGGTCTGCCAGTACCAAGGTCCTCGATGCCCATGGATGCTTCCGTGGAGTGCACCGCTACATCGTGCCTCTCCACAGCTACTCTGCCTGGTGTTCTACTAGGCTCTCCCTGCGTCTGCTCTGCTTGTTGCACACACTCGGTGCTCTGTCGGACTCCTTCGGGTGGCTGCATGAGCCTCCCACGCACTGATACCTCTATTGATAGCCAGACTCCTTACGGCTGCACACAGCATCCTCTCTATTCTTTGTTGGCCACAGGGCCCTTTGAAGACCTAAAACCATACCTGATCAAAGACCCTCTCCTAATCAGACTCTAGAAGCTCAACCACCATTTGATCCAAGCCGGAAGCTATCTCATCCATTAGATCATGCTTGATCATGCCCGATCAAGCTTCCCAGCCTTCAGATTAAGACCGGCACATTCCCTGGCCGTTGGATCACCTCCTGGATGAATGCTGAACCATCCGATAATGCCTTGGTCCATAATAGCCCCACATGAGCCATGAGAAACTACTGGAAAACCATCTCCAATCCATGGTGGACCATAAGAAACTAGTGGGAAACATCCGCCCGATCCACAGAGCCTTTCATGGACCGTCGGTCCATGCATCGCACGTGGACCGCATGCCCACCTAGGCCTGGGCCCCATTCGCACCCGCACCCGTGCTCGCCTCGGCCTGGGCTGTGCACCGACACTCGCCAACACTAGCCCGCACACCCACGCATCTGTCAAGCCGGGCTGTGCTGCTGCTTGCCTTCACCATGTTGTGGGCCGTGCCACTTGCTTCAAACTTCTCTTGTTTGTATCTTCACCATCTGGACTCTATTTGGACTGATCTTGAGCTCGTTGGACTCCGTTCATCATCCTGGACCTCGTTATAGGCTCCTTGCAGGTCGAATTCAAGATATTTTTTCTAATAGAGGTATAATTCATAAATCCTTGTGATTTTTCTAATTTAAAAATATTTGATTGTCATGCTAAAGCATTGGTTCTTAATTGTCAAATAACAAAGTAAGATTCAAAATCAAGTGTATCTTTGTTGGCTATAAAAAAGATATGAAAAAATTTCAGTTATGGATTCGGTGGCCCATAAAATTATCACAACATGTGATGTGCACTTTGATGAATCAAATATGTTGAGAAGAAGCATGAAAAATGAAAGTAAAGAGAAGAAAATATTTGGTATGAGACTCAAGATTTTGAACTTCCATCTTCAAGTTTGCACCAAATAAAGGTGTTGAATCAGAGAATGCACCGATTTAGTTTGGTGAGGTTGAATAGCAAGTTAAGCAAGATTCCAATGAGGAGAGTTCTCATAAAGGTGGAGAAGTATATGATATATCTTGGCATTTAATAAGAAAGTAGCACACACATACATATCTAAAGAATTTTGTAGACCCAAGTACTCTTCGGATACTAATCATGGAGGAAGAGCCGTATGCTTTTCAAGAGGTCATTAATGCTATTGATGCAAGCCATTGGAAAGAGACTATGGAGGAGAAAATGATGGCACTTCACCAAAATCAAACATATGATTTGGTGGATTTATCAAAGGGCCGGAAAGTGATTGGTTGCAAGCGGATTTATAAAATAAAAAGAGGAACCAATAAGACGATCCAAAGGTATAGGATAAGGTTAGTTGCTAAAGGATTTGCACAAAAAGAAAGTATGGATTTCTTTGAAGTGTTTGCTTTTGTTGTCAAGTTAGATTCTATTCGACTTATTTTTAGTCTTATTGCTACTAATGATTTGAAACTTGAGCAATTAAATGTGAAGATGGTATTCTTACATGATGATCTAGAGGAGGAGGTTTATATACATTAACCTCAAGGCTTCATAGAGAAGGGCAAGGAGCATCTTGTATATAAGCTTAAGAAGTCGTTATATGGGCTTAAATAAGCATCAAGGCAATGGCATAGGAAGTTTGATACATTCATGTTAAGCCTAAAATTCCAAAGAAGTAAGTATGATCATTATGTCTACTTGAATTTCCTTAAAGATAGTAACTTTCTATTATTGGTATTGTATGTGGATGATATGCTTATAGCATGCAAAGAAAGGATAATGGTTAAAGAGCTCAAGGAAGATTTGGGCAAGAACTTTGAAGTCAAAGACTTGAGACCTGTACATCAAATTCTTGGTATGGAGGTTTGGTCGGAGAGAAAAATGGTACGTTATCATATTCACAAAATAGATTTGTAGAAAAATTACTTGAAAAGTTTGGTATAAGCAAAGTAAAGATGATGAGGACACCATTTGCATCTCACTTTAAATTGTCTTTAGAGTAATATCCTAAGACAGAGGATGAAAAGAAGTGGATGGATCAAGTTCTCTATGCTAGTGTAGTAGATAACTTGATGTTTGCTATGGTGCGCATGAGGTCGAATATTACTTGTGTGGTTGGCGTTCTTGGCCAATTTATGGTGAATCTTAGGAAGATGTATTGGGAGGCACCGAAGTGGGTACTTTGTTACTTGAAGAGGACGGTGATTATGCAATCTCTTATAGCAAGAGCTCAAATTCAATATAAGGTTATGTGGATGCAAATTCTATCGGTGATCTTGAGAAGTGAAGATCGACAACATGTTATGTATTTCAAAATGAGAATGATCCAATTAGTTGGATGTCTAAGCTTCAAGCGACGGTTGCTTTGTCAAACATGGAGAGCGTGTACATAACACTAAGGAAGCAAGCAAGGAAGCAATGTGGCTTCAAGGTTTAATGAAAGAGCTTGATATGAAGGTGGTTCTCATGACATTGCTATGTGATAGTATGAGTTCTATTTGTTTAGAAAAAAAATCCGGATTATCACAAAAGGACCAAAAATATTAATGTGAAATACCATTACATCTGGGAGGTCATTGAAAATGATCAAATGAGGGTGTTGAAGGTGTGCATTCATGAGAATATGGTTGATATGCTTACGAAGCCGATGCAACTAAAAAAATTGAAATGGAGCCTATCTTCTTTAGGCTTCAAGATCAAAGGAGAATAGAGGCACATGGTTGGCACAAAGATTTGGAGAATAGTGACTTTGCTATCAAGGTGGAGATTGTTGGGTTTGATGATATCAAATTCACCAATTAATTTATTGGGCTTATTTTAGATATGGTTCAAAAACTCATGTAATGGGTTAGTTGGGTTTGGGCTTACTTGATGCATTAGCTAGTTGGGCTAAGATAGATTAGTAAAAAAGAGCTTCTATTATATTGAGTAAGATGAGGTCCTCTCTTTAGTGTTCTCTTTTCTTGGAGTAGAGAAGAGAGGTGAGGAGAGGGTTTTGGTGGTGGTGAGTTCTCTTATTTTTCTTACTTATCCAAGCTTTCAAAGTTGATTGGAGGGGTTCCTAGAGCCTTCCAAAGTAAGTTTCCCAAGATCAGAAGGGTGCTTAGATGGTGTAGCAAGAAGAGAATTTTTCATTGAAAAGTAGTAAGCCCATTATTATAGAGTAGTAATCTCTTTCCAAATTTTTATAATATCCCAAGTTGATAGTGGATTTTGATCATCTCCATGCTCGTAGACTTGGCCCGATAGTGGGTGAACCATATAATTTCTTATGTTATATTGTTGTGCTTGTGGCATTTGCTTTGGTTTTCTCATTTCTCCATATTCTTGTATATCTTAATCGTGGATGGTTTGATCCAATTCATAAGGGAGCTTGAGATGCAATGACGGATCCAGAATAGTGGGATTGCTACAACAGGATATGAAGGAGAAGAAGAGATTGATTATGATGGTGTACTGGTAGATATCATAGAACTGAAGTATAGGTCCAGTAATTCTGTATTCTTGTTTCAATGTGAATGGTGGGATATTAGTAATAAAAAAATCGATATTCATATCGATTCACACTTTATTAGTGTAGATTTTGAACGAACATAGTACTAAAATGAGCCGTATATGTTAGCAACTCAAACTAAACAAGTAATATATTTGAAGGATCTAAAGTATCGAGGTAATTGGTATATTGTACCAAAAATAACACCTAAAGGCGTATATGATATACCAACCCGATTAGAGATGGATGAAAATTCGGATTTACATGAAGAGAAAGCTTTTCAGCAAGAAGAATAAATATTAGCCGAGCTTTTAGTTAATAAAGAACTTGTAACAGCAGCTTTGAATAGGACTGATCTGCCGTCCAACGAAGTTGAAGCTGATGTTATATTTAATCTTGATGAGTTGGAGGGCGACGAACAGTTCATAAATGACGATGAGATAGAAGACGACACATATATCGGTTATTATGATTCAGAGGATGATCTACACATCAAGAAAGATATGAATATTAATGAGTAGATCTATATTCTTCGTTCAATCTTCTCTTGCAATAATGGTATGCGATATAATTGTATTCATTAGAATGTTATTTGTTTTACATTATTATTATTCAATATTATATTTATTTATATGTCAATTATTGCAGATATAACATCAGGAGACAGACGATGATATTCTCGTTCACAATCTATGGAGGAGGTTGAGGCACCTTCACCGATCTCAGTTGCCACACCGGCTCCATTGTCAGAGGATCCTGCACTGGCAGATCTCAGTGAGATGGGTCCCAGTGAGGCAGATCCTAGTGAGGCGAATTCGAGTGAGATGGGTTTGAGTGGTGTTATTATACTTTTTATATAATAAAATTTGATTCTTTTATTTGGATCACACTAATGATTTATTTATTATTATTTCAAGCCAGTCTTCATCGATAGTGAGGTAAGGGTGAGGTCCATCAAAGAACCTCGCTCTAGAGTGTTAGAGATACGAGCACCGAGGACAGCATCTCCATATCGAGATACTAGCCGGCTACACCAGGTCCATTTGGAGATGGTGTGAGCCATGGCAAACTGAGCTGGGCATCATATGCCGCAGTTATGCCCCCGTAACGCTCTTCGATTGGCATCATGTTCTACCAGCTCAGAGAGAGATTTTTTGCATCTACTTACAGGTAAAATAAATTATATTATGAATATTTAATGCACAGTATTCTTCTAATATTTGTTATTGGCAGGGTATATTCAACATCATTGATTTTGAGGAGGATCGTGTGAGGTGAGCCGTGGACACTCATTTATCGTTGCGTTTTAAGGATTATCGCCATCATATGCATCAGCATTGGTATTGTGTGGTGCAGGATCATGGGGAGGAGGCAGCGTGGCAACAGCCTTATGACAGTATCACTATGGATGATTGGACTGCCATATGCTGGTATTACGAGGATCCGACATATCAGGTTACACATCTAAACTTCTTTTTTTTTAGAGTTTAATGACTGAATCATTTATTCTTAAATTAAATTTGTTATCTACTACTTTGACTGCTAACTGTATAGAGCCGATATGCCTAGAACGTCACGAATCGGATGAAACAGACTGTACCGTATTGTGGGGGTTTGAGATCGTTCGCTCATCACATGGAGCAGATGGTAGGTAATTCTTAATTTTTAATTAGCATATAATTTTTTAATTATTTAAATTTTTTTAATTAATTCTCAAATTACAGAAAGATGCTGAGAGTAGTGAGCTTCCTGATAGGATCGATATCTACCAGCAGACCCACCAGCGACGGTCAGAGGAGTGGATGATGAGGAGCCAGGAGCTCTTTGTAAGTTTTTTCAATTATTTTTTCATTCGCAGTCTGATTTTTATTATAAAATTAAAATAACTATAACTTTAATTTTTAAGATGTATGACAGACATGAGATCCCAGTCTATCCTTGAGGGCTCGACCGCATCCACAGATGATGAGATCTGTGATCGGGTGCTCGGTACGAGATCTTGTTATGTTAGGGGTCTAGGGTATGAGATCACTACTCCCTCATCCTCACACTCATCTAGGGCTAACATCCATTCTGCGTGCAAGGCTCGACTGACGGAGATGCCGAGGTAGGCTACCGAAGATCAACAGCAGACTGCCACAGATCGACAGTAGATGGAGCAGTGAGCTCGGAGTTGGCTGCAAGCGTCGACAAGTATCAGCACCTTCAGATCCAGATGATGGAGCGGATAGTGTAGATGGAGCAGACGATACAGTTGATGAGACAGTAGCAAGTCGGTTCGAGCTCCATCATCGATTTGAGCTCCATCGAGCGCTCTCCTTCCCCAGTTCATTCTCTAGATGCTGATATTTGATGACTTCTTCATGTATTTTTTTTTCAAACCTCTTATAATTTTAATTTAATATAATAAAATAAATTTTTATATAAATTTTTTATTATGTAAATTTTTTATTCTAATTTTTTATTTTAAATTTATAAAAAATATTATACATATAAATTAAAAATATATATTCATAATTTTTTTTAAAAAAATATGATTAAATTATTAGCGATAAAATTATTTCGATAAAAAATTGGTCACCAAAAATATTTTAGTAACGTAATTTAATTTTTTAATAAATATAAAATATTAAAATTTTATATATAATTAATAATGATGAATAATTATTCATCGTAAATAATTATTAGCGATAGAAAGTTTTATTGAAAATTATCTTATTTACGATATAATTTTTTCATCGATAATATTATTTAATTTTATTTTTTTTAAAAAAATTATTAAATTAATAGCGATGAAATACTTTTGTTGTAAAAAAAATTATTGCAACGAAAATATTTCATCGCTAAAAGATTTTTAAAAATTTTATTTCAAAAAAAATTAAATTAAATTAATAGCAATGAAATCATTTTCATCGCTATTAATATTTTATTTATTAGCAACGTTCTAATTCATTGTAAATATATTTTTTATGATTAAAATATTTTATTATTGATTTTTTAATGATAAAAATTTATCATTGCAAATACCTTTTATTAGTGATGAATTTTTTTTTTCATCATAAAATATTATCAACGACGTGATTATTTACTATGAAAAATTAGCAACGAATTTTTCATCGCTAATAACTATTAGCGACAAAATTGATTATTAGCGATGAAAATTTTACGTCGCTAATAACCTATTTTATTGCAGTGTTGTTCAGTATTTCTACGATGGTCTATCGGAGAAATATTGATAAATGATCGATGCATTGTTTAGTGAGACATTCATACTAAAGAGTGAGGATGAGGCTTGGCAGCTCTTTGAAACACTTAGTGAGAACTCCCTACATCATATATCTACCACCTCTAGAGAACAACCCATGTCTCAACAGAAAAGAAGTAGAATCTATCAGATTGAAAATGTTATGGATATCCACAGTAAGGTAAATGAGTTGTCCCAAGAATTAGACCATCTTCTGAATACTGGACACTCTTCGATTCTATCTAATCCAGTCTAAGATGTTTGTGCATTGTGTGCAAGTCCGATCCATTTTGTCAGTAAATGCCCAACCGCACCTCAATTTTCTGAGTGTGTACATAAGCAGTCCAGCAAGCTCAAACCCAACAAGCTCGTAGATTAGGAAATGATCCATACTCAAATACTTATAATCCGATTGGAGAAACCATCCAATTTTTTCTAAAGACCACAGTTAGTGGTGGCCCTGCTGTACCTAGACCCAACTATAAGGATCCGACATATAGGCATGGATCATATCACCAGTTTCAAAATGCTCCTCAACCATCTACTACTGGTCACAGCTTAGCTTTTGAGGATAAGATTCTAAAAGTGCTAGAACGATTAGAAGTCAACACCCAAACCTTAACTCCCATACGCAATCCATTTCTAAGTTAGAAACCCAAATAGGTCAACTAGCAACCGCATTCAGTAGGAGGGAAGGAGGAAATTACCTAGCCAACCTGAGAGCAATTTGAGAGGGCAATTCATGGTTGAGAGCTCCAATGCTCTAGAAACTTTTTTTGAATACGCCAAATCAATCATGACTCTTAAAAATAGGATGGTCATTGAACACACGAATAAAACCAATAAGACTAACCATAGACCTCTGACCAAGCCCGAATCACCCACGAACAAGGAGAACCCAAAAATAGAGAATGGACAACTGCACCGAAATCACCTTACTTGCCTAAAGCCCCATTTTTGAGTACCCTAAAAGCCCCTACTCCTACAGATTAGAAGGGCAAAAGACTCAATGAGATATTGGAATTATTTAAACAAGTCCAAATTAATCTCCCCCTTCTAGACGTAATCAAATAGGTCCTAGCTTACGTAAAATTTTTAAAAGAATTGTGTACCCAGAAACGTAAATCCCGATCACAACTTCCAAAGAAAGTATGCCTCACCGAACAAACTAGCTCTGTATTATAGCACGACCCCTCCAAAGCTTAAAGATCCAGGTGCCCCTACCATTTCTTGCATTATAGGGGACTTTCATATCGAACAAGCTCTCCTGGACCTAGGGGCTAGTGTGAACCTTTTACTAGCTCGGTTTATAAACTTTTTGGATTCAAAAAACTGAAACCCATGTCGATCACTTTACAGTTAGCTGATAGATCAATTAAGACACCATGTGGGATGATCGAGGATGTTTTGATCAAGGTAGATAAGTTTTATTTTTTAGTTGATTTTCTGGTCCTTGACATGGAACTGAGTGGCAATCCGAGGCAAATTTCCATTATCTTAGGCAGACCCTTCCTACCTACAGCAAACGCATGCATCAATTGTAGGATAGGAGTCATGGATGTATCATTTGAAAATAAGAAACTGAGACTGAATGTGTTCAGTGCATCCCATGGACCATCAACTGATAGTTGCTTCGAGATAGATACATTCGAAGACATCATAGAGGAAGCAACATCAACGATTTTTGCACATGATTCCGAGATATCCACCTGATGCACTTTGGAGTGGATGACTATGATATGGAGGAAGGTAGAAAAGAAATAAATATTCTAGTTGATATATCAAATGCTGAAACTACTCCTTGGACAATCAAGTACGAGCCATAGCCTGCATTAGCTAATACACCCACAGCCCCATTATTAAAATCACCACCTGCACTAGAATTAAAGCCACTTCCAGCCACACTGAAATATGCATTCCTAGGACCTAATGACACCCTCCCAGTGATCATTGTATCTGACTTGACCCCGGATCAGGAAACACAATTGGTTGGTACTCTGAAGAAAAATAAAGAGGCTATCAGTTGGTCCATTGCCGATCTAAAAAAAATTGACCCCTCTATCTGTATGCATCACATTCATTGTGAGGCAGATGCCAAGCCTTATCGAGACATGCAAAGGAGATTGAACCCGAACATGCAGAAAGTAGTGAAGAAAGAGATGGTAAAATGATTAGATGCTGGAATCATCTACTCCATATCCGACAGTAAATGAGACAGCCCTACCCAAGTAGTACCTAAGAAATCAGATATTACTGTGGTGGAGAATGAAGAAGATGAATTGTTTTTCACTCGCACACTATCTAGCTGGCAAGTATGCATTGACTATAGGAAACTAAACGTCATTACTCGGAAGGACCATTTTTCATTATCCTTCGTCAACCAAATCCTAGAACGGCTAGTGGGTCAATATTTTTTTCTATTTTCTAGATGGTTATTCGGGGTGCAATTAGATACATATATTCCCGGATGACCAAGAGAAAACCATCTTCACTTGCCCCTATGGCACTTCACTTTTGACGCATGCCGTTCGGGCTCTATAATGCATCTGCTACATTTCAACAATGCATCTGCTATATTTCAACAGTGCATCTTGACCATTTTTTTGAATATGGTGGATAAATATCTCAAAATTTTTATGGATGATTTTTTCGTATTTGAAACCACCTTTGAAGATTGTCTCCATGACCTCTCCAAAGTCCTCAAGAATTGTACGGAGATAAATTTGATTTTAAGTTGGGAAAAGAGCCATTTCATGGTTCGGGAAGGAATCGTACTGGGACATATTATTTCTAAAAGGGGGATTGAGGTAGACAAAGCCAAAATCAAGGTCATTTCAAAACTACCACCTCCCACTTTGGTTCGATAAATATGATCTTTTCTAGGTCACGCTGGATTTTACAGATGCTTCATCAAAAATTTTAGCAAAATATCGAGAACCTTGTGCAATCTACTAGTCAAGGACATGCCATTTGTCTTTAATGAAGAATGTCTACAAGCCTTCCACACATTATGAATAGCTCTGACAATAGCACCCATAATAAAATCCTCTGATTGGTCCTTCCTATTTAAAATCATGTGTGACACTTTAATTTCGCAATAAGGATTGTCTTAGGTCAAAGAATGAACAAGAAGCCACATGTGATCTATTACGCTAACAAAACTCTATCTGATGCCCAATTGAACTATACCATGACAGAAAAAAAACTACTAGTAGTGATATTCGTCCTTGATAAATTTCGTTTATATCTATTAGTGTCTAAGGTTCTAGTATATTCTAATCACGCAGCTTTGAAACATCTGCTTTCAAAGAAAGATACTAAATTGCGATTGACCAGATGGATCCCTTTGCTTCAAAAATTTGACCTAAAAATCTAAGACAAGAAGAGTTTCAAAAATATGATCGTTGATCATATTTCTAAAATCTTAGTTGATCATATGATAGGTACAGATGAGGTCAAAGAGAAATTCCTTGATAAATAACTTTTTACAACCTCCTCTGACCAAATCCCATGATTTGCCCACATCATTAACTATTTGGCAACAGGGCAAGTTTCTCTCCATTAGACAAAATAGAAGAATGATTGATTCTTCTCATAGGTCAAACATTATTATTGGGAGGAACCTGAATTGTTTAAATATTATCCTGACTAAGTGATTTGATGCTATCTCTAAAAATGAGTATCAAAGTATACTTACCTTTTGTCACTCTCATGCATGCGGGAGATATTTCAGTGGGAAAAAAATAACCGCGAAAGTGTTACAAAATAGGTTTTACTGGCTGACATTATTTAAGGATGCACATAATTTTATCTTGAGTGCTTGTGCTGTCAGCAGATGGAGAATATTTCTAAAAAAAATATGATGCCACTATCCCCCATCTTGATCGTGAAAGTTTTTGATGTTTAGAGAATCAATTTTATGGACCCTTTTCCTCCATCCAATGGATACGAATATATTTTGGTTGTGGTAGATTATGTATCTAAATAGATTAAGGCTATGGCAACTAGAATGAATGATCACAAGGTGGTAATCAAATTCATTCAATAAAACATCTTAAGTCGATTTGGTTGCCCAAAAGCCATTATTAGTAACGAAGGTGCACACTTCATGAATAGACACTTTAAAAATTTAATGAAGAAAAGTAGAATCACTCACAAAGTTGTCACACCATACCATCCTCAAACTAGTGGTCAAGTGGAAGTCTTCAATAGGGAGATCAAATGAATTCTCAAGAAGATGGTTAGGCCTGATTGAAAAGATTGATCTGGATGATTAGACGATGCATTATGGGCCTACCACACTGTATACAGAACCCCGATAGGAATGTCTCCTTACCGACTCATTTTTGGAAAAGCCTGTCATCTACTGATTGAACTAAAATACCGCGTATTTTGGGCCATAAAGCAATTCAATTTTGACATGAAAAATGCAGATAGTAATAGGAGACTACAATTTAACGAATAAGAAGAGCTATGTAATGAAGCATATGAGAATTCATGAATTTATAAGGCTCGAACTAAGGCTTATCATGATAAATGTATTTCACAAAAAATATTCGAACCTAATCAAAAAGTGTGGCATTATAATTCGAGGTTGCGACTATTCCCTGAAAAATTCTGTTCACATTGAGATGGACCATATGTCATAACTCAGGTGTTCCCTCATGGAGATATTGAAATCAAAGATCCTAAACAGGAAAATATCTTCAAAGTAAATGGCCAACGATTGAAACATTACGTGGATGAAATCAGAGATGGCGAACAAGTTGACTCAATTGAATTATAAGATCCAGTCTACAATTGAACTTTGACTTGGTCTAGCTGAAGACCTTAAACTTAGCATTTGTTGGGAGGCAACATAATATTTTATTTTTTTCAGTTATCCAGATTTTTTTTTATTTTGTAGGAACCTAATAAAGATGACTAGCTAAGTTAAGGAGAGAACATCATCAACATCTAACAAGGGCTCTTGAAAAATATGAAAGAACCTGCAAACAACAGCAAATCAAGTGGTATCTCTCTTTTTAAATTTTTTTCTTTTCCTCCATTAGGGATAATGAAAATTAAGTTGGGGGGAGAGAATAACTAATTTAATTAAATCCTCGAGTATGGTCAGAAATAATTAATTTTGGGTATCTAGATTTTGACTCAATTCGAAGTTAACTAGGCACCCTAATCAATGAGTTATTAACAGTCTAGATAATTTTAGAGATATCAAGAAAGAAATTATTAAGGACATCCAATTAATGATAAAATTTAGACTAGACTAAATTTTAGAGTGATTCTAGAATCCTCTTTCCACCTATCTTAATGAAGAATCTGCTTCATGCGGGTATGGATGAAAATGTCAAACTATGCAAAAAGTTCATCTTAATCATTGATGAAAAAAAAAGAGTTTTTAGCATTTCTCACTAAGTAATCGGGCCTCTTCACCTGAGTAAGCATTGTTGTTCACATCAAAAGGAGAGAATGTGAAGAAATCTCTTGTATAGTCAGTTTTAACTCGTAGCATTTTTGACTCGAGTCGGTAAGCCTGAGGGATGTTTTACACCTAATACCTAAAGCAACAGGTTTGAGAGTCATTGATCTAAAGCTCGTTACAAAAGTCAATTAGAAAGCTTAAAAGGTTAGGACATTGCACCGACTACACATATAAATATTCTTTTAAAAAAAAAAGAAGAGAAAGAATAAAGAGAATAAACTGTAAAAAGATACTACATCAAATCCACATTAAGTTAGAGGATTTAAAGAGAAGAGTGGTGAGTCAATGAAAGAAGATCTCTAAAAATTTATATGGCTAATACTCAACCACTAATTGGATCGAATTGATAATCCAATGAAGTACCTCTTTAATGGTCTAGCCGGATATCCACTACAGTTAGGAATGTCTAGGATAACTTTCGATTCAAAGACAATTTGGTGTACAATGCTAATGTATCTATTTTACTCGAGAACAAGTAAAAGTTCAAATTGGAGAGTGTAAGGAATATTTAATTTAAAATCGCTAGAGGTATTAAATATTATAATAATTGATGTTAGTTTATTGAAATTTGATACTCTCTAGTCTATTTTGCAAGTGATGGAAAGTTTTGATTCATACGATTCAAATTAGACTTAAATCAGATCAGATTTGAGTGAACCAGACAACCAACTTCCATTCCAGAGTGAACGTAACTTAAAGATCAAATGTCAAGAAATAGCCTCTCCAATCAAGGACTCAGATTAGAAAATAAATAGAACCAAGTGTCAACACGACTTAAATCTCAAAAGCTCAGATTAAAAGATCACTCTTCATGAAGATCCAAGGGTCCTTATTCACACTCCCACCACTCTTTTCATAAAACCCTAGCCTCTCCACTCAATAAATAGAATCCCAAGGCCTCCATCTTCTTCAATGAAGCCAACACCTAAGTTTTTCTCTAAGTTGCTGCCCCCATCTCTCCTTCTTTCTTCTCCATAAGTTTAGGAGAGGTTCTAACCCTAGTGTCACAATCTTTTCTCTTCTACATACCCTCTTCCATCTACCTTTCTTTATTGGAGTTCTTAGATCAAGCCTTCCAGCCATCCTGCCGTTATCTGCATGGAGGAAGATGAAAGAATTCAAGGAGACACATCCACTATCGGGCGCAGCGAGAAGATCAACTTGGTTTAGTTGTCTTGTATCATAATTTTATTTCTTTTTCTTCATGTATACTTCTTTATTTGATAAATGAAAAGTAATTTTATTATAATTTTCATGCTTCTTTTTTAGTTTCTTGAATCTATTATTCTTTTCTTTTATATTTTTGAAACAATCAACTAAAATCCCTGCGAATACGATCCCAACTCACCCTATCTATATAGTAGTGAGTAGGATTAATTTTGATGTACTACAGCATGTATCAGTCCTCATAATTAAATAGTGTGAAGACACTGGTATGGCATGTAAGTGAGATGTAAGAGTACACCTCATTGAACATGATCAACTATGGAGCACTCTGCTGTCAAGAGTAGCTCACGAAGGATATGGGTATAAATGTTCCTTCGATCTGAGATCACCACGGTCACTTACAAACAACTCACTGTACTTTGATGTCGGACTAATTGAGTTTTAAATTCAGTAATGGAAGATTTTTAGGTACAGTCAAGTACTTATCAAGTCAATGTGTGAGTCAAATAGGATTGACCCCTCTAAATTAGTAAGAGTTATGTATCAATGTATTTTAATTAAGCAAAATTTGGATCTGGATAATCCATGTGATGAATTTAAAAGATTGAAATATAATATGAATATCTTATCTAGGATTGACAGTTAAATCTTGGGTCTCCTTGAGTATTAGGATCAAAGGGATGAATTATATGGTAACCATACATTAATAGGTTTTTGAATATTACTTCGCCATCATTCGACCTATCAGGATGTCGGGTCACCATTGTTAGATGGTAATATCGAATGGTTCAAAAATTTATTCTTGTACTACCGACTTAAGTTCAAACCTATAGAGTCAGACTCAAAAGAAGTTTCTGACTGACCATATAGCTTATCAATGATTGAGAATCGTTCAAAGGCTTAATCGTCAATTCGATTGATGATTAATCTTATGCAAAAGTTGCAATAAATTTATTCATCAAGTGTTAGTGAATTAATGAAAGATTAATTAGTAATTAGATTAATGATTAGCTTAATTTGATTGAGCAAAAAAGATTAAATAAAATCTAATTAAATTATATTCAATTAGGTTGGATCTGATTAGGCTATGAGATGACCTAATCGCTAAGGAAGAATTATTCTTGATTTGATCAGAACTTTGATTCAATCAATTTTTAATTTGATTGAGATTTGATTCAAAATTCATGAACTTAATTAGATTAGGTTTTATCTATTTTATTTGGACTAAATCAGATGTGATTTGATTTGGATTCAAATAAGAAAATTAAAAGTCCATATTGCATTGGACTCTTCTCCCTTGTGCACCAAACTTATGATGCCATCTTTCTCTATGCTGAAATATTTTTTGCATGAGATTTTTTCATGCCCAAAAGCTCTTTTCCTTCTCTTTCTCACATCAAAAATGGGATAAGATCTAGTTTTATTTGGTATGTTCAAATGAGATTTGAATTGGATACCATATAGATAATGTTTGACATTATCTATAAAACCTTGCCACCAACTTATTTTTTTCTCCTTGTGTGTATGACATTTTGAGGAGATTTTCACTGTGAAAAATCAGTTAGAAACTAATTTTCAATAAAAAAATATGAGAAGGGGCGTCTCATATTTTTTTTTTGGACATGTATTGGCATGGGATTGTGAAAAGGTGTGACATCTCTTGGAAGAGTTCAAGATCTCTACGACTCTTCGCCCTACCTTATTACATGCCAACAAAAGGGGTTTTGTTTTTTTATTTTTGTGCATGTAAGAGATCAGAAGAAGGGCTTTCATGGTGAGAAGTCCTTGCGCATAGGTTCATCACGTGAAAAGAAAAGGAGAGTCTTTTCTCTTTAGGTGTGTGCAAAAATCTAGTTTCTAGAGTTTTGATCCTAAAGATTTGGGAAGAGAGAATAAATTAGAGAAAAATTATTTTTTTTCTATCTTTCTTTCACCTCTTCATCTTCTTTAGAAGTCCATATTCTACTTTTAGAAAGATTCTAAAGATTTGAAGAAAGGATCCAGATCAGTCAAGAAAAAAGTCTTCGCTCAAACTAGCATTCCCGAGAAGACTGATCAGATCGAAATTTCGAGTGAACTTCTGTAGAGGGCCGGACGTATGTGCGGCTACGAGCAACCAATAAAGATCCTCTCTATCATGTCTCTCAGTAGCGACGATCTTCGACCCGTACTCAGGTATCGAGTTCTGAACTCAAATAAGTGTAGATTTGATCTACCGCTTATATCCTGCATGCAGATTTTATCATATGATTATTTCAGATTTTATATGCAACATATCATGTCATAAATCCTAAAATAGGTTGATTTGATGATTAAATCATATACATATTAGATTAATATAATTAATCTAATTATCTTTCACTGTATTTTATTTCAAAATTTTTTGAAATATATGCATGAAATTGCCTACATTTTCCAACAGTGGTATCAGAGCTTAAGTTCGTTATGGCATGTTATATGCGCATATTAAATCTGAATTTTAATTTTATTTAAATCTTATATATGATATCTTAGATGTAATTTTAATTAATGATAGATCGCATAAACTGATATAAGGTTGTCCTGCTATAGGGTTTACCCTTATAGTGAACAGATTATCCTAGTTTGTGCTGATCTTTAATAAAATCTGATTCTACATATTGCATGTGATGTTTATGATCTGATTTAGATATGATCTAAGGTTATAATTAGATCTGATATTATTTAGATTAGATTTAAATTCAAGCATATATGATATGTGATTAGATTAAATGGTCCGATTAGTAAGTACTTGGATTGGGTTGATCACCAAACTGTCTGATCATAAGAGCAAGAAAGGTTTAAAGAACCTTTCTTCCCATTCGATGGAGTGCTCTTATGACGTATAGGGGTGCCATATGATTAAATTTCATAAAGAAGAATATGAAAGGAAGAACTTATTTTTTTGCAAAATTTTAGATCATAAAACCCTATCTTTGTTGTATGTGATACAAAGTTGTATGAAAAATAAAATATCTAATCTATATGATTAAAATTATTTTAATCATAAAAAAGTAAAATCTAGAATTATAAAAAAATTTATAATCTAAAAGTATGTTTATGATTGATTTTATTTTAATATTATGTAAAATTTTTTAGATCTAAAACTTCTTGAATCGTGCTCGCACAATTACTGAACTGATCCAATTTTGAACTGAGTTGATCCAGTCCCCTTGTGTAGTCAGCTCAATATTGATTGAATCGATCCAGTTTCAGAATAAAAAATCTTTACATAAAATTTGTTATAAATTGTTTACAAAATGAAAAGGTTGAAATTATTTCAAAACTAAATCTAAATCTATATTGATGCTGAAATTTAATTAAGGATTAAGTGTAGAATCAATTAGATCTAGAATTATGATTTAAGATCTAATGATATTGCATAAAATATGGAGACATGGGTTAGCTCAAATCTGATCCTTTTAATTGGGTTAGATCTAAGATTAAAATCAAAGAATTAATGGACCATGTAGAGAAATTGATTAAATCTAATCAAATATTGAATTAGATTAAATCAGAATTTCTCTAGAACCAATACAATAGTTGTAGATGGTCAAGTCATATCTTTGATTAGACCAAATAGACCTTTATTGTGGCTCAGTAGTTGAACCCGAATCATTAGGTTGGTCACATCAAGACTAATTAATCAATTGATGTCTAAGGTAAGTTCAGTATTTTGATTGATGATTTTTAATTGAGAGCGGCTTACCTGACCATTTTGATGGTGTCTAAGGCAAGCTTGGCATACCCTCCCACCGATCTCACTTATCTGACCAATTTAATGGATTATATCTTGATTAGACCGCTAAGTGATTTGAGTTGATCCATACCATTAAGGTTGATCAGTGTAACTAATCTAGATGCCATTTCAATCAGTATGACCCTATTCTGATTCAATGATTTGATAAAATCAGTGGAAAGATTGTGGTCTACTGATTGATCTCTTCTTCTCTTTTTTTTAAATTAATTAAATATTTTAAATTATTAGATCTCTAAAATGAGCTGGTTATGGTGATAACTAGATCATAGCCTCCCATTAAAATGAATGATAATGGGTCTATTATTTCTGATTAACATTGCAGGCATCATCCGTCTGGTGTTCTCTCTGAATGATGAAATTATCATTTATCATATGATGACTCTATTGTACTATCTGATGAATGATTGGGTTGACCGAGCTATCCTCGAACTTGATTATTCATTAGTTAGAATCACTGAGTAGGTTCATATTAATGATTTGACCTAATCAAAACTTTCAGTGGAGGCCCATCGTCTACTGAAATGAAATCTGAGGCTAAATTAACTACTAAAAATTATTTTAAGAAATAATTGGTTGAGAACCTATCCATAGATGCATATGGGTTGACCGAGCCATCCTCAAGTCTATACGCAGTCTATGTAGATTCTAGTATCCGCTAAGGAATTAAGGTAATTCTTCGGATCAGAGGTAGAGGCTACCAATTTGACTAAAATAATGGAAGAACCTTTAGACTAAAATCCAAGTCTTTAGGCTTAATCAATTCACAAACATAGAGGTCTTGTGTTTTCTTTTCAGTTATGGCTAGATGTCTGTTGTTCCATTTACTGTTTGACAGTGACTTATTTATAGAACCCAACTTCGGTAGATGGTATCGAAAGTTGCAAATAGTTCTAGAGCATGAATGGATCCTATATATGATTATGGATCCAGCAGCTAAAGTTTTCACATCCAATACACATGATGCGATCAAAAATATTTATCAGAAGTGGCCAAATAATAGTATCACCATGTGATGTTTTTGAGAGCAGTAAAGAACATGAATTTAGTTGTAAATTCAATGATGCTCAGTGGAAAGAAATTTTTTAAATGTTGAAGGAGTTCTTTTACACATCTGAAGATGTATCTTCAGTGGGGCAACAATCTTTTGAGAAAGAAAAGAAAAGAAGGTGCAAGAGAGTCATGCTTGAGCTAATGAGCCTGAATTGACAAAAGAGTCTAAGATTAACCTAGTCTGATAGAGTTCTTTGATCCGAATAAGCTAAGAAAGAGAATTAGCAAAGGATTGCTGGACAAGGTACTTATATGATAACACTTTGTGATTTCTCTATCTATGACATTACTACCTAAGTATTGGATATCGAAAGTTCATGCAAATTGTTGCAACGACTTTAGGTTAGTAGAAAGTTTGAAAACAGCAAGAGATTTCTAAACGTTGGAGATGGAAGTTATGTTCCAATCTTGATTTTAGAAATCATCGAGCCTATTTTCAATTCTAACAATATCATTTCGGTGATTGTCACCATTATCCATTTTGATGAATGTAATTTTCATATGCTTTCTGGCCAAGGATGAATTTACATTGTTAGCATAAAATGATTTTTGTGATATCATTATAAATGATGTCAAAATCATAGTGGATAACTCAGAAATAATATTTACATAGCCTATTAGTATAATGTACACATTAATCAAACTTCTTAAAGTAGATAATGTCATGGAAGCCTATCTTTGGTAATTTAGGCTCGATCATATAAACAAAAATAAAATCAACAGGAGATAATTCTCAAAGTCAATGATTGTGAATCATTGTCAATCTATCAATTTTATCTTCTTAGTAAGATGACCAAGTCATCTTTTGTTGGAAAAGGTGAATGAGCCAATGATGTTTTAAGTTTGATACATATTGATGTATTGAATCTACGAATATATTAGCCATAAATTTGAATTATTTAAAATATTCAAATAATTCCTTAATAGGATAGAGAAACAAACTGAGAACAGCATTGAAACTTTTCGGTCAGATCAAGGAGGTGAATATTTTTTCGATAAGATTTTTGACATATTTAGAAGAGAATAAAGATTCTCTCTTATTGAAATTGACTTTGTTAGACATAGTTTCCTTTAGGGTTCTGCTCTTAAGACTACTTATTATGTTCTAAACTTGATTCTGAATTAATCAGTCGCAATAACTCCATATGAGATATGAACTAGGCATAAGCCAATACTCTCTTACCATAGAGTTTAGGAGTGTTTAGTTTATGTCAAGTATTTACAAACAGATTAGCTTGGATCTCGGTCCTATATGTATTATTTTGTAGAATATCTCAAAGAATCTAAGGGATATAACTTCTACATTGCTAAAGAACAAAAGTTGTTCCGCATTCTTTTTAGAAAAGGAGTACCTTGGTGAAAGTATCTATGCCTTTAATATGGAACTTATGAAGTTCGACAAGTAGAAGAACCGACATAATCTAGTGAACCTATAGAACCAGATTTGATTAAATCAAATCCGAAACCCATTGTAGAAGCACCATTAAGGAGATCCGGTAGAGTACCACATCCGTCAGATAGACACTTTGGTATCTAGATCCGGGACGTGATCCTATTGAACTCGATGAAAATAATAAGGATCTGATCACCTACATTGATGTCATGTAGAGGTCCAACTCTAATTAATGGCTTGGAGCCATAAAATTCAAAATTGAGTCCATAAAGATCAACGATATATGGACATTCATTAATCCACTCGAAAGGATAATGCCCATAAGATGTAAGTGGATCTTCAATAGGATCAGAGTAGTACAGACGAGAAGGTGAAGACCTACAAAGCTCATCTGGTTGCCTAATGATATTGTCAACATTATAGAATTGACCATAATGAGATGTTTTCTCTTATGGTTATGCTAAATATTTTGAAGTTGAAACATGTATTTTGATAAGTGATCAAAATGCATGACTTCATTGAGAACAAAGAAAAACCCTGCAAATATAAATGAATTAATAGTTCTGTGAGTGTATTTCTTATTTTGTATGTGAATGAAATTCTCTTAATCAAGAATGACGTTCCTTGCATTACAAGAAATAAAGATTTTGCTGTTATTATTGTTCTCCATAAAGGACTTAGAAAAAGCATCCCTCATCCTAGAAATGAAGATCTATAGAGATAGATCTAAGAAGCTGCTTAGGTTATCCTAAGTCCAACTACATAGAGTGTTTATAAGTAGAGTTTGTTCTATCATGAACATCATATACGTGATCGAATATAATATACTCACTAGAGGTAGTGAATGGATACCTGCAAGATCAGGATGAGAATCACTGGAAAGTCATCCTTAAGTATTTGAGAAATACTAAGGATTGGTGATTCGGTTATGAAGAATTTGACTTAAAACTAGTAAAGTATGACTTTAGTTTTTAGTTGGTAATAATAGCAAAAACATGTCGAAATAAATTTTTATCCTGAATAATGGAACAATCTGCTGAAAAGATTCCAAGCAAAGCAGCATAGCCAATTCAAATTGCGAAGCAGAATGCATTGCAGCATTCGATGCTTGCAAGAAAGCTATGTGATTGTATAGGTTCACTGACAAGCTAGGCGTGGCACCCTCCAATGATGGTCCTGCTGTATTGCACAGCATCGGAGCCATAGCTTATGCCAAGGAGCCGAAGTTCCATTAGCTTACCAAGCATCTTGCATCGCTACCACCTTATTCGAAAAAACTGTAAAGGTGATGTCGAACTTTAGAAGATCGACGAAAAAGAGAATCTGACCAACTCATTTACTAAAGCCTCAATATCTAGGAGTTTTGAGATGATAAATCGAAGATGGATATATGATACTATACTGATTGGCTTTAATCCAAGTGGGAGTTATTGAAAAATGTGTCCTAAAGTTAATCATTTGACGATTATGCTAAATATAAATGTATATAAATTGATTAATAATATTAGTTATTTAGTTTTTTTTATCTTAAAGTTACATCTTCTAATAAATTTTTATGTTGTGATGAAGTTCTTAAGACTACTTTGATCGATAAAGAAGGATTTATCGCGTAGTCTTTAAACTGGTTCGCGACTAAAAGATACACTATTACTAGGATGATAGCGATATCAAGTGTAGGTCATTGTGTGCCATATGCGTTAGTTATCTTCGTAACCAAATAGTGTAGAGACACTGGTATGGCATGCAAGTGAGATGTAGGAGTACACTTTATAGAACATGACCAACTGCAGAGCACTCTACTATCAAGAGTAGCTCGCAAAGGATATGGGTATAAGTGTCCCTCCAATCTGAGATCACCACAGTGACTTGCAAGCAACTCACTGTACTTTAGTGCCAGACTAACTGAGTTTTAAATTTAGTGATGGAAGATTTCTAGATGCAGTCAAGTACTTGTCAAGTTGGTACATGAGTCAAGATGGAATTGATCCCTCTGAATTAGTAAAAGTTAATGTATCAATATATTTCAATTTAGCAAGACCTGAGCTTGGATAATCTATGTGATGGATTTGAAAGATTGAAATACAATGTGGATGACTTATCTAGGATTGATGGTTAAATCTTGAATCTCTTTGAGCATTAGAATCAAGGGGATGAATTATACGATAACCATACATCAATAGGTTCATGAATGTTGCTTCGCCATTATTCGACCTATCCGGATATCGGGTCACCATTGCTAGATGGTTACGTCAATTGATTCAAAAATTTATTCTTATGCTACCGGCTTAGATTCAAACCTATGGGATCACACTCAAAAAAAGTTTCTGACTGATCATGTGGCCGATCAACGATTGAGAATTATTCAAAAGTTTAATTATCAATTTGATTGATGATTAACCTTATGCAAAAGTTATAATAAATTTATTCACCAAGTATGAGTGAATTAATAGAGGATTAATTAGTAATTAGATTAATGATTAGCTCAATTTGATTGAGCAAAAAGGATTAAATAAAATCTAATTGAATTAGATTCAATTAGGTTTCATCTGATTAGGCTATGAGATGATCTAATCGTTAAAGAAGAATTATCTCTAATTTGATCAGAACTTTGATTCAATCAATTTCTAATTTAATTAAAATTTGATTAAAAATTTATGAACTTAATTAGATTAGATTTTATTAATTTTGTTTGAGCTAAACCAGATGTGATTTGGTTTGGATTCAAATAAGGAAACTAAGAGTCCATATTGCATTGGACTCTTCTCCCTTGCGCACCAAACTTGTGACGCCATCTTTCTCCATGCTGAAATATTTTTTGCATGAGATTTTTCCATGTCCAAAAGCTCTTTTTCTTCTCATGTCCAAAATTGGATGAGATTTGGTTTTATTTGGTATATTCAAATAAGATTTCAATTGGATATCATATAGATAATGTTTGACATTATCTACAAAACCTTGCCACAACTTATTTTTTTCTCCTCATGTGTATGATATTTTGAGGAGATTTTTATTGTGAGAAATCAGTTGGAGAACTGATTTAGCATAAAAAAATATGGGAAGGGATATTTTTTTTGGGCATGTATTGGCGTGGGATTGTAAAAAGGTGCGACATCTTTTGGAAGAGTCTGAGATCTCTAGGACTCTTCACCCTACCTTATTACATGCCAACAAAAGGGGTTTTGTTTTTCGTTTTTGTGTGTGTAAGAGACCAGAAGATGGGCTTTCATGGTGAGAAGACCTTGGATGTGGGTTCATGGCGTGAAAAGAGAAGGAGAGTCCTTTCTCTTTGGGTGTATGCAAAAATCTAGTTTCTAGGATTTTGGTCCTAAGGGTTTGGAAAGAGAGAATAAATTAGAGAGAAATTATTTTCTTCTTTATCTTTCTTCCACCTCTTCATCTCCTCCAGAAGTACATCCTCAATCTCTGAAAAGGTTCTAGAGATTTTAAAAAAAGATCCAGATTAGCTAAGAAGAAGATTTTCACGCAAACTAGTATTTCCAAGAAGACTGATCAGATCGGAGCTTCGAGTAGACTTCCGTAGAGGCCGGATACGTGTGCAGCTATGAGCAACTAGTAAGGATCCTCTCTACCATGTCTTTCAGCAGCGACGATCGTCAACCTGCACTCAAGTATCGAGTTCTGAACTCAGATAGGTATAGATTTGATCTACCGCTAACATCCATACATGCAGATTTTATCATGTGATTATTTCAGATTTTATATACAATATGTCATGTCATAGATTCTAGAATAGGTTAATTTAATGATTAGATCATATGCATGTTAGATTAATATGATTAATCTAGTTATCTTTCACTGTATTTTATTTCAAAAATTTTTGAAATACATGCATGAAATCGCCTACGTTTTCCAACAGCTCCGGTTTAGGATCCTTCGATATTTAAGTCAGTCGAAGCCTTGAGCCTTGAGAACAGATAGTGTAAAGTAGAGACGTGGAAGGCAAGAAGAATTCTTGAATGGAGAGAAGTCGATTCCCTCGAGTGGGAGAATTGGAAAGAGTTCAGCAGAGTCTCGACTATGTGAGTTATGACTTAAACTTACCTTCCAGAGAGTATCCTATCCCTCTTTATATAGAGGGGGCTTGCTTAGGCTATTAAAAGAACTCGTTAGGCCATTAAAAATTTGTTAGACCATTAGTTTGAGATAACAGAATGGCCAACTGTATGAGGATCGTAGATTGTTCATCCATGTGGATAGTAGCTGTAGCATAGCTGTAAGACAGCTATAGTAAAGTCAGAGAGTAACTAATTTTTAGTGATTCTAAACGACATTGGTTCTTAACTGATGTTACTGATAGCAAATCAATAAAAGACTAAGCTGATCACAATGCCCTATTAAGGGCCAATTTAAATGAGTCAGATCGGAGTGTAACTGGGTTGAGGGCTAAACCAGATCAGTATTTCACCAACCTGATCCAGAAGTTGACTTGGTCAATATAACTCTTTATGGTATCCTTCTTGATATTGCCATATGACTAGAAGTCAATTAGATGCACCAACACATTGCCCCCCACTTCCTTGTTCCGAAGTGACATTTCTCACATTGGGTGTGAGAAGTAGAATAAGAGATATTTTTCTGACTTTTGGTACCAACAATAAATATGTCGTATGATAATTTTGATTATATTTATTATTTAATGATTCGAAGCGGCATGCCACTTTTAGAAACGACCCATCGGAACTTCCGATAATTATGAGGATTTGGAGAATCGAGAGCTCATTATTACCTAGGTGGTTATGCCCAAGTGCTTGTTTACCAAGTGTCATCTTACCATTGGTTACTTTGGCTATAATGCGGATCAAGCTTGCATGGCTTA
This sequence comes from Elaeis guineensis, assembly GCF_000442705.2. Lineage (NCBI taxonomy): Eukaryota > Viridiplantae > Streptophyta > Magnoliopsida > Arecales > Arecaceae > Elaeis > Elaeis guineensis. The sequence goes on from NC_025996.2 coordinate 62,194,817, forward strand.
ATCAGGAAGAAGAGCGTCAAATGGTTTCTTCCCAGAGTCACTAGATCACTACCAAGTATCACTAATCTGATAGTGATAAACTTGATCTGAACCATTGATGACTTCTATAAATAGACATGTACTCAGTTCAAAATTTACTTTACTATTTCTACTATGCAAAACCACTTTCAGATTCTCTCCAGAGTTCTTCCAACACTATTGGAGCTAAAGAAAGAGTTCTTTGGCACTGTCAGAATCAAAGAAGAAATCATCGGAGCTAGAAAAGAAGTTCTCAAAAGGTCTCTCAAAACCCCTTTCCCATCCATTAGGTAACTTTCTTAGTTCTCTGCTCTTTTTCTTGTGCAATTTTAGGCTTTTAGGTTTTGTTGTCTCCATTTTTTCTTTTTGAATAAGTTTCTCCTTCTTTTTGTTTACTTTCCCTTTCCCACTTTATTTTTTCTTCTTTTTTCAAAAAATATTTTTTGACAGTAGTGAAATAGGGGAAAGAAGAGTCGAGATGATCAAGTAGCTCGGTCGACCCAGCCTCAGCTCAAGTTCAAAGTGGAAACTCCACCTCGATCGACAACCAAGGTCGATATTTCAGATTGGGAGGATCCGAAGTCTCCTATAAGGGGATTCTTGGATTACTTTGATTCTGACATCGAGTAGTCCATTCTTACTGACTCTGATCTTCAGAAACTTAGGAAAAAATACTATATTCCTAAAGATTTTCAACTTATAGTCCTAGGTCAGGATGATCGAATCACTGAACTTCTAAAAAATTGTATCATATTTTATGATGACGTACTCCGATTTGGACTTCAATTTTCTTTATATCCTTTCATTAGTAATGTTCTGAACTTTTATAGGCTCCATCCAACTTAGGTAACTCCAAATGCCATTAAAATAATCATTATTTTTATTATTTGTTGTCAATTTTCTATCAAAGTACTTAGGATTTTCCTCTTAAGGGTGATGTTCATCCTAAAGAAATATCCATATGAGAAAGATTGATGGTATTTTTCATCTTGATCTAAGTGTAAATTTGATCCCAGTCTTCCTTCTTCCATCCATAATTGAAAAAATCATTTCTTTTTTGTTTCTTTGAGTATCCATTGGGGTTTTAGTTGTAGCTGGCGCAAGCTTGAGCTCAAATAAAATTCCAATAATGCAGTTTTGCCCTCAGATGAGGAGGCTTTTACAAAAATGCTGAGTATGAAGGTACCCAACTAAGTCAGTTAGAGATCGATCAGTCTCTTTTTGATGCCCGCATCAACCAAATCTCTCCTTAGGACTAGCCTGATGTCAAATTCTATTTCTTCATTTTCTTCTTTTTTCTCTTTTTTACAGAATTTTTACTTTTGTTGCAGCAATCATGAAATTCGATCCAAAGCGGCAAGCGAACATGAAGAAGAGGAAGTAGGATTTGGATGACCAACCTACTACCAAGAGGAGCAAGGATACAACAAGTACCAGATCAGCTGCCCCCCAATCCTCTCCAACTTCAACCAACCCGACAATAGACCCATCTCTGATCTCTGCAATACCACCGGTGATATTGCACACTTGAGACAAAGTTCTTCTCTAGCGCTGCCTCGGACATCGACAAGGCCAGCTCAGTCATAAGGGCAACAATAGTAGCCCATGAAGACTTTTTTCTCTTCCACTTCAATTGAGAGAATTGATCTTGCCCAAGTATCCTTATTGGAGATGCCAACGCTTGGTCGGGACATACTCACGACAGTTTTGCCTCAAAGAGATCTAGACAAGTACACAATTGAATAAGTAATAAACCATGGTTTCGTTGATCTGCTTGATGCAAGTTTCTTCAACTTGAGTGTTTCCTTTCCATGCCTGTTCATATTAGTTTTTTATCGATCTTACTTTTATTTTGCAGGTAGCATGAGACCTCAAGTTAATGCATAAAAATTTGATCTAGCTCTACAAAAACAAGAAGTTCTTGGAAGAAGGACTCAAAGTCTAGCAAGACAAAAATAAGATGATCGAAGAAAAGGCAACCAAAGAAGCCAAAACTACTGAGAGCCTGAAGAAGTAGGTTCAGGATAAAATAAACTCAATAAAAGAGAAGAATTAGCAGCTCCTAGACTAGCAATGCAAAATAAATGAGCATCAAGATAACCTTCACAAGCTGCAGAAGGATGCTTCCAAGCTAGAGGCCAAATTAAAGGATGCTGAGAAAACCATGGCTGCTCGAGATAAAAGCATCCTTATCTTTCAACGGTAGGCTGAAAGAGAGAAAGATAATACTGTGAGAGCCATTGAAAATTATAAAGCTTCAGAAGCATTTCAAGATTAAGTCATTGAGGCTCCTGAGGAGGCATTCGACTTCAGATTTCAAAGTTGCAAAAACTTGATCAAGAAGCTCTTTCCTGATCTTGACATAAGCAAGCTAACTCTTAAAATGGCTATTGAGATAGCAACTGAGGTGGCTCCTGATCCAGCAGCTGAGGTTGTTAGCCAATCGATGTCAGATGCTACTCTTGCCACTGCAGCATCCTAACCAGTTGCCGAGGTGGCTCCTCAACCTTCAGTGGAGGTTCCTCCTCAGACAAACACCAAGGTCCTAACTGTCGAGGTCATATCGATAGAATCTCTAATGACTGATAGAAATTCGACTCCAGCACCGCCATCAGATAGTCCTTAGGCCAATGTCTAAATTTATCTATAATTTTTTTTTTTTGAATTGTTGTATCAGCCTAATGTGGGCTTTGTAATTACAATTTATATCAATGAAAAAAAAAATCTTAAGTGTATGATCTTTTCTTTTTCTTTATTCATATCAAGTCATTCCGACCTCATCTAACCCGATCTAGGTTTTGATATCTTGAAAAATTCACCCAAGTTATTCACAATAGATAACATCTGACCTTGGATGGGTTAATAATAAACATCATTTGACCTTAGTTGGGTCCATTATAAAGCTGATATGGCTCAAAATAATAAATAAATATTAAGTTATTCAAGTAATCCTAATCTTAATAATTAGATCTGTTGGCCAAAAATAAATCAATCTTAATAATTTCACTATTCATACTAGAGATTTAAGAAGTACCTCCACTTGAGTTCAGAGAAGGCAGGTCGGGTTTTCTACATATCTGATAAAATTTCAATCTGCAGTGCCTCATTTTCTTTTCTTTTAAGGGCATGCTGTCTAAGAATATGACTTAGAACATAAATCTTCTTGACCGACTGTTGCGAAGCCAAATCCGTAGATTTAATTGCTTCATGTTGGACATTCATGAAGTTGAACCTGAAAATCAAGTGTCTCATAGTAAATATCGTGAAGTTCAATTCGAAGATCAGATATCTTATATTAACCATTTGTGAGGTCCAATCTGAAGATAGGATGCCTTATTTTAATCACTTGTGAGGTCTAATCTAGAGATCAGGTGCCTCAGGTTAATCACCTATGAAGTCCAATCTGGAGATTAGGTGTCTCACGTTAATCACTTATAAAGTCCAATCCAAAAATCGGATGTTTCATATTGCAAGATCCTGATTTGGTTGGATTTTTCATAATCGAAGCTTGATTCTTTTTTGATCTTATTTGGACAAGTCTGATCTTTTTTCGTCCTCATTTGGTTAGATTTTATGCCCTTTATGGACGTATTTCATCCTCGTTTGGTCAGAAATCATGACCTCTTTCGGATGAAATTCTTCATTCTATCCTCATTTGGCCAGACAACATAATCTTGTTTGGATAGATTTTTCTTACACCATCCTCATTTGGTCAGATTTCATAGCCTTGTTTGGATAGATTGTCCTCCTTTGATCTATTTTTACCAATCTATTTGGATTTGATTATTTACATCATCTTCGTTTGATTGATTTTTACCGATCTAGTTTGGATGAAATCATTCTTCCTATCATCCTCATTTGATCAATTTTTACCAATCTAGTTCGGATGACAATTCTTCATGATACTTTGATAAAGATCCATCTTCATTGAGATAAAGGTTAAAGACTTTATTGAAAGCTCATTGAGAATACATTCTAAGATTTTCAATATTCCAAGTTCGTGAAATAGTTGAATTGTCTAGGTTCTCAATTCTGTATGTTCCTGAATGAATCACTTTGGTAATCCGATAGGGTCCTTCCCAATTAGGAGCAAGCTTTCCTTATTCTAAAGGCTTCAAGACTTCAGCTCAGCAGAGAATAAAATCTTCCTTATGAAAAAGTTTTGGCTTCACCCTAGCATTATAATATCTGGCCATTTCTATTTATAAGTTGCCATGTGAATTCGAGCTCTTTCTCTAGTACATCAAGTAGATTTAAATCGACCCTCAGCCGATCTAAATTTCTTTCCTTATAAAAATTTTCTATTCTTGTCATTAGAAGATCGATCTCCATAGGTATTACTGCTTCTTCTCCAAAAGTAAATTTGAAAGGTCTCTCCGGTTGGCTCCGAAGTGTAATTCTATAGTCCAAGGAATACTATAGAGTTCATCTATCCAAAGTCTTTTTGCTTCAATGAGCCTTATTTTCAAATATTAAAGAATAATTCGATTGTTGACCTCGGCTTCTACTAGAAAATCGGGTAGGCAGCATGTGTAGATTTTAAAACTTTTGAAACACGCAGCAAAAAATAAAATGGGTTAAATGCTTTAACCCCACATGTAAGAGATCAAATCTAATCCTACCCAAAATCAGGAGAAAACACATATATACAATCTGAAATTTAGAAATAAATATGAGATCAGATCTCATTATCATGGCATGGGTAGATATTCAACACTTCTGATGATCACAGATTCGTAGACGCTCGAGCCGCACACGTGTTCGACCTCTACGGGTATCCATCGAGATCAATCTCAACCTGATTTCTTCTCGTAGAAGATTCTTCTTCTCAAAAAGAATCTTAGCCTTGAGCACTTTGATCAACATCTTGATCTGAACTGTGGGATCAACTTCTTGATCAGCAACCTTCTTCTTCTTCTCCTCAATCTTCACCCTTGAAGACAAAACAGCACCTCTTGCTATGTGAAAAAAGGGGACGCCCAACTCTTGGGCATGGAAGAGAAGAGAGGGAGGAGAGAAGGCATGGAGAAGGGAGAGAGAGAGATTTTTTATCAAAAATCAATTACCTAAAAATCCTAAAGACATACCCTTTATATAGGCACTACCCTGACACAAAATAGAAACACATTTATCTTAAAAAGGTAGATCCTTATCTTATAAGAATCTGCTATCTTTTTAATCTGATTTATTCCAATTAAAATCAGATATAAATGGTATATGATCAGTCCCTTTAAGTATGTATAAGAGGTACCTAAGAAATACATGTCAGGTAGCTGGGGTGCCAACTCTTAGTGCCCCATAATAGAGTTTCTATCTAAATAAGAAAGGACATGGCCCCACCTCTCTCCTCCACACCATGCCACATAAGAGGGGGCCGGACCCCTCTAGGATTTGGTGCCTAATTTTTGCCAAAAGAGAAGGTACCACCCAATCTTCCATCTATTCCACATGCACGCTTAGAGATAATTAGAAGATAAAGAAGAGATAATGTTAGGATAATTATGTCAACTAATTGATTTAATCAAATCTTCTTGGGCTCACAATTAAGATCCCAATTAAATCTAAATAGATTTAAGCTAAGGTTCAAGGGTATAGACTTGATCAAATTGAAGTTCCGAGAAGAATTAGGTTTAACCGTGTGCTACCATGGTTCTCATAAACCTCATAGGATTTCAATAAACCCTAACCCAGTTGAAACTTCATAAGCTTAATTGATAAATTCGAGATTAAATCCCTTAATGTGTGATCCTATAGGTTCTATTCTATCTGATAGTGAGATATATTATGACCTCCATCATAATATCATCAAAACTCTTTTTGATGAATTGAAATATTTCCAATTCTATCCTTCGAGGATCATCGATCATCAAGATGACGTCCGATGAGTCTCACAATCTACCAGTAATACCTAGTAGTATATAGTGATAACTCAGTAGAATGAAAGTACAAACTTGTAGGTACAATTATCATATGATTTAGTCCTACTATCGTGAGTCTCAACTTAATGGAGGTCATGGAGAACTCATCAGATCCCATCGTCAGTCATATACTAGATTAGCTCGGTTCGAGTTCATATATGAATCCCATGAAAGTTCTTTTTCAGTATTCACACTTGTTTAGCCAAAAATTTTCTAAACTCAATCAAGTAAAGTCGAATAGGACTTCTCCTTTTCTATCAAGATTGATAGATTCTATTTAGATGCATCCTACTCCAAACAACGAATTTGAGCCTACTGAAAATAACATACACAGCAAGGATCTGAATGGCTAGAGATCAAGAGAATATGCAATCAAACCTAATAGCCTCGTTATGAATAGCCAATGACACCACAGATCAAAAGACCACTCACACCACTGCAGCATTGAGAAGATCACTGATGAGTGAGTAGACATCCATATGGTTCTCATGTTGGTCACGCTCAGTGCAAGTTATTCTCTAACAATCATCTACACTTTCACCTCAGTGTCTCTACACCGCAGACCCAAGACTCATCTGTCCACAAGGAAGGTGAACCATATACCGATCTCAAATAGATTGATCACTGTCCTCCATGACGATCCTTTGATCGAAAGTATTTAAAAATTAACCATTAATTAATGTATGTCTCAAATTCTTAACTCTTTAAGAATATATAAAATTCATCTTTATTAATTTCTAGAATAAATCATGGACACAAATATGATTGAAATTAAAAAATCTTTTATTGATAATAAAAAGATTATAAGTATAAGTTTAGGCTCTAGAATTACATAATATGTCAACCAACAATTGACTTCTAAGACACAAATCCAACAAACTTTCACTTGACCTAAAGTCAACTGGCCATATACCTAATATTAGATGTATGTCCTAGAAGTCAATATAGCTGACACATTATAATAAATTTAGGTTACAATTTTGTACTTAATATATTGATATGATCAATAAAAGAGCAAGTTCTTTTTTATTCAAATGTAATGTGTCCTTGAATCGTCCATGAAATTAGTTTCGATATATACTCTCAAAGTATTAAGAATTAAAGACATGTATTTAATTTTTAAATGCTTTCAATCATAAGATCATCATGAGAATGGTGATAGATCCAGATAGACTGATGCACAGATCATTTCTTTTGGAATAGACGGATCTTTAGTCTACAATGTAGGGACACTGAATGACAAGTGTGGGTGGTTGTTATAGAACAACTAGTACTGAGCATGACCATACGAGAGATTACTTGAATTTCTATTCGATCGTCAGTGATTGTCTCGATGCTGTAGTTGTGTGAATGATCTTTTGACTTGAGATGGTACTGCTACTCGCAGTGAGGCTACTGGAGTTTGACTGACACATAAATATGGATCTCAATGAGCCCTTGTAGTAGATGTTGGCGATGGTTGATCCACTGTAAAAGTGGGGTACACATTAAGATAGAATCTATCGATCTTGATAGAAAGGAATAGTCCTATGAGATTTGAGAGGCTAAGTTCAAGAGTCTGTGGCCACAGCAGTGTGATTGATGGAAAAAAATTTCATAAAAATCACAACTAGACTTGAACTAATCGAATCTATCATATGACTAATGATGAGGTTTAACAATTTATCCATGACCTGTTATCTAGTCGAGACACACGATAGAGGGACTGAATCACACATTAACTATACCTAGAGATTCATTTCAGTTCTACTAAGTCGTCACTGCATACTGCTAGGTGTCACTGATGGATTATGAAAACTCACTAGAATTATTCTGGATCGATAATCTTTGATGAATTAGAGTAGAATTATTCTGACCCATTGAAAAGAGTTTCAATGATGTTTTGATAGAGATTATTATATATCTCACTACCAGATAGAATTGAATTTATGAGATCATACAATAAAGAGATTAGATCTGAAATTAGTAATTGAGCTTATGAAATGTCAATTGGGTTTAAAAAAACTTGATTGGGTTCATGATAATCTTGCTAGCATATAGTTGGACCCAATTCCTCTTTCTGTTGGAATTTTTTATTTGATAAGATAATTCTAACTTAATTACCTGCTAATAACCTAAATGAATAAGATTCATTGGACTCCAATTATTGGATGTCTAAAGTTATGAATCATATAAATTAAGGGTGTAAATCTCTAATTAATTTCTTTGATAGTTATTCTTGGGTGCCACCTTGATTTGATCAAGTTGGGCATGTCCATTGATTGGAAAGCCTTTAGATCTCCTATGGGACGTCTCTTCGAAGTATTTTGGGGTGTGTAATTATGGGTGCAAGGGCTCCAATTGTTGGCACCTAAAGGGTCTCCTAAAGTAAGTTGGATAACTTAAGTTAATAGGAAATCCAATACAAGTAAGACTTGTATTATGTGATTGAATAGGAATCAATCCTTGTGCCTATTTAAAGGAACCTCCCCTAAGGTCCTAGAGCATCCAAACCAGTAGCCTCTTATGCTTAGAAAAAATCCCCACGCCCTCTCTTCCTCTCCCTTCTCCTTCTCCCTTGGGCATCCCACACGCCCCCTTACTTGGGATGTCCCAAGTCCATCATGCCTAAGCTGTTGGGCGTTCCACCTATTTGCTAGTTGCTACTATTTTGTAGTAGCACAAAGGAGAAAAGCTAAAGAAGAAGAGAAGAAGAAGATCAAAAAAAGAGATCAAGTGTTGATCGCGATCCAGCCTTTGTTCAGATTCAGCAGACTGAATTTTGAAAAAAAAATTTAGATTGAAGATGGCTATTCCAGACTGATCCCGAATGGATATCCGTAAAGGTCGGACACTTGTGTGGCCAAGAGAGAATCTCTTCTTTTTTAGATCCAAATTTGAAGAAAAAGATTACGAAATAGGTATGTGATTTGATCACAATCTGAATTTCAGCATATATTAATTTCAACATATGAGATAGATCCATGTGGTTTTATATTTTCATGCATACATAATTCAGATTAAAAATATTTTAATCTTGTTCCCCACTACGGTATTTAAAAAATAAAATTTTGAAATACATATGCATGCACCAAACTCTGAATTCCAACAATGGTACCAGAGCCATGAATTTTTGTATGCTGAATTTTGATATATATATTTTTGAAAAGATTTCAAAATCAGATTTTTTTTTGATACATGAGATGTATAGATATATCTTCAAATCTGAAATTTGATTTTAGATTTAATTTTAGAGCATGTAGTTGATATGTTATTGCATACATAGATCTGAATTTTGATCTAGAAAGAGTTCTAATTCATGTTCACGTGATACATAGATGCATGCATAAAATCTGAAATTTTTATATGATCTAAATTTTGATTCATATATGTGATATATGATTTCATATTTAGATCATAAATTTACTTTTAATCTGATCTATGATTAGTATATGAGATATATGAAATCATACTTAGATCTAAAATACTATTTAGATCTGATTTTATATACATATATATGATATATATTTGTAAGTTAAAATCTGAAAATTATTTTTATGTTTTAAAATTTACTTTCATGTAAAGAATTTAGATCTAAAATATAATTTTAGAATCTAAAATTTGTATTTGTACATGAGAGATTTGATTATGAAAAAATCATTAATTAGGTTATGTAATATGATTGTATCTTAAGATTTTTTATTTGAGTCATATAAGTCTAATTCGATTAAGTAATTGATCAAACTGAATCAAATATTGATTAGGATCAGATCAATTAAGTTAATGATCATACAATTATTGCTGATCAAATCAATTAAATCTCATATATAGAATCGATTAATCTAAGGACCTAATTTAGCTCATTGGTTTGAGCCCGATTGCTTGAGCTAACCAATTTTGATCAATCGATCTATTGGTGTCTAAGATAAGTTAATGAGATGTGATTAATTAATTGATTCTGTTAGCTGATCTGATCAATTTATTAGTGTCTAAAGAAGACAACAGGGGGACCCCCATCGATCTCTACTTACCTGACCAATTTGAAAGATTGGGTCTTGAATTAGGTTGCTTAGCGGTTTGGTTTAACCCATGCCAATTAAATCAATCATATGATGACTTATTAGATGATATCTAAATTTAAACCATTCCATAAATATTAAGGCATAGATCTTCTACCGTTGTATATGTGCGGGCGTACTACTGGCGTTGATTGTTTTTGGCTAGTTACAGTAGTTTAGTTGCATCGAGAACATACAACTACTCTATTAACAAAGAGTTGCTCTAAGATAAGAATGGGGTTAGGCCTAATAATTGTTAGATGAGGGATCCAATGACGGCCTTACACCTACTTGTAAATGGTAGGTCGGACTTAACTAAGAAGTGCGGGCAATAATTATTAGATGAGCCCATATGACTTAGAGACCAAGTCGCTGCAACATGCTTAGAAAAGCATCTCGACAAATAGTTGCCTACACATCGGTGTGCATGTTACCAATAACTGTTAGGTGAGGTGTATATCATCGATGAGACCGTAGCACCCACTAGGAATCTTTTGTCGCGTTAGGGTTTCATTTTCTTCTCGGAGAGTAGAGGGATCTGATAAATTATGGGAGTCATTATTTGCATCTTAAAGTCCCTAGAAGCAAATATAATCATTAAGTATAAAAGTCTAACTTGAATCTCTACTCTCGCAGTTAAACAATCATATCAACCTCAAACCCTTTAGCTCGCATCCTTGAAATCAATCATTTGATCGATAATAATTTCAAAGACTGGCTCAGAAACCTCAGAATTATCTTGACCTCAAAAAAATTAAGTCATGTTCTCGATCAGGATCTCATAGTGCTACCAACCGTCCTACTGCTGAGCAAAGAGCTGCTTTTGAAAAGTGGACGGATGAAGACAGTCGAGTCAAATGCTATGTGCTAGCATCCATGTTAAATGAGTTGCAAAGCCAGCATGAGCATATGCCCACTGTCTAGGCTATGATTACTCACCTACAAGAGTTGTATGGTGAGCAAAGTCATACTGTGCACTTTGAAGTATCCAAAAGACTTCAATCTGAAGATGCACGAGGGGCAGTCTGTCTATGAGCACTATATAATAATGATCAAGGATATTGAGAAACTTGAGAAGTTCGGATTAGATATGCAAAAGAAATTATAGATGGATCTGATCCTTTAATCCCTTACCAGTTTATATAGTCGCTTCATTATGAATTTTCATATAAACAAACTTGACTGCACTATTCCTGAACTCATCAACATGTTGATCACTATGGAGGATACCTTGAAGAGTTCAAAGGGTACTATTCTCGCTGTGGAGCAGACTTCTTCTTCCAAGAGAAAGTCTACTGAAAAGAAGAAGGTTAAATCTGTGAAAAAGCAGAAGAAAGAGAGCCAGCCGAAGAAAGACGGTCCAAAGGTGGCTGAAGCAAAGGGAAAGTGTTTCCACTATCATGCTGAAGGCCATTGGAAGAGGAACTGTCCAAAATATCTGAAGAGCCTAAAGATCAAAAAGAATGATAAACCTTCTGAAGGTATGCTCGTAATTGAATCTAACCTTACGGTTTCTTCTACTTCTAGTTGGGTATTAGACTCTGGCTCGAGTACTTATATATGTACCTCAATACAAGGTCTGACAGAAAGTAGGAGGTTGAGAGAAGGTAACATGACCCTTCGGGTCAGCAATGGAGCAAAAATTGCTGCAAAGACCGTGGCACTTACCCTCTTCGATTACCGTATGGTATTAGATTAAATTTGAAAGACTGTTATTATGTTTCTGTAGCTAGTCGGAATTTAATTTTCATGTCTATGCTAGCACAGAAAGATTTTGAAATTAGTTTCCATAAAGATTTTTATTCTATTTATTTATGAAATAAATTGGATGCATGAGGTCTTTTAATTGACAGTCTTTATCACTTGTATATTGATGCGAATGTGAACCTCAACGAATAAATAGTGAGTACCGTAGGCCAAAAAATACTAGAGATAAAGTTAACCAGAAATATTTATAGCACCATAGACTATACCATATTAGAAAGGACAGGATAAACAGATTGAAAAAGGATGAGATCTTTGGCTCTCTTAATCCAGAGTCGTATCCAGCTTGTGAATCCTACCTTCGAAGAAAAATGGTCAAGTTATCCTTTGTAGGATATGGGGAAAGGGCCACTGAGTTACTTTGCCAGATACACACCGATGTGTGTGGGCCATTTGATGTGCAAATCAAAGATGGTTATACCTACTTCATTACCATTATCGATGATCTGTCTAGGTACAGATATGTGTATCTCATGAAACACAAGTCTGAGGCCTTTAAAAAGTTTAAAGAATTCAGACATGAAGTAGAAAAGCAGACAGACAAATCCGTTAAGGTTCTTCAATTTGATCGAGAAGGTGAACATTTTAGTCAAAAATTTTTGAGATATCTTAAGGACAATAGTATAGTCTCTCAATGGACCCCTCTTGGAATATCTCAGCTCAACGAGGTATCCAAAAGGAGGAACAGGACCCTATTGGATAGGGTCAGATCCATGATGAGCTTCACTGATCTATCCTTATTTCTTTAAGGACATGCCTTGTTAACTGCCATTCACTTGTTGAATAGGTTTCCATTAAAGTTTATTCTTACTACACCGTATGAGATATGATTTGGTAAGAAGTCGAGTCTAGATTATCTTAAGACTTGAGGATGTCCGAACTATGTCAAGAGATAGATGACAGATAAGTTGGAGGATAGATCTATTATAGCTCACTTTATAGGGTATCCAAAAGAATCTATGGGATATTACTTTTACTTTTCATAAGACCACAATATGATTGTGAGTCGAAATGCTGTATTTTTAGAAAACCAGTTTATCAAGGATGGCGACAGTGGGAGGTTAGTGAAGCTCAAAAGAAAGTCTCTGAAGAGCCAAGAGCTATAAATCCTCAAGAATCTGTAGTCCATAAGCTAGTAGTTGATGTTTCTCTACCACCTCATAGATCTAACAGGGTCTCCTGACCTCCTGAAAGGTATATGGGTATGCTTACGGAGAAAGTAAAGAAAATATTCCTTATGGAAGATAGGGATCATACTGATGATCCTAATATCTTTGACGAGATGATATCTGACATCGATTTTGAAAATTGATTAGATGCGATGAAGTCAGAAATTAACTCAATACACTCGAACCAAGTCTGAACCTTAGTGGATCCATCTGAGGGTATTGTACCTATTGGATGTAAATGAATCTATAAAAAAAAAATAGGTGCGAATGATAAGGTAGAGACCTATAAAGCTAGGCTTGTGGCTAAAGGTTATAGTCAACGTGATGGTATTGACAATCAGGAAACCTTCTCGTCCATACCCATGCTGAAATCTATCTACACTCTGCTTGCTGTTGCAGCCTACTATGATTATGAAATCTGGTAGATGAATGTGAAAACTACTTTTCTAAATAGATATTTAGAAGAAGATATCTATATGGAACAGCCCATAGGTTTCACGTCTAGTGATGGTGATCACAGAGTCTGTAAGCTACAAAAGTCCGTATACAGATTAAAGCAAGCTTCTCATAGTTGGAACCATCATTTTGATGAGGCAATCAAATCATTTGATTTCATCAAAAATGAAAAGAAATCTTGTGTGCACAAGAGGGTCAATGGGAGTGTGATCACCTTCCTCGTATTGTATGTGGATGATATTCTACTCATTGAGAATGATATTCCTATGCTGACCATGGTCAAAAGATAGTTGTCCAAAGAATTCTCCATGAAAGATCTAGAGGAAGCATCCTATATTCTTGAAATAAAGATCTATAGGGATAGACCTAAACGGAAGCTTGGCCTATCACAAAAGCTATACATAGAAGGTGCTGAAGAGGTTCAGCATGAAAACTCCAAGAGAGATATCTTACCTCTTAGGCATGGTATTAGTCTCTCCAAGATGATGTGTCTGACCACATCTGAGGAGGTGCAGTGCATGAGTAGGATTCCTTATGTCTTAACCATAGGGAGCCTCATGTACGTCATGCTATATACCCGACCTGATATTATCCTTACTGTGAGTGTCACGAGTAGGTATCAGTCGAATCTAGGCAAGGAGCACAAGATAGCTGTGAAGAGCATCCTTAAGTACTTAAGAAGAACTAAAGATTTGTTCTTGATCTTTGGAGGAGACTCTGAGCTGCGAGTCAAGAGGCATACTGATTCAGACTTCCTATCTAATCCTGATGATAGAAAGTTTACATCAGGGTATGTGTTCGTTTGCAATGGTGGCATAGTTAACTAGAAGAGTTCCAAGCAATCCATCATAGCGGATTCGACCATGGAGGCTGAGTATGTTGCTGCTTCGGATACTGCAAAGAAAGACTTCTGGTTCAAGAAGTTCATCACGAAACTCGAAGTAATAACATCAGATGCCATACCACTATACTGTGACAATAATGGAGTGATAGCACTTGCTAAGGAGCCGAGGTCTTATCAAAAATCTAAGCATATCGAGCGGCAATTTCATATCATATGCGACTATCTCGAAAAGAAACATGTCGAGGTACGAAAAGTAGACTCCGCAGATAATGTGGCAGACCCGATGACTAAGCAGTTGAGCCAACCAAAAATAGAAGTCCACCTTGAGAAGATGGGACTTAGATTTGTGATCAATTGGCTTTAGTCCAAGTGGGAGATTGTTAGATGTTTGTCCTAGAAGCCAATATAACTGACATATTGTAATAAATCTAGAGTATAATTTTGTACTTAATATATTGATATGATTAATAAAAGGACAATTCTTTTTCATTCAAGTATAATGTGTCCTTCAATCGTCCATGAAATTAGTTTCGATACATATTCTCAAGGTATTGAGAATTAGAGACATGTATTTAATTCGTAAAGACTCTCGATCATAGGATCATCATGAGGACGGTGATAGATCTGGATAGACTGACGCACAGATCACTTCTTTTGGGATAGATGGGTCTCTAGTCTACAGTGTAAGGACACTGGATGATAAGTGCAGGTGGTTGTTAGAGAACAACTAGTACTGAGCGTGACCATACGAAAAATCATTTGAATTTCTATTCGATCATCAGTGATTATCTCGATGCTGTAGTTGTGTGATTGATCCTTTGACTTAAGATGGTACTGTTACTTGTAGTGAGACTGCTGGAGTTTGACTGACACATAAACATGGATCTCAATGAGCTCTTGTAATGGATGTTGGCGACAGTTGGTCCACTATAGGAGTGGGGTGCGCTCAAGATGGGATCTATCGATCTTGATAGAAAGGAGTAGTCATATGAGATTTGAGAGGCTAAGTCCAAGAGTTTGTGGCCACAGCAGTATAATTGATGGAAAAGATTTCCATAGAAATCACAATTGGACTTGAGCTAATCGAATCTATTGTATGACTAATGATGAGATTTGATGATTTATCCATGACCTGCCATCTAGTCAGGACTCATGATAGAGAGACTGAATCACATGTTAACTACATCTAAAGGTTCATTTCAGTTCTACTAGGTTGCCACTACATACTGCTAAGTGTCACTGGTAGATTGTGAGAGCTCACTAGGGTTGTTCTGGATCGACAATCCTTGGTGAGTTAGAGTGAAATTGTGCTGACCTATTGAAAAGAGTTTCAATGATACTTTGATAGAGATCATTGTATATCTCACTACTAGATAGAATTAAACCTATAAGGTCACACAATAAAAAGATTAGGCTTGGAATTAGTAATTGAGCTTATGAAGTGTCAATTAGATTTAGAGAAATCTGATTGGGTTCATGGTAACTTTGCTAGCACATAGTTGGATCCAATTCCTCTTTTCATTGAGATTTCTTATTTGATAAGATAATTCTAACTTAATTATCTGCTAATAACTTAAATAAATAAGATTCATTGGACTCCAATTGTTGGGTGTCTAAAGTTATAGATCATATAAATTAAGGTGCAAGTCCCTAATTAATTTTTTTGCTAGTTATTCTTGGGTGCCACCTGAAGGAGAAAAATTGCTTTTCCTCGTAAGATCTTCCAGATTTCATCAAATCTGGGACGAAATAAATTTAAAATTTTTTTTATCCTATATGTATTTCAGATCTAAATCTCTAGATCTAATCTTATTATCTGATATTTTAAATCTAAAATTAAATCTAAAACTACGATGAAAGAAAAAATACCTCAAGGGTAATCTGATTACCCTGTAGATGATCTCTGCACAGCCCGAGGTTCTGATGTAGCCACGCAAGTGCCTGACCTCTACCGATATCCACTCGAGCAGGACCTGAAATATCTTCTCCTCGCGAATCTATGCTCCAAAAATTAGATCTAAATCTGATTAGTAAGATCTTCAAAAGTCTTCCCGAAGTTGGAGCAGCAACCTGTCGAAGAAGTCCTGCAGCCTTCTGTTCCAGGCGTCACCACGCCTTGGATCTTGGCCAGATGGACGTCCAACTCTTTGGACGTGAAGAGGGGAGGAAGGAGAGAAGAGAGGATATGGAGAAGAGGGGAGAGGGTGGCCGCTATTGAGTTTTGTGCATAAAATAACTTCTAGCTCAAAACCCTAGGCGCAGCAGGGTTTATATAGACCCTGTATGCTGCGTAGTGCCACATCATTCAACCAATCAGAAAATTCCAATAAATTCTGAAAAAATTATGATTGATGGAGTGATATCATCTGATCATATCAGATAAGAACTCCACCTTATCTCCAAAAGATGGCACCACCATTGGATAAGCACAAATAGAGATAGCGCCCAAGAGTTTAAATTGATCAAGACTCTCCAATCCTTATCCACTTGGGGTGTCCACTTTAATCCAATTGGGCTCACACCATAATCTGATTATGGCACCCAATTTGATATGGCTTGGCTTGTGGACACTCCACAAAAATCCTCCAATGAGCCCTCTTCAGTTTAAGAT
Organism: Elaeis guineensis; assembly: GCF_000442705.2. NCBI lineage: Eukaryota > Viridiplantae > Streptophyta > Magnoliopsida > Arecales > Arecaceae > Elaeis > Elaeis guineensis. The sequence goes on from NC_025996.2 coordinate 62,211,634, forward strand.
CCATATGTCAACTTTTGACAGATGTCCTAAAATAAAATTGAGAGGTGCTAGGAATTAGCAGGTGTTGTCTTAAATTCATCTCATGAATTAAGATAAGCCTTTTCTGAGCTGGACAAGCTTCATTTAGACTGAGAGAAATATTTCTAAGGTTCTCTAGATGAGTCAAATCACATTTGACTCAGTAGAGACAGAAAAGATTACACGAGGAGAAAGTTAGGCTCAATCGTGTGCTAGCACGATTTTTTTGAACCTAATTGGATCTTATCCAAATCAATTAGTTAGCCCAATTGATGATATCTAGATCCTAACCTTGTTTATATGACCCAGTTAGGTTCAATTCTGTATGGTAATGAGACATATCATGATCTCATCATCGACATCATCGAAACTCCTTTCGATGGATCAGAACTCCTCTGATTCAGATAATTAAAATGATGATCATCAATATCATTCTAATTGCTCCAAAATCCATCAGTGACACCTAGCAGTATGTGGTAGCAACCCATCAGAACTGAAGACGAACCTCTCGATGCAGCTACCTGTGTGATTGAGTTCCTCTATCATGAGTCCCGACTGAATTAGGGTTAAGGTGAACTCGTCAAACCCAATATCAGTCATATGAATCAATCGATCGATCGAGTCCGATTTGAAATCCCAATGGAAAACTCTTTTTCCATTATTTCTCTCTATCATGGCCATGGGCTTAAGGACTCGATCTTTCGATTATCATAGGACTACTCTCATCTACCGAGGTTGATAGATCCCATCTTGGTGCGACCTAGTTCCTACAATGAATATGCTACAGCCAACATACATCTCAGGGTTTCGAATGGTTAGGAGATCGAGTTATGGTGTAGTCAAACTATAACACACTCAAGGTGAACTGTCAATGCACCTCAGGTCAAAGAACTAGACACACAACTGCAGCATCGAGCTAGTCATTGATGAGAAGGTAGACTTTCTTATGACTGCTCGATATGGTCACGCTCAGTACTCTCATTCTCAACGAATACCTGTACTCTCGCTCCGGTGTCTCCACACCGTAGACTCAAGACATATCTACCTAAGGAAGCGATCATACACCAACCTTCAGATCGATCACCATCCTCGTGATGATCCTATGGTCAGGAGCTATTTATGAGTTAGTTATGTAAATTCATACCTTAAATTTTCAACTCTTGAAAATATGAATTTATATTCCTACTAACTCAAAGGATGTATCACAGACACAATGTACACAATGTGATAGAAGAATAATCTTTTTATGCATTTATAGTTAAAATTACAAATTTGTCCTTAGATCTGTACAGGAATGTGTCAGCCGATCTGGCATCTAGGGCACACATCTAACAAACTCCCACTTGACCTAATGCCAATTGGCTACATATCTAAGTTCCATCTTCTCAAGGTGGGCTTCGATCTTCTGTTGGCCCAATGGCTTAGTCAGCAGGTTTGCCACATTGTCTGTGGAGTCAACTCTCTTGACCTCGACATAACCTTTTCGAGATAATCATGGATCAGATGGAATCGCCGCTCGATGTGCTTGGACATCTGGTGAGACCTTGGCTCCTTAGCTAGGACTATGGCACCATTATTGTCGCAGTAAAGAGGTATGGCATCCGATGACATCACTCCAAACTCTGCGGCAAAACTTTTTGTACCAGAATACCTCCTTCGCAGCTTCCAATGCAGTAATATACTCTGCCTCCATGGTGGAATCAGCAATCACCGTCTGCTTGAAACTCTTCCAGCTGATTGCACCACCATTGTAAATGAACAAACTCCCAGATATCGACTTTCGATCATCTATATCAGACATAAAGTCTGAGTCTGTATATCCCTGAATCTGGAGTTCTCCATTCCCAAAGACTAGAAACATATCCTTAGTCCTTCTCAAGTACTTAAGGATACATTTCACAGAAGTCCAATGTTCTTCGCCTGGATTTGACTGATATCTGCTTGTGACACTCACAGCATGGGCTATATCAGGTCGTGTACATAGCATGGCATACATGAGGCTCCCTATTGCCGAAGCATAATGGATCTTGCTCATACGTTCAATCTCCTCAGTGTGCTAGGGCACATCTTCTTGGAGAGATGAATGTCATGCTAAAAGGCAATAAACTCTTTTGGAGTTTTCCATGCTAAACCTCTTTAGCACCTCCTCTACGTACATCTTCTGTGAAAGTCCAGCATCCTATTTGGTCTATCTCTATAGACCTTAATACCCAGTATAAAGGATGCCTCTCCTAGATCTTTCATAGAGAACTCCTTAGACAACCATACTTTGACTGAGGTCAACATGGAAATATCATTCCCAATCAGGAGGATGTCATCTACGTACAGTATGAGGAAGACAACTGCGCTCCCACTAATCTTTTTGAACACACATGGTTCCTCTTGTTCTTGATGAAACCAAATATTTTGATCACATCATTGAAATGAGTATTCCAACTCCGAGATGCTTGCTTAAGTCCATAAATGGACCTTTGCAGCTTGCAGATCCTGTGATCATCATTACTGGATGTGAAACCAACGGCTGTTCCATATAATATCTTCCTCAAGATATCCATTTAAGAACGCCATTTTCACATCCATCTGCCATATTTCATAATCGAAAGAGGCTGCAATAGCAAGCAATGTGCGGATGGATTTTAGCATGGATATGGATGAGAAGGTATCCTGATAGTCAATGCCTTCGTGCTGACTATAACTTTCGCTACGAGCCTAACCTTGAATGTCTCCACATTCCCATCTGCACCTATCTTTCTCTTGAAGATCCATTTACACCCAATAGGTACAATACCTTCAGGTAGATCTACCAAGGTCCAGACTTGGTTTGAGTGTATCGAGTCAATTTTGATCTCATTGCCTCAAACCATTTCTCAGAGTCGATATCTGATATCGCCTCGTCATAGGTCTTGGGATCATCACCATGAACCTCATTTTCGTGAGGAATATTTTCTCTACATCCTCTTGTATGGTACCTAAGTACCTTTTAGGAAGACAGAAAACCTATCGATCTATGAGATGGAAGAGGTTGTGTTAGGACTGGTTCTGATTGATTTGGTTCCTCAGGTTCTTTAGCTCGTTGCTCTTGGGAGACATTCTCCTTGAGCTTAATTATTCTTCGATGCCACCATCTTGAATAAACTATTTTTCAAGAAAAATAACATTTCGACTCACAATCACATTGTGGTCTTTCGAAATATAAAAATAGTATCCTAATGACTCTTTAGGATATCCTATGAATCGAGCTCTAAAAGACTAACTCTAACTTGTCTGCCTGTGTCTCTTGACATGAGCCGGACAACCCCAAATTCTGAGATGATTCAGACTTGGCTTCTTACCATGCCATATCTCATATGGTGTGGTAGGAATGATTTTAGAGGGAACCCTATTCAATATATAAATTGCTGTCATGAGACAATATCCCCAAAGAAATTGGGGAGGTCCGTGAAGCTCATCATAGAACGGACCATATCTAATAGGGTCCGATTTCTTCATTCTGAAACTCCGTTGAGTTGAGGCATTCCAGGTGGAGTCCATTGAGAGACTATACCATTGTCCTTAAGATAGTCTAGGAACTCCCGACCAAGGTATTCACCTCCTCGATCTGATCAAAGAACCTTAATGGGCTTTCCTGTTTGTTTTCTACCTCATGTCTGAATTCTTTGAACCTTTCAAAAGCTTCAGACTTGTGTTTCATTAGAAACACATATCCGTACCTAGACATATCATCGATAAAGATAATGAAGTAGACGTAGTTGCCTCTAGCCGGCACATTAAATGGGCCGCACACATCCGTATGTACTAGGGCAAGTAGGTCTGTGGCCCTTTCCTCATGTCCCACAAAAGGAAGCTTGGTCATTTTGCCTTGAAGCATGATTCACAAACTAGATATGACTCGAAAGTCAATGGACTTAATAGCCGAATTTCTCCAATTTGTTAACCCTGTCTTCCGCTATATGACCTAGCCTTAGGTGCCACAGATACTTATCATTTAGACTATCTCTAGGCCTTTTAATTCCTATGACATTCACATTTTGCTCAATATTAAATACAGATACATCAATATGTAGCTGATAGAGACCGTTAATAAGAAAATCATCTGCAACTTTATTATTTTCATAAAAAATATTACAATGGTCCTTATGAAAGCTAATCACATAGCCTTCTTGTGCTAAACATGAAACAGAAATCAAATTCCTGCTTGCTGCAGGCACATAATAACAATCTCTAAGAAATAAATCTAATCCTAACGGTAATCGCAGAGAGTAGGTTCCCACGGCCACAGCAGCAACTCTTGCTCCGTTTCAATGCGTAGGATCATCTCCCCATCCCTCAGCCTCCTACTCTCCTCAAGACCCTGCATAGAAGTGCACAAATGAACACTAGAACCAAAGTCAAACACCCAACTGGATGCAGAAGAAACCGTAAGATTAGACTCTAAAATGAGCATACCTCCAGAAAGACCATCCTTCTTGTTCTTCAGGATGGCCAAGGTACTGAGGATAGTTCCGCTTTCAATGGCCGTCTGATTGGCAGTAAAAATATTTTTCCTTATCAGTAGCCTTCTTCTTCGATTCTGTCTTCTTCTTCTTGCCATCCATCTTCTGCTTCTTCGCAGATTTCTTTTTCTTTCTAAAAGACTTCTCTTAGAAGAAGTCCACTCCACAGTAAGAACTGAGCCTTTTAAACCCTTCATAGAAAGCTCGGCCGTAACCAGCATGTTATTAACTCGGCCAAGGTACACTGCATCTTATGCATATGAAAGTTCATGATGAACTGACATATGCATCGGACAAGGACTGAAGGATCAATCAATCTAAAAATCTTTGTCTAAGATGATACCGAGCTTCTCAAGCTCCTCAAGATCCTTGATCATTGTCAAACAATGATCTTGGACTGACTGCCCATCATGCATCTTGGCCTTAAAAAGTCTTTGACAGACTTGATACTTGGCCGCGACTCTGTTCACCAAACAACTCTTGTAGGTGAGCCAACATTTGGGGTAGTCAAAATATTCTCATGTTGGCGCTGCAAGTCATCAGACATTGCACCCAACATGTAGTACCTTGCTTTGTTATCATCATCCATCCACTTTTTCAGAGACGCTCTCTGTTCAGCAGTCGGACGTGCTGGCATGGCAGGTGGGTCCTGGTCCAAGACATGAGTCAATTTTTTAAACCAGAATAATTCTGTAGTTCCTCAACCAGTCCTTGAAATTGGTCCAGTCAATCTATGGGTGTCTAGATTTTGGTCAGGGGGTTTGAGGCAGACATGTTTCCTGTAGAGAGTCAAAAGTTTCTAGTTAGATTTTGTAATCAGACTTAACCAATTTGTTTAGGTTTTATTTTTAAACAAATTAGGCTCCCACTATTTTCTCAGATCCCTACACTCCCTTGGTAGAGATGTGAAAATCTCCTGATCAGTGATTTCTAGTGGGTGGTGCGGTCTCACCGACTGGCTCACCACCTCACCTAACAGTTATTGGTGATGGGTCAACCGATGAGTGGACAACTCTTGTCCAATGATTCTCTAATCATGGTGCAAAAACTTGGTCTCTAATTCATGAAGCTCACCGTGTCCGGATATTGCTCCAATCCTTAGTTAAGTCAAACCCACCATTTGCACGAACTAGATTCCTGATTGGGTCCCTCACCGTATCCGAAATATTGAGCCCAACCCATCCTCTAATCGTAGCATCCAATGCCTAATGGACATGGTTGCATCTTTCCGGTGCAACTGAGCCACTGTAACCAGTCGAGAACAATCAACCCCGGAAGGGCCCGCACATCCACAATGGTGGAAGACCTAGACTTAATATTTTCTTAGGAGATTTGATTTAGGTCTCATTAAACTTGACTTGACATAGTCATAACAATTATGACTAACCTAGTGGCATGGTTAGCTCGAATTGTTAGTACCTCTAATCAGACTGAGTCGACACATATGGCAGGTAAGTGAGACCGATGGGAGGGATATGCCATTAACTCAATAAGAACACATTCGAATCGAGTAGCTTCAATTAAAAACCAGTCGGTCGCATCTGCCCAACTTACCTTAGACATCAAATTATCGAACCAGAACTAATTGGGTTAGCCTACAATCCAGGCTCTAACCACTGAGCCAAATTAGGTCTTAACTTGATCGGATCACATCTAAATGTGATTCGACCTTGATCCAGACTTAATCCTATTAGGCTGATCAATTATTAGCTTTCATGATCCCACTTAACCAACTCTTGATTCGGTTTGATCAACCGCTAGACCTAATTGAGCTACCCAAGCCCGAACCCAATTTTATGAAAATGTCTTAGATCTGAAATTCTTAATTTTAGACCTAACTTAATTTCATAAGCTTAATTCATTAATTAAGTTTGGGTTCATAAACAAAGAATGTAAAATAAATCTAAGGATTCAGGATCTAAGATTTTGCAGAAAAGTAAGTTTTTGATTTTGATTAAGGATGAACGCGCGGCACCCCTACACGTCATATGAACACCCCCATTGAATGGAAGAGAGGGTCTTAAAACCATACTACATTCTTATGACGGATGGCCATGAGGAACACCTTATCAGAAATATAAATTTAACTATAAAACTAGTTAGATCTAAAATTAACATATCACATATACAATTTAAGATCTAACTAATACATGCTTTGCATACATCTCATGTATCAAAATCAATCTAATTAACATGCTTTCAGATCTGATACATCACATGTAATATCTAAAAAATAAGATTTAAATTGAACTATGCAAAATTAAATCTATTCTAGACAAGTTACTAGAAAATTCTACAACTAGTCTAGGCATGCAGCAGATCAATTTTATGAAAAAATTAAAATTTTATTTTTATTTTTTGATCTGATTATAATACTTATAATATCAAAAAAATAAAAATAAATTAGATTTAATTCATATTTTAATCTCATTAAAATATAAAACTTAAGACTATTCATGGATTCAACTAATCCTAGTCTAGTCATGCATCTCATGCATGTTAGATCTTCTTAGATTTAATTTTAAATATTTTATTTTAGATCCTATCATATCTGATGTGATATCTAAAATTTTAATATCAGATAAATAAAATTAAAATTAGATCTAAATTAGATCTGAAATAGAGCCAAACAACCTGGCTCTGATACCACTTGAAGGAAGAAACT
>NC_025996.2:62218909-62235572 GCF_000442705.2 Elaeis guineensis
AAAATTAATTTGTGAGTCCTTAGAGTACCATAGCCCTATAGTTTGTGTACCATTTAAGTATCTAAGGATTCTTTTAACAGCATTCAAATGAGATTCCTTAGGATTAGATTGATATCTAGCACATAAGCAAACACTAAACATGATATCAGGCCTACTTGCAGTTAGATATAATAATGAGCCAATCATACCTCTATAGTATTTTAAGTCTACGCTTTTACCTTCATCATCCTTGTCAAGCTTACTTGAGGGACTCATTGGTGTGCCAATTGGTTTGCAGTTCTCTATTCCAAATCTTTTGAGTAGTTCCTTGGTGTACTTGCTTTGGGTGATGGAGATTCCCTCTTTTGATTGTTTAATTTGGAGTCCGAGGAAGAAGGTGAGTTCTCCCATCATGCTCATCTCGAACTCTCCCTGCATAAGCTTAGCAAAGTCTTGACAAAGGGATTCATTAGTAGACCCAAAAATTATGTCATCAACATAAATTTGTATAATTAGCATATCATTTTAGTTTCTTTTAATAAATAGGGTTGTATCTATATTGCCTCTTGAGAAACCATTATTTAGTAAAAATTTGCTTAGCCTTTCATACCATGCTCTAGGTGCTTGTTTTAGACCATATAAAGCTTTATTTAATCTAAAGACATGATTGGGAAAAGCATGATTTTCAAATCCAGGGGATTGTTCTACATATACTTCTTCAGAAATATATCCATTTAAAAATGCACTTTTAACATCCATTTGAAATAGTTTGAATTTCATAAAGCAAGCATAAGCAAGTAGAAGTCTAATGGCTTCTAATCTAGCAACAGGTGCAAAGGTTTCATCAAAATCAATTCCTTCTTCTTGATTATATCCCTTAGCAACCAGTCTTGCTTTATTTCTAATTACATTTCCATGCTCATCTAACTTGTTTCTAAAGACCCATTTTGTGCCAATTATTGAATAATCTTTAGGTCTTGTTACTAAGGTCCAAACATTATTTCTTTCAAATTGATTAAGTTCTTCTTGCATAGCATTAATCCAGTTATGATCATTATCAGCTTCTTCAAAAGTTTTAGGTTCAAGTTGAGATACAAATGCACAATGATTAAGTACATCTCTAAGTGAAGAACGTGTTTTTACCCCCATGCATAGGATCACCAATTATTAACTCCTTAGGGTGGTTGTGAACATACCTCCATTCCTTGGGTAATTCATTTGTACCTTGAGGTTGTTCTTGAATTTCTTCACCTCTTTCATTTTGTTCGTCTTCTTGATCCTTGTCTTCTGGAGTTGCTGAATCTTTCAGAGTGATCTCCTTTATACCTTCTATTAGTGGATCTGCATCATCAACACCCTCATTCTTCCTCGAAGGAAGATCGTTAGATTCATCAAAGACAACATGTATGGACTCCTCAACTACTAAAGTTCTTTTGTTGAAAACTCTAAATGCTTTACTAGTGGAGGAGTAACCTAAAAAGATTGCTTCATCTGATTTTGCATCAAATTTACCAAGTTTTTCTTTGCCATTATTTAATACAAAACATCGGCAACCAAAAATATGAAAATATGCAATATTTGGTTTTCTTCCTTTCCAAAGTTCATAGGAGGTTTTCTTTAAAAATTATCTAATTAAAGCATGATTTAAAATATAACATGCTGTGTTAATAGCTTCCGCCCAAAAATATCTTGGAAGGTTGCTTTCACAAAGCATGGTACGGGCCATTTCTTCTAAGGTTCTATTTTTCCTTTCAACTACCCCATTTTGTTGAGGTGTCCTAGGAGCAGAGAAGTTATGGCCAATTCCATTTTCATCACAAAAATTTTCAAAATCTTGATTTTCAAATTCAGTTCCATGATCACTTCTAATATTTTGAATTGAAAACCCTTTTTCATTAGTGACTTTTCGATAAAATTTAGTGAAAATTTGAAAAGTTTCATTTTTGTGAGCTAAAAAGAAAACCCAAGTAAAACGAGAGTAATCATCTATTATTACAAATCTATATCATTTTCCTCCTAGACTAGTGGTTCTTGTTGGTCCAAATAAATCTATATGTAAGAGCTCTAAAGGTCTAGAAGTTGAAACAGTGTTTTTGGATTTAAATGATACTCTAGTTTGTTTACCTAATTGGCATGCATCACAAATTCTATCCTTTTCAAAATTCAATTTTGGCAAATCGAGAACTAAATCCTTTTTGATTAATTTTGAAAGAGAATGCATGCTAATATGTGCAAGTCTACGATGCCACAGCCAACTAGTCTCATTTATTTTAGCATTTAAGGAAACTAGGCATTGCATGTCTAATTTAGTTAAATCATTCAAGTCTACCATATAAACATTGCCATGTCTATGTCCTATAAATTTAATGCCATCGTTAATAGGACTCGTCACAATGCAAACAGATGATTCAAAACTTACTTTATACCCTTTATCACAGAATTGACTAATGCTAAGTAAGTTATGCTTTAAACCTTTAACTAATAAAACATTCTCAATGTATTTGGAGGGAGTGATACCAATGTTACCTATCCCGATGATCTTTCCTTTGCCATTATCTCCAAAGGTGACCATCCCGCCATCCTTAGCATCAAGCATGATGAATTGTGATTCATCACCAGTCATGTGTCTCGAGCATCCACTGTCAAGATACCATTTCCTGTTTCCTTCTTGGGATGCTAGACACACCTCATTTTCGTGTGCCATCAGGCACAGGTTGGCTTGTTCTGTTGAGGTTTCCTCGTCGGAGCTTGAGTCATCACTCGCACTCCAGGTTGCCATCATTGCCTTCTTTTTGAACTTCTTTGGACCTTTCTTCAATTGTGGACATTCGGATCTGAAATGTCCCGGCTTCTTGCACTCGTAGCATATAGGGGGTTGATCTTTCTCCTTTTCTTTGCTTTGATCCCCTTTTGTGAATTTTTTTCTCATCCCCTGTTTCCTTTTTCTTAGAAACTTCTTAAATTTCTGGGTGATGAGAGCCATCTCTTCATCCTGATCTTCATCTTCAGAGTCATCCGTTTCATAATCAGGCGAAGTTATGGATTTGAGGGCAATGGTTCTTTTCTTTTTGACTTCATCCTCTTGATGTTGCTTCATGCTGAGTTCATGAGTCATCAAGGATCCAAGAAGCTCTTCTAGAGGTAGAGTGTTCAAGTCCTTTGCTTCTTGGATGGCAGTCACCTTGGCTTCCCAAGTTCTTGACAGTGACCTGAGAATCTTCCTTACAAGTTCACTGTTAGTATAAGATTTGCCAAGACTCTTTAAACCATTGATTATATCAGTAAAATGAGTAAACATAGCAGTTATGGACTCATCATGCTCTATTTTGAACAATTCATATTTATGTACAAGTATGTTTATTTTAGACTCTTTTACTTGATTTGTTCCCTCATGGGTTACTTCTAACCTATTCCATATATCTTTAGCAGATGCACAAGTAGAAATGTGATTAAATTCACTTGCATCTAGTGCACAATAAAGAACATTCATGGCTTTGGCATTTAATTGTGCCAATTTCTTGTCAACCTCATCCCATTCTTTCTCGGGTTTGGTTGATTCCTCACCATCTATAATCTTGGTGGGTGTGTGAGGACCATTCACTATGATACTCCACGTATCATAGTCGAGTGCTTGTATGAAAATCTTCATCCGAGCTTTCCAATAGGTGTAATTAGACCCATTGAAAAGTGGAGGTCGGTTTGTTGATTGCCCCTCGGCTAGAGAAGTACCAACATGGGTTGCCATAGATCTTTGGCTCTTTGATTATTAGATCAAAGAAGGGCTAGAGAACCTGGCTCTGATACCACTTGTTGCCCAGCTATGCAACCCAAGAGGGGGGTGAATTGGGTTTCTAAAAATTTTAAGCCCAACCGATTACTTAATTAATTTCTTATAATGAACAAGACAAAGATTTTAATTCAATATTAAATACCTAAAGCAGAAATGCAAGAATATAATAAAGATATAAAGTAAAGCGATAAAGCACACCACAAACACAAGGATTTATAGTGGTTCGGTGCTAACCTTGCACCTACATCCACTCCCCAAGATCCTACTTGGGAATTTCAATCCACTATCCTTTGTATTCAACCCGAATACAAAACGTCGAAAACTCCGACACTAGCTATCCCAAGCTAGATCACTTATTTCTCGGGTACAAGTAAACCCAAAACACTCCGATTTTAGGTTCGGATCAACCTTTCCTTGTTTTGGAAATACTCCAAAAACAAGAACAAAAACTTACAAAGAGTAAGAATATTTAGAGCACAGATTAATACAATAACAGCTCCTTAAATGAGCAAATATAACAATAAAAACTTTACTCAAATGATGAACCCCTTTTTCGGATTTTTTCAAAGTGGATGAACGCTTGAATGCTTGAGAAGAGGTTGATTGTTGATTGAAGATCTCTTGAAAGCTTTGAACGATCTCTAGATCAAGGTTGAAACAATAGGCGTGAAGGATTCTCTCCTTGAAAGCTCTTGCTTTTCTCTTTCACAATCTCTCTGGTATATTGTGGATCCTCTCTCTTTTTCTTTTTGAATTTTTCGTTGATCTCAGGCTTTTTCATGCAGATTTCGGATCCTCTCTTCTGTTCTTCTCATTTTTGATTTCACGTTTGATCCGCTATTTAATCTGCAATTTCTTTCATCATTTAAAGCATTTTGTAGCATTAGAAGCAAGAGAAAATAATTTAGGTAGATAAAGAGCCGTTAGAGCAATTTTAGGAAGCATAAATGATAATTAAAATGGACAAAAAAATAGCCGTTGCTGACATTTTCCATCGCAGGGGTCGACTCATGAGTCGACTCATGCATCAGGAGTCGACTCATGAGTCGACTTCTGTTGCACAGACCAGAAGGTCTGATTTCTGGATTTTTCGGCTCAAATCAACAGAGGTCGACTCATGAGTCGACTCATGCCTTGTGGGTCGACTCATGAGTCGACTCACAGGTCGTGCCAAGTCAAAAATCCAACGTGCCATGGAAATTTTTTGCGTGCCAAACAGCTCACAGTGCCATGAGTTGACTCATGAGTTGACTCATGCACTTCAAACCTTCATAACTTCAAAAATATAAGTCCAAATACAATGAAATTTTCACCAATAGTTTACAAATCATTTGTTCTATCAAATGATACTATCAAATCAGAATTTTAGTAAAATTATGATTTTGCCCTTGAAGAGCATAAGGACTTTTTCATTTTAAAATTATTTGTATCCCTTCAATCTGCTTTGTAATCATCAAAATCAATCTAGGAGCAACACATTCATTGATCCACTCGAAAGGATAATGCCCATAAGATGCAAGTGGATCTTCAATAGGATCAGAGTAGTACAGACGAGAAGGTGGAGACCTACAAAGCTCGTCTGGTTGCCTAAAGATATTGTCAACATTATGGAATTGACCATAATGAGATATTTTCTCCTATGGTTATGCTAAATATTTTGAAGTTGGAACATGCATTTGATAAGTGATCAAAATGTATGGCTTCATTGAGAACAAAGAAAACCCTGCAAATATAAATGAGTTAATAGTTCTGTGAGTGTATTTCTTGTTTTGTATGTGAATGAAATTCTCTTAATCAAGAATGACGTTCCTTGCATTACAAGAAATAAAGATTTTGCTGTTATTATTGTTCTCCATAAAGGACTTAGAAAAAGCATCCCTCATCCTAGAAATGAAGATCTATAGAGATAGATCTAAGAAGCTGCTTAGGTTATCCTAAGTCCAACTACATAGAGTGTTTATAAGTAGAGTTTGTTCTATCATGAACATCATATACGTGACCGAATATAATATACTCACTAGAGGTAGTGAATGGATACCTGCAAGATCAGGATGAGAATCACTGGAAAGTCATCCTTAAGTATTTGAGAAATACTAAGGATCGGTGATTCGGTTATGAAGAATTTGACTTAAAACTAGTAAAGTATGACTTTAGTTTTTAGTTGGTAATAATAGCAAGAACATGTCGGAATAAATTTTTACCCTGAATAATGGAACAATCTGCTGGAAAGATTCCAAGCAAAGCAACATAGCCAATTCAAATTGCGAAGCAGAATGCATTGCAGCATTCGATGCTTGCAAGAAAGCTATGTGATTGTATAGGTTCACTGACAAGCTAGGAGTGGCACCCTCCAATGATGGTCCTGCTGTATTGCACAGCATCGGAGCCATAGCTTATGCCAAGGAGCCGAAGTTTCATTAGCTTACCAAGCATCTTGCATCGCTACCACCTTATTCGAAAAAACTGTAAAGGTGATGTCGAACTTTAGAAGATCAACGGAAAAGAGAATCTGACCAACTCATTTACTAAAGCCTCAATATCTAGGAGTTTTGAGATGATAAATCGAAGATGGATATATGATACTATACTGATTGACTTTAATCCAAGTAGGAGTTATTGAAAAATATGTCCTAAAGTTAATCATTTGACGATTATGCTAAATATAAATGTATATAAATTGATAAATAATATTAGTTATTTAGTCTTTTTTATCTTAAAGTTACATCTTCTAATAAATTTTTATGTTGTGATGAAGTTCTTAAGACTACTTTGATCGATAAAGAAGGATTTATCATGTAGTCTTTAAACTGGTTCGCGATCAAAAGATACACTATTACTAGGATGATAGCGATATCAAGTGTAGGTCATTGTGTGCCATATGCGTTAGTTATCTTCGTAACCAAATAGTGTAGAGACACTGGTATGGCATGCAAGTGAGATGTAGGAGTACATCTCATAGAACATGACCAACTGCAGAGCACTCTACTATCAAGAGTAGCTCGCAAAGGATATGGGTATAAGTGTCCCTCCAATCTGAGATCACCACAGTGACTTGCAAGCAACTCACTATACTTTGGTGCCAGACTAACTGAGTTTTAAATTTAGTGATGGAAGATTTCTAGATGCAGTCAAGTACTTGTCAAGTTGGTACATGAGTCAAGATGGAATTGATCCCTCTGAATTAGTAAAAGTTAATGTATCAATATATTTTAATTTAGCAAGACCTAAGCTTGGATAATCTATGTGATGGATTTCAAAGATTGAAATACAATGTGGATGACTTATCTAGGATTGATAGTTAAATCTTGAATCTCTTTGAGCATTAGGATCAAGGGGATGAATTATACGATAACCATACACCAATAGGTTCATGAATGTTGCTTCGTCATTATTCGACCTATCCGGATGTCAGGTCACCATTGCTAGATGGTTACGTCAATTGATTCAAAAATTTATTCTTATGCTACCGGCTTAGATTCAAACCTATGGGGTCACACTCAAAAGAAGTTTCTGACTGATCATGTGGCCGATCAATGATTGAGAATTATTCAAAAATTTAATTATCAATTTGATTGATGATTAACCTTATGCAAAAGTTATAATAAATTTATTTACCAAGTATGAGTGAATTAATAGAGGATTAATTAGTAATTAGATTAATGATTAGCTCAATTTGATTGAGCAAAAAGGATTAAATAAAATCTAATTGAATTAGATTCAATTAGGTTTGATCTGATTAGGCTATGAGATGATCTAATCGCTAAAGAAGAATTATCCCTAATTTGATCAGAACTTTGATTCAATCAATTCCTAATTTAATTAAAATTTGATTAAAAAATTATGAACCTAATTAGATTAGATTTTATTAATTTTGTTTGAGCTAAACCAGATGTGATTTGGTTTGGATTCAAATAAGGAAACTAAGAGTCCATATTGCATTGGACTCTTCTCCCTTGCGCACCAAACTTGTGACGCCATCTTTCTCCATGCTGAAATATTTTTTGCATGAGATTTTTCCATGTCCAAAAGCTCTTTTTCTTCTCTTTCTCATGTCCAAAATTGGATGAGATTTGGTTTTATTTGGTATATTCAAATGAGATTTCAATTGGATATCATATAGATAATGTTTGACATTATCTACAAAACCTTGCCGCAACTTATTTTTTTGTCCTCATGTGTATGATATTTTGAGGAGATTTTTATTGTGAGAAATCAGTTGGAGAACTGATTTAGCATAAAAAAATATGGGAAGGGATATTTTTTTTGGGCATGTATTGGCGTGGGATTATGAAAAGGTGCGACATCTTTTGGAAGAGTCTGAGATCTCTAGGACTCTTCACCCTACCTTATTACATGCCAACAAAAGGGGTTTTATTTTTTGTTTTTGTGTGTGTAAGAGACCAGAAGATGGGCTTTCATGGTGAGAAGACCTTGGATGTGGGTTCATGGCGTGAAAAGAGAAGGAGAGTCCTTTCTCTTTGGGTGTATGCAAAAATCTAGTTTCTAGGATTTTGGTCCTAAGAGTTTGGAAAGAGAGAATAAATTAGAGAGAAATTATTTTCTTCTCTATCTTTCTTTCACCTCTTCATCTCCTCCAGAAGTACATCCTCAATCTCTGAAAAAGTTCTAGAGATTTAAAAAAAAGATCCAGATTAGCTAAGAAGAAGATTTTCACGCAAACTAGTATTCTCAAGAAGACTGATCAGATCGGAGCTTCGAGTAGACTTCCGTAGAGGCCGGATACGTGTGCAGCTATGAGCAACTAGTAAGAATCCTCTCTACCATATCTTTCAGCAGCGACGATCATCAACCTGCGCTCAAGTATCAAGTTCTGAACTCAGATAGGTATAGATTTGATCTATCGCTAACATCCATACATGCAGATTTTATCATGTGATTATTTCAGATTTTATATACAATATGTCATGTCATAGATTCTAGAATAAATTAATTTAATGATTAGATCATATGCATGTTAGATTAATATGATTAATCTAGTTATCTTTCGCTGTATTTTATTTCAAAAATTTTTGAAATACATGCATGAAATCGCCTACGTTTTCCAACAGCTCCGGTTTAGGATCCTTCAATATTTAAGTCAGTCGAAGCCTTGAGAACAGATAGTGTAAAGTAGAGACGTGGAAGGCAAGAAGAATTCTTGAATGGAGAGAAGTCGTTTCCCTCGAGTGGGAGAATTGGAAAGAGTTCAGCAGAGTCTCGACTATGTGAGTTATGACTTAAACTTACCTTCCAGAGAGTATCCTATCCCTCTTTATATAGAGGGGGCTTGCTTAGGCTATTAAAAGAACTCGTTAGGCCATTAAAAATTTATTAGACCATTAGTTTGAGATAACAGAATGGCCAACTGTATGAGGATCGTAGGTTGTTCATCCATGTGGATAGTAGCTGTAGCATAGCTGTAAGACAGCTATAGTAAAGTCAGAGAATAACTAATTTTTAGTGATTCTAAACGACATTGGTTCTTAACTGATGTTACTGATAGCAAATCAATAAAAGACTAAGCTGATCACAATGCCCTATTAAGGGCCAATTTAAATGAGTCAGATCGGAGTGTAACTGGGTTGAGGGCTAAACCAGATCAGTATTTCACCAACCTGATCCAGAAGTTGACTTGGTCAATATAACTCTTTATGGTATCCTTCTTGATATTGCCATATGACTAGAAGTCAATTAGATGCACCAACACATTGCCCCCCACTTCCTTGTTCCGAAGTGACATTTCTCACATTGGGTGTGAGAAGTAGAATAAGAGATATTTTTCTGACTTTTGGTACCAACAATAAATATGTCGTATGATAATTTTGATTATATTTATTATTTAATGATTCGAAGCGGCATGCCACTTTTTAGAAACGACCCATTGGAACTTTCGATAATTATGAGGATTTGGAGAATCGAGAGCTCATTATTACCTAGGTGGTTATGCCCAAGTGCTTGTTTACCAAGTGTCATCTTACCATTGGTTACTTTGGCTATAATGCGGATCAAGCTTGCATGGCTTAATCAGGAAGAAGAGCGTCAAATGGTTTCTTCCCAGAGTCACTAGATCACTACCAAGTATCACTAATCTGACAGTGATAAACTTGATCTGAACCATTGATGACTTCTATAAATAGACATGTACTCAGTTCAAAATTTACTTTACTATTTCTACTATGCAAAAGCACTTTCAGATTCTCTCCAGAGTTCTTCCAACACTATTGGAGCTAAAGAAAGAGTTCTTTGGCACTGTCGGAATCAAAGAAGAAATCATCGGAGCTAGAAAAGAAGTTCTCAAAAGGTCTCTCAAAACCCCTTTCCCATCCATTAGGTAACTTTCTTAGTTCTCTGCTCTTTTTCTTGTGCACTTTTAGGCTTTTAGGTTTTGTTGTCTCCATTTTTTCTTTTTGAATAAGTTTCTCCTTCTTTTTGTTTACTTTCCCTTTCCCACTTTATTTTTTCTTCTTTTTTCAAAAAATATTTTTTGACAGTAGTGAAATAGGGGAAAGAAGAGTCGAGATGATCAAGTAGCTCGGTCGACCCAGCCTCAGCTCAAGTTCAAAGTGGAAACTCCACCTCGATCGACAACCAAGGTCGATATTTCAGATTGGGAGGATCCGAAGTCTCCTATAAGGGGATTCTTGGATTACTTTGATTCTGACATCGAGTAGTCCATTCTTACTGACTTTGATCTTCAGAAACTTAGGAAAAAATACTATATTCCTAAAGATTTTCAACTTATAGTCCTAGGTCAGGATGATCGAATCACTGAACTTCTAAAAAATGGTATCATATTTTATGATGACGTACTCTGATTTGGACTTCAATTTTCTTTATATCCTTTCATTAGTAATGTTCTGAACTTTTATAGGCTCCATCCAACTTAGGTAACTCCAAATGCCATTAAAATAATCATTATTTTTATTATTTGTTGTCAATTTTCTATCATAGTACTTAGGATTTTCCTCTTAAGGGTGATGTTCATCCTAAAGAAATATCCATATGAGAAAGATTGATGGTATTTTTCATCTTGATCTAAGTGTAAATTTGATCCCAGTCTTCCTTCTTCCATCCATAATTGAAAAAATCATTTCTTTTTTGTTTCTTTGAGTATCCATTGGGATTTTAGTTGTAGCTGGCGCAAGCTTGAGCTCAGATAAAATTCCAATAATGCAGTTTTGCCCTCAGATGAGGAGGCTTTTACAGAAATGCTGAGTATGAAGGTATCCAACTAAGTCAGTTAGAGATCGATCAGTCTCTTTTTGATGCCCGCATCAACCAAATCTCTCCTTAGGACTAGCCTGATGTCAAATTCTATTTCTTCATTTTCTTCTTTTTTCTCTTTTTTTACAGAATTTTTACTTTTGTTGCAGCAATCATGAAATTCGATCCAAAGCGGCAAGCGAACATGAAGAAGAGGAAGTAGGATTTGGATGACCAACCTACTACCAAGAGGAGCAAGGATACAACAAGTACCAGATCAGCTGCCCCCCAATCCTCTCCAACTTCAACCAACCCGACAATAGACCCATCTCCGATCTCTGCAATACCACCGGTGATATTGCACACTTGAGACAAAGTTCTTCTCTAGCGCCGCCTCGGACATCGACAAGGCCAGCTCAGTCATAAGGGCAACAATAGTAGCCCATGAAGACTTTTTTCTCTTCCACTTCAATTGAGAGAATTGATCTTGCCCAAGTATCCTTATTGGAGATGCCAACGCTTGGTCGGGACATACTCACGATAGTTTTGCCTCAAAGAGATCTAGACAAGTACACAATTGAATAAGTAATAAACCATGGTTTCGTTGATCTGCTTGATGCAAGTTTCTTCAACTTGAGTGTTTCCTTTCCATGCCTGTTCATATTAGTTTTTTATCGATCTTACTTTTATTTTGCAGGTAGCATGAGACCTCAAGTTAATGCATAAAAATTTGATCTAGCTCTATAAAAACAAGAAGTTCTTGGAAGAAGGACTCAAAGTCTAGCAAGACAAAAATAAGATGATCGAAGAAAAGGCAACCAAAGAAGCCAAAACTACTGAGAGCCTGAAGAAGTAGGTTCAGGATAAAATAAACTCAATAAAAGAGAAGAATCAGCAGCTCCTGGACTAGCAATGCAAAATAAATGAGCATCAAGATAACCTTCGCAAGCTGCAGAAGGATGCTTCCAAGCTAGAGGCCAAATTAAAGGATGCTGAGAAAACCATGGCTGCTTGAGATAAAAGCATCCTTATCTTTCAATGGTAGGCTGAAAGAGAGAAAGATAATACTGTGAGAGCCATTGAAAATTATAAAGCTTCAGAAGCATTTCAAGATGAAGTCATTGAGGCTCCTGAGGAGGCATTCGACTTCAGATTTCAAAGTTGCAAAAACTTGATCAAGAAGCTCTTTCCTGATCTTGACATAAGCAAGCTAACTCTTAAAATGGCTATTGAGATAGCAACTGAGGTGGCTCCTGATCCAGCAGCTGAGGTCGTTAGCCAATTGATGTCAGATGCTACTCTTGCCACTGCAGCATCCTAACCAGTTGCCGAGGTGGCTCCTCAACCTTCAGTGGAGGTTCCTCCTCAGACAAACACCAAGGTCCTAACTGTCGAGGTCATATCGATAGAATCTCTAATGACTGATAGAAATTCGACTCCAGCACCGCCATCAGATAGTCCTTAGGCCAATGTCTAAATTTATCTATAATTTTTTTTTTGAATTGTTGTATCAGCCTAATGTGGGCTTTGTAATTACAATTTATATCAATGAAAAAAAAAATCTTAAGTGTATGATCTTTTCTTTTTCTTTATTCATATCAAGTCATTCCGACCTCATCTAACCCGATCTAGGTTTTGATATCTTGAAAAATTCACCCAAGTTATTCACAATAGATAACATCTGACCTTGGATGGGTTGATAATAAACATCATTTGACCTTAGTTGGGTCCATCATAAAGCTGATATGGCTCAAAATAATAAATAAATATTAAGTTATTCAAGTAATCCTAATCTTAATAATTAGATCTGTTGGCCAAAAATAAATCAATCTTAATAATTTCACTATTCATACTAGAGATTTAAGAAGTACCTCCACTTGAGTTCAGAGAAGGCAGGTCGGGTTTTCTGCATATCTGATAAAATTTCAATCTGCAGTGCCTCATTTTCTTTTCTTTTAAGGGCATGCTGTCTAAGAATATGACTTAGAACATAAATCTTCTTGACCGACTGTTGCGAAGCCAAATCCGTAGATTTAATTGCTTCATGTTGGACATTCATGAAGTTGAACCTGAAAATCAAGTGTCTCATAGTAAATATCGTGAAGTTCAATTCGGAGATCGATATCTTATATTAACCATTTGTGAGGTCCAATCTGAAGATAGGATGCCTTATTTTAATCACTTGTGAGGTTTAATCCAGAGATCAGGTGTCTCAGGTTAATCACCTATGAAGTCCAATCTGGAGATTAGGTGTCTCACGTTAATCACTTATAAAGTCCAATCCAAAAATCGGATGTTTCATGTTGCAAGATCCTGATTTGGTTGGATTTTTCATAATCGAAGCTTGATTCTTTTTTGATCTTATTTGGACAAGTCTGATCTTTTTTCGTCCTCATTTGGTTAGATTTTATGCCCTTGATGGACGTATTTCATCCTCGTTTGGTCAGAAATCATGACCTCTTTCGGATGAAATTCTTCATTCTATCCTCATTTGGTCGACAACATAATCTTGTTTGGATAGATTTTTCTTACACCATCCTCATTTGGTCGGATTTCATAGCCTTGTTTGGACAGATTGTCCTCCTTTGATCTATTTTTACCAATCTATTTAGATTTGATTATTCACATCATCTTCGTTTGATTGATTTTTACTGATCTAGTTTGGATGAAATCATTCTTCCTATCATCCTCATTTGATCAATTTTTACCAATCTAGTTCGGATGACAATTCTTCATGATACTTTGATAAAGATCCATCTTCATTGAGATAAAGGTTAAAGACTTTATTGAAAGCTCATTGAGAATACATTCTAAGATTTTCAATATTCTAAGTTCGTGAAATAGTTGAATTGTCTAGGTTCTCAATTCTGTATGTTCCTGAATGAATCACTTTGGTAATCCGATAGGGTCCTTCCCAATTAGGAGCAAGCTTTCCTTATTCTAAAGGCTTCAAGACTTCAGCTCGACAGAGAATAAAATCTTCCTTATGAAAAAGTTTTGGCTTCACCCTAGCATTATAATATCTGGCCATTTCTATTTATAAGTTGCCATGTGAATTCGAGCTCTTTCTCTAGCTACATCAAGTAGATTTAAATCGGCCCTCAGCCGATCTAAATTTCTTTCCTTATAAAAATTTTCTATTCTCGTCATTAGAAGATCGATCTCCATAGGTATTACTGCTTCTTCTCCAAAAGTAAATTTGAAAGGTCTCTCCGGTTGGCTCCGAAGTGTAATTCTATAGGTCCAAGGAATACTATAGAGTTCATCTATCCAAAGTCTTTTTGCTTCAATGAGCTTTATTTTCAAATCTTAAAGAATAATTCGATTGTTGACCTCGGCTTCTGCTAGAAAATCGGGTAGGCAGCATGTGTAGATTTTAAAACTTTTGAAACACGCAGCAAAAAATAAAATGGGTTAAATGCTTTAACCCCACATATAAGAGATCAAATCTAATCCTACCCAAAATCAGGAGAAAACACATATATACAATCTGAAATTTAGAAATAAATATGAGATCAGATCTCATTATCATGGCATGGGTAGATATTCAACACTTCTGATGATCACAGATTCGTAGACGCTCGAGCCGCACACGTGTTCGACCTCTACGGGTATCCATCGAGATCAATCTCAATCTGATTTCTTCTCGTAGAAGATTCTTCTTCTCAAAAAAGAATCTTAGCCTTGAGCACTTTGATCAACATCTTGATCTGAACTGTGGGATCAACTTCTTGATCAGCAACCTTCTTCTTCTTCTCCTCAATCTTCACTCTTGAAGACAAAACAGCACCTCTTGCTGTGTGAAACAAGGGGACACCCAACTCTTGGGCATGGAAGAGAAGAGAGGGAGGAGAGAAGGCATGGAGAAGGGAGAGAGAGAGATTTTTTATCAAAAATCAATTACCTAAAAATCCTAAAGACATACCCTTTATATAGGCACTACCCTGACATAAAATAGAAACCCATTTATCTTAAAAAGGTAGATCCTTATCTCATAAGAATCTGCTATCCTTTTAATCTGATTTATTCCAATTAAAATTAGATATAAATGGTATATGATCAGTCCCTTTAAGTATGTATAAGAGGCACCAAGAAATACATGTCAGGTAGCTGGGGTGCAACTCTTAGTGCCCCACAATAGAGTTTCTATCTAAATAAGAAAGGACATGGCCCCACCTCTCTCTCCTCCACACCATGCCACATAAGAGGGGGCCGGACCCTCTAGGATTTGGTGCCCAATTTTTGCCAAAAGAGAAGGCACCACCCAATCTTCCATCTATTCCACATGCACGCTTAGAGATAATTAGAAGATAAAGAAGAGATAATGTTAAGATAATTATGTCAACTAATTGACTTAATCAAATCTTCTTGGGCTCACAATTAAGATCCTAATTAAATCTAAATAGATTTAAGCTAAGGTTCAAGGGTATAGACTTGATCAAATTGAAGTCCCGAGAAGAATTAGATTTAACCGTGTGCTAGCATGGTTCTCATAAACCTCATAGGATTTCAATAAACCCTAACCCAGTTAAAACTTCATAAGCTTAATTGATAAATTCGAGATTAAATCTCTTAATGTGTGATCCTATAGGTTCTATTCTATCTGATAGTGAGATATATTGTGACCTCCATCATAATATCATCAAAACTCTTTTGATGGATTGAAATATTTCAATTCTATCCTTCGAGGATCATCGATCATCAAGATGACGTTCGATGAGTCTTACAATCTACAGTAACACCTAGCAGTATATAGTGACAACTCAGTAGAATGAAAGTACGAACTTGTAGGTACAATTATCGTATAATTTAGTCCTACTATCGTGAGTCTCAACTTAATGGAGGTCATGGAGAACTCATCAGATCCCATCGTCAGTCATATACTAGATTAGCTCAGTTCGAGTTCATATGTGAATCCCATGAAAATTCTTTTTCAGTATTCACACTTGCTTTAGCCAAAAATTTTCTAAACTCAATCAAGTAAAGTCGGATAGGACTTCTCCTTTTCTATCAAGATCGATAGATTCTATTTAGATGCATCCTACTCCAAACAACGAATTTGAGCCTACTGAAACCAACATACACAGCAAGGATCCGAATGGCTAGAGATCAAGAGAATATGCAATCAAATCCAATAGCCTCGTTACGAATAGCCAATGACACCACAGATCAAAAGATCACTCACACCACTGCAGCATTGAGAAGACCACTGATGAGTGAGTAGACATCCATATGGTTCTCATGTTGGTCACGCTCAGTGCAAGTTATTCTCTAACAATCACTCCACTTTCACCTCAGTGTCTCTACACCGCAGACCCAAGACTCATCTGTCCACAAGGAAGGTGAACCATGTACCGATCTCAAATGGATTGATCACTGTCCTCCATGACGATCCTTTGATCGAAAGTATTTAAAATTAACCATTAATTAATGTATGTCTCAAATTTTAACTCTTTAAGAATATATAAAATTCATCTTTATTAATTTCTAGAATAAATCATGGACACAAATATGATTTGAATTAAAAAATTTTTATTGATAATAAAAAGATTATAAGTACAAGTTTAGGCTCTAGAATTACATAATATGTCAACCAACAATTGACTTCTAAGACACAAATCCAACAAACTTTCACTTGACCTAAAGTCAACTGGCATATACCTAATATTAGATGTATGTCCTAGAAGTCAA
>NC_025996.2:62235672-62274252 GCF_000442705.2 Elaeis guineensis
CTCTATTAACAAAGAGTTGCTCTAAGATATAAGAATGGGGTTAGGCCTAATAATTGTTAGATGAGGGATCCAATGACGGCCTTACACCTACTTGTAAATGGTAGGTCGGACTTAACTAAGAAGTGCGGGCAATAATTTAGATGAGCCCATATGACTTAGAGACCAAGTCGCTGCAACATGCTTAGAAAAGTATCTCGACAAATAGTTGCCTACACATCGGTGTGCATGTTACCAATAACTGTTAGGTGAGGTGTATATCATCGATGAGACCGTAGCACCCACTAGGAATCTTTTGTCGCGTTAGGGTTTCATTTTTTCTCGGAGAGTAGAGGGATCTGATAAATTATGGAGTCATTATTTGCATCTTAAAGTCCTAGAAGCAAATATATCATTAAGTATAAAAGTCTAACTTGAATCTCTACTCTCAGTTAAACAATCATATCAACCTCAAACCCTTTAGCTCGCATCCTTGAAATCAATCATTTTGATCGATAATAATTTCAAAGACTGGCTCAGAAACCTCAGAATTATCTTGACCTCAAAAAAATTAAGTCATGTTCTCGATCAGGATCTCATAGTATACCAACCGTCCTACTGCTGAGCAAAGAGCTGCTTTTGAAAAGTGGACGGATGAAGACAGTCGAGTCAAATGCTATGTTGCTAGCATCCATGTTAAATGAGTTGCAAAAGCAGCATGAGCATATGCCCACTGTCTAGGCTATGATTACTCACCTACAAGAGTTGTATGGTGAGCAAAGTCATACTGTGCACTTTGAAGTATCCAAAAGACTTCAATCTGAAGATGCACGAGGGGCAGTCTGTCTATGAGCACTATATAATAATGATCAAGGATATTGAGAAACTTGAGAAGTTCGATTAGATATGCAAAAGAAATTATAGATGGATCTGATCCTTTAATCCCTTACCAGTTTATATAGTCGCTTCATTATGAATTTTCATATAAACAAACTTGACTGCACTATTCCTGAACTCATCAACATGTTGATCACTATGGAGGATACCTTGAAGAGTTCAAAGGGTACTATTCTCGCTGTGGAGCAGACTTCTTCTTCCAAGAGAAAGTCTACTGAAAAGAAGAAGGTTAAATCTGTGAAAAAAGCAGAAGAAAGAGAGCCAGCCGAAGAAAGACGTCCAAAGGTGGCTGAAGCAAAGGGAAAGTGTTTCCACTATCATGTTGAAGGCCATTGGAAGAGGAACTGTCCAAAATATCTGAAGAGCCTAAGATCAAAAAGAATGATAAACCTTCCGAAGGTATGCTCGTAATGAATCTAACCTTACGGTTTCTTCTACTTCTAGTTGGATATTAGACTCTGGCTCGAGTACTTATATATGTACCTCATACAATGTCTGACAGAAAGTAGAAGGTGAGAGAAGTAACATGACCCTTCGGGTCGGCAATGGAGCAAAAATTGCTGCAAAGACCATGGCACTTATCCTCTTCGATTACCGTTGGTATTAGATTAAATTTGAAAGACTATTATTATGTTCCTGTAGCTAGTCGGAATTTAATTTTCATGTCTATGCTAGCACAGAAAGATTTTGAAATTAGTTTCCATAAAATTTTTATTCTATTTATTTATGAAATAAATTGGATGCATGAGGTCTTTTAATTGACAGTCTTATCACTTGCATATTGATGCGAATGTGAACCTCAACGAATAAATAGTGAGTACCGTAGGCCAAAAAAATTAGAGATAAAGTTAACCAGAAATACTATAGCACCATAGACTATACCATATTGGAAAGGACAGGATAAACAGATTGAAAAAGGATGAGATCTTTGGCTCTCTTAATCCAGAGTCGTATCCAGCTTGTGAATCCTACCTTCGAAGAAAAATGGTCAAGTTATCCTTTGTAGGATATGGGGAAAGGGCCACTGAGTTACTTTGCCTGATACACACCGATGTGTGTGGCCATTTGATGTGCAAATCAAAGATGGTTATACCTACTTCATTACCATTATCGATGATCTATCTAGGTACAGATATGTGTATCTCATGAAACATAAGTCTGAGGCCTTTAAAAAAGTTTAAAAAATTCAGACATGAAGTAGAAAAGCAGACAGACAAATCCGTTAAGGTTCTTCAATTTGATCGAGGAGGTGACATCTTAGTCAAAAATTTTTGAGATATCTTAAGGACAATAGTATAGTCTCTCAATGGACCCCTCTTGGAACATCTCAGCTCAACGAGGTATCCAAAAGGAGGAACAGGACCCTATTGGATAGGGTCAGGTCCATGATGAGCTTCACTGATCTATCCTTGTTTCTTTAAGGACATGCCTTGTTAACTGCCATTCACTTGTTGAATAGGTTTCCATTAAAGTTTATTCTTACTACACCGTATGAGATATGATTTGGTAAGAAGTCGAGTCTAGATTATCTTAAGACTTGAGGATGTTCGAACTATGTCAAGAGACAGATGACAGATAAGTTTGAGGATAGATCTATTATAGCTCACTTTATAGGGTATCCAAAAGAATATATGGGATATTACTTTTACTTTTCATAAGACCACAATATGATTGTGAGTCGAAATACCATATTTTTAGAAAACCAGTTTATCAAGGATGGCGACAGTGGGAGGTTAGTGAAGCTCGAAAAGAAAGTCTCTGAAGAGCCAAGAGCTATAGATCCTCAAGAATCTGTAGTCCATAAGCTAGTAGTTGATGTTTCTCTACCACCTCATAGATCTAGCAGGGTCTCCTGACCTCCGAAAGGTACATGGGTATGCTTACGGAGAAAGTAAAAAAAATATTCCTTATGGGAGATAGGGATCATACTGATGATCCTAATATCTTTGACGAGACGATATCTGACATCGATTTTGAAAATTGATTAGATACGATGAAGTCAGAAATTAACTCAATGCACTCGAACCAAGTCTGGACCTTAGTGGATCCATCAGAGGGTATTGTACCTATTGGATGTAAATGAATCTATAAAAAAAAAATAGGTGCGAATGATAAGGTAGAGACCTATAAAGCTAGGCTTGTGGCTAAAGGTTATAGTCAACGCGATGTATTGACAATCAGGAACCTTCTCGTCCATACCCATGCTGAAATCTATCTACACTCTGCTTGCTGTTGCAGCCTACTATGATTATGAAATCTGGTAGATGAATGTGAAAACTACTTTTCTAAATAGATATTTAGAGGAAGATATCTATATGGAACAGCCCATAGGTTTCACATCTAGTGATGGTGATCATAGAGTCTGTAAGCTACAAAAGTCCGTATACGGATTAAAGCAAGCTTCTCATAGTTGGAACCATCATTTTGATGAGGCAATCAAATCATTTGATTTCATCAAAAATGAAAAGAAATCTTGTGTGTACAAGAGGGTCAATGGGAGTGCGATCACCTTCCTCGTATTGTATGTGGATGATATTCTACTCATTGAGAATGATATTCCTATGCTGACCATGGTCAAAAGATAGTTGTCCAAAGAATTCTCCATGAAAGATCTAGAAGAAGCATCCTATATTCTTGAAATAAAGATCTATAGGGATAGACCTAAACGGAGCTTGGCCTATCACAAAAGCTGTACATAGAAGGTGCTGAAGAGGTTCAGCATGAAAACTCCAAGAGAGATCTCTTACCTCTTAGGCATGGTATTAGTCTCTCCAAGATGATGTGTCTGACCACATCTGAGGAGGTGCAGTGCATGAGTAGGATTCCTTATGTCTCAACCATAGGGAGCCTCATGTACGCATGCTATATACCCGACCAGATATTATCCTTACTGTGAGTGTCACGAGCAGGTATCAGTCGAATCTAGGCAAGGAGCACGAGATAGCTGTGAAGAGCATCCTTAAGTACTTAAGAAGAACTAAGATTTGTTCTTGATCTTTGGAGGAGACTCTGAGCTGCGAGTCAAGAGGCATACTGATTCAGACTTCATATCTAATCCTGATATAGAAAGTTTACATCAGGGTATGTGTTCGTTTGCAATGGTGGCGCAGTTAACTAGAAGATTTCCAAGCAATCCATCATAGCGATTCGACCATGGAGGCTGAGTATGTTGCTGCTTCGGATACTGCAAAGAAAGACTTCTGGTTCAAGAAGTTCATCACGAAACTCGAAGTAATAACATCAGATGCCATACCACTATACTGTGACAACAATGGAGTGATAGCACATGCTAAGGAGCCGAGGTCTTATCAAAAATCTAAGCATATCGAGCGGCAATTTCATATCATATGCGACTATCTGAAAAGAAACATGTCGAGGTCGAAAAGTAGACTCCGCGATAATGTGGCAGACCCGATGACTAAGCAGTTGAGCCAACCAAAAATAGAAGTCCACCTTGAGAAGATGGGACTTAGATTTGTGATCAATTGGCTTTAGTCCAAGTGGGAGATTGTTAGATGTTTGTCCTAGAAGCCAATATGACTGACATATTGTAATAAATCTAGAGTATAATTTTGTACTTAATATATTGATATAATTAATAAAAGGACAATTCTTTTTCATTCAAGTATAATGTGTCCTTCAATCGTCCATGAAATTAGTTTCGATACATATTCTCAAGGTATTGAGAATTAGAGACATGTATTTAATTCGTAAAGACTCTCGATCATAGGATCATCATGAGGACGGTGATAGATCTGGATAGACTGGCGACAGATCACTTCTTTTGGGATAGATGGGTCTCTAGTCTACAGTGTAAGGACACTGGATGATAAGTGCAGGTGGTTGTTAGAGAACAACTAGTACTGAGCGTGACTATACGAAAAATCATTTGAATTTCTATTCGATCATCAGTGATTATCTCGATGCTGTAGTTGTGTGATTGATCCTTTGACTTAGATGGTACTGTACTTGTAGTGAGGCTGCTGGAGTTTGACTGACACATAAACATGGATCTCAATGAGCTCTTGTAATGGATGTTGGCGACAGTTGGTCCACTATAGGAGTGGGGTGCGCTCAAGATGGGATCTATCGATCTTGATAGAAAGGAGTAGTCATATGAGATTTGAGAGGCTAAGTCCAAGAGTTTGTGGCCACAGCAGTATAATTGATGGAAAAGAGTTTCCATAGAAATCACAATTGGACTTGAGCTAATCGAATCTATTGTATGACTAATGATGAGATTTGATGATTTATCCATGACCTGCCATCTAGTCAGGACTCATGATAGAGAGACTGAATCACATGTTAACTACATCTAAAGGTTCATTTCAGTTCTACTAGGTTGCCACTACATACTGCTAAGTGTCACTGGTAGATTGTGAGAGCTCACTAGGGTTGTTCTGGATCGACAATCCTTGGTGAGTTAGAGTGAAATTGTGCTGACCTATTGAAAAGAGTTTCAATGATACTTTGATAGAGATCATTGTATATCTCACTACTAGATAGAATTAAACCTATAAGGTCACACAATAAAAAGATTAGGCTTGGAATTAGTAATTGAGCTTATGAAGTGTCAATTAGATTTAGAGAAATCTGATTGGGTTCATGGTAACTTTGCTAGCACATAGTTGGATCCAATTCCTCTTTTCATTGAGATTTCTTATTTGATAAGATAATTCTAACTTAATTATCTGCTAATAACTTAAATAAATAAGATTCATTGGACTCCAATTGTTGGGTGTCTAAAGTTATAGATCATATAAATTAAGGTGCAAGTCCCTAATTAATTTTTTTGCTAGTTATTCTTGGGTGCCACCTGAAGGAGAAAATTGCTTTTCCTCGTAAGATCTTCCAGATTTCATCAAATCTGGGACGAAATAAATTTAAAATTTTTTTTATCCTATATGTATTTTAGATCTAAATCTCTAGATCTAATCTTATTATCTGATATTTTAAATCTAAAATTAAATCTAAAACTACGATGAAAGAAAAAATACCTCAAGGGTAATCTGATTACCCTGTAGATGATCTCTGCACAGCCCGAGGTTCTGATGTAGCCACGCAAGTGCCTGACCTCTACCGATATCCACTCGAGCAGGACCTGAAATATCTTCTCCTCATGAATCTATGCTCCAAAAATTAGATCTAAATCTGATTAGTAAGATCTTCAAAAGTCTTCCCGAAGTTGGAGCAGCAACCTGTCGAAGAAGTCCTGCAGCCTTCTGTTCCAGGCGTCACCACGCCTTGGATCTTGGCCAGATGGACGTCCAACTCTTTGGACGTGAAGAGGGGAGGAAGGAGAGAAGAGAGGATATGGAGAAGAGGGGAGAGGGTGGCCGCTATTGAGTTTTGTGCATAAAATAACTTCTAGCTCAAAACCCTAGGCGCAGCAGGGTTTATATAGACCCTGTATGCTGCGTAGTGCCACATCATTCAACCAATCAGAAAATTCCAATAAATTCTGAAAAAATTATGATTGATGGAGTGATATCATCTGATCATATCAGATAAGAACTCCACCTTATCTCCAAAAGATGGCACCACATTGGATAAGCACAAATAGAGGTGCGCCCAAGAGTTTAAATTGATCAAGACTCTCCAATCCTTATCCACTTGGGGTGTCCACTTTAATCCAATTGGGCTCACACCATAATCTGATTATGGCACCCAATTTGATATGGCTTGGCTTGTGGACACTCCACAAAAATCTCCAATGAGCCTCTTCAGTTTAAGATCCATATGTCAACTTTTGACAGATGTCCTAAAATAAAATTGAGAGGTGCTAGGAATTAGCAGGTGTTGTCTTAAATTCATCTCATGAATTAAGATAAGCCTTTTTCTGAGCTGGACAAGCTTCATTTAGACTGAGAGAAATATTTCTAAGGTTCTCTAGATGAGTCAAATCAATTTGACTCAGTAGAGACAGAAAAGATTACACGAGGAGAAAGTTAGGCTCAATCGTGTGCTAGCACGATTTTTTTGAACCTAATTGGATCTTATCCAAATCAATTAGATTAGCCCAATTGATGATATCTAGATCCTAATCCTTGTTTATATGACCCAGTTAGGTTCAATTCTGTATGGTAATGAGACATATCATGATCTCATCATCGACATCATCGAAACTCCTTTCGATGGATCAGAACTCTTCTGATTCAGATAATTAAAATGATTGATCATCAATATCATTCTAATTGCTCCCAAAATCCATCAGTGACACCTAGCAGTATGTGGTAGCAACCCATCAGAACTGAAGACGAACCTCTCGATGCAGCTACCTGTGTGATTGAGTTCCTCTATCATGAGTCCCGACTGAATTAGGGTTAAGGTGAACTCGTCAACCCAATATCAGTCATATGAATCAATTGATCGATCTGAGTCCGATTGAAACCCAATGGAAAACTCTTTTTCCATTATTTCTCTCTATCATGGCCATGGGCTTAAGGACTCGATCTTTCGATTATCATAGGACTACTCTCATCTACCGAGGTTGATAGATCCCATCTTGGTGCGACCTAGTTCCTACAATGAATATGCTACAACCAACATACATCTCAGGGTTTCGAATGGTTAGGAGATCGAGTTATGGTGTAGTCAAACTATAACACACTCAAGGTGAACTGTCATGCACCTCAGGTCAAAGAACTAGACACACAACTGCAGCATCGAGCTAGTCATTGATGAGAAGGTAGACTTTCTTATGACTGCTCGATATGGTCACGCTCAGTACTCTCATTCTCAACGAATACCTGTACTCTTGCTCCGGTGTCTCCACACCGTAGACTCAAGACATATCTATCCTAAGGAAGCGATCGTACACCAACTTTCGGATCGATCACCATCCTCGTGATGATCCTATGGTCAGGAGCTATTTATGAGTTAGTTATGTAAATTCATACCTTAAATTTTCAACTCTTGAAAATATGAATTTATATTCCTACTAACTCAAAGGATGTATCACAGACACAATGTACACAATGTGATAGAAGAATAATCTTTTTATGCATTTATAGTTAAAATTACAAATTTATCCTTAGATCTGTACAGGAATGTGTCAGCCGATCTGGCATCTAGGGCACACATCTAACAAACTCTCACTTGACCTAATGCCAATTGGCTACATATCTAAGTTCCATCTTCTCAAGGTGGGCTTCGATCTTTTGTTGGCCCAATGGCTTAGTCAGCAGGTTTGCCACATTGTCTGTGGAGTCGACTCTCTTGACCTCGACATAATCTTTTTCGAGTAATCATGGATCAGATGGAATGCCGCTCGATGTGCTTGGACATCTGGTGAGACCTTGGCTCCTTAGCTAGGACTATGGCACCATTATTGTCGCAGTAAAGAGGTATG
The DNA here is from genome assembly GCF_000442705.2 of Elaeis guineensis. Classification (NCBI taxonomy): domain Eukaryota; kingdom Viridiplantae; phylum Streptophyta; class Magnoliopsida; order Arecales; family Arecaceae; genus Elaeis; species Elaeis guineensis. The sequence goes on from NC_025996.2 coordinate 62,243,897, forward strand.
GCATCCGATGACATCACTCCAAACTCTGCGGCAAACTTCTTGTACTAGAATACCTCCTTCGCACTTCCAATGCAGTAATATACTCTGCCTCCATGGTGGAATCAGCAATCACCGTCTGCTTGAAACTCTTCCAGCCGATTGCACCACCATTGCAAATGAACAAACTCCCAGATATCGACTTTCGATCATCTATATCAGACATAAAGTCTGAGTCTGTATATTCCTGAATCTGGAGTTCTCCATTCCAAAAACTAGAAACATATCCTTAGTCCTTCTCAAGTACTTAAGGATACATTTCACAGAAGTCCAATGCTCTTCACCTAGATTTGACTGATATCTGCTTGTGACACTCACAGCATGGGCTATATCAGGTCGTGTACATAGCATGGCATACATGAGGCTCCCTATTGCCGAAGCATAATGGATCTTGCTCATACGTTCAATCTCCTCAAGTGTGCTAGGGCACATCTTCTTGGAGAGATGAATGTCATGCCTAAAAGGCAATAAACCTCTTTTGGAGTTTTCCATGCTAAACCTCTTTAGCACCTCCTCTACGTACATCTTCTGTGAAAGTCCAGCATCCTATTTGGTCTATCTCTATAGACCTTAATACCCAGTATAAAGGATGCCTCTCCTAGATCTTTCATAGAGAACTCCTTAGACAACCATACTTTGACTGAGGTCAACATGGGAATATCATTCCCAATCAGGAGGATGTCATCTACGTACAGTACGAGGAAGACAACTGCGCTCCCACTAATCTTTTTGAACACACATGGTTCCTCTTCGTTCTTGATGAAACCAAATATTTTGATCACATCATTGAAATGAGTATTCCAACTCCGAGATGCTTGCTTAAGTCCATAAATGGACCTTTGCAGCTTGCAGATCCTGTGATCATCATTACTGGATGTGAAACCAAACGACTGTTCCATATAAATATCTTCGTCAAGATATCCATTTAAGAACACCATTTTCACATCCATCTGCCATATTTCATAATCGAAAGAGGCTGCAATAGCAAGCAATGTGCGGATGGATTTTAGTATGGATACGGACGAGAAGGTATCCTGATAGTCAATGCCTTCGTGCTGACTATAATCTTTCGCTACGAGCCTAACTTTGAATATCTCCACATTCCCATCTGCACCTATCTTTCTCTTGAAGATCCATTTACACCCAATAGGTACAATACCTTCAGGTAGATCTACCAAGGTCCAGACTTGGTTTGAGTGTATCGAGTCAATTTCTGATCTCATTGCCTCGAACCATTTCTCAGAGTCGATATCTGATATCTCCTCATCATAGGTTTTGGGATCATCACCATGAACCTCATTTTTCGTGAGGAACATTTTCTCTACATCCTCTTGTATGGTACCTAAGTACCTTTCAGGAAGACAGAAAATCCTAGTCGATCTATGAGATGGAAGAGGTTGTGTTAGGACTGGTTCTGATTGATTTGGTTCCTCAGGTTCTTTAGCTCGTTGCTCTTAGGAGACATTCTCCTTGAGCTTAATTATTCTTTCGATGCCACCATCTTGAATAAACTATTTTTCAAGAAAAATAACATTTGACTCACAATCACATTGTGGTCTTTCGAAATATAAAAATAGTATCCTAATGACTCTTTAGGATATCCTATGAATCGAGCTCTAAAAGATCTAAACTCTAACTTGTCTGCCTGTTGTCTCTTGACATGAGCCGGACAACCCCAAATTCTGAGATGATTCAGACTTGGCTTCTTACCATGCCATATCTCATATGGTGTGGTAGGAATGATTTTAGAGGGAACCCTATTCAATATATAAATTGCTGTCATGAGACAATATCCCCAAAAAATTTGGGGAGGTCCGTGAAGCTCATCATAGAACGGACCATATCTAATAGGGTCCGATTTCTTCATTCTGAAACTCCGTTGAGTTGAGGCATTCCAGGTGGAGTCCATTGAGAGACTATACCATTGTCCTTAAGATAGTCTAGGAACTCCCGACCAAGGTATTCACCTCCTCGATCTGATCAAAAAACCTTAATGGGCTTTCCTGTTTGTTTTTCTACCTCATGTCTGAATTCTTTGAACCTTTCAAAAGCTTCAGACTTGTGTTTTATTAGAAACACATATCCGTACCTAGACATATCATCGATAAAGATAATGAAGTAGACGTAGTTGCCTCTAGCCGGCACATTAAATGGGCCGCACACATCCGTATGTACTAGGGCAAGTAGGTCTGTGGCCCTTTCCTCATGTCCCACAAAAGGAAGCTTGGTCATTTTGCCTTGAAGGCATGATTCACAAACTAGATATGACTCGGAAGTCAATGGACTTAATAGCCCGAATTTTTCCAATTTGTTAACCCTGTCTTCCGCTATATGACCTAGCCTTAGGTGCCACAGATACTTATCATTTAGACTATCTCTAGGCCTTTTAATTCCTATGACATTCACATTTTGCTCAATATTAAATACAGATACATCAATATGTAGCTGATAGAGACCGTTAATAAAAAATCATCTGCAACTTTATTATTTTCATAAAAAATATTACAATGGTCCTTATGAAAGCTAATCACATAGCCTTCTTGTGCTAAACATAAAACAGAAATCAAATTCCTGCTTGCTGCAGGCACATAATAACATCTCTAAGAAATAAATCTAATCCTAACGGTAATCGCAGAGAGTAGGTTTCCACGGCACAGCAGCAACTCTTGCTCCATTTCCAATGCGTAGGATCATCTCCCCATCCCTCAACCTCCTACTCTCCTCAAGATCCTGCATAGAAGTGCACAAATGAACACTAGAACCAGAGTCAAACACCCAACTGGATGCAGAAGAAACCGTAAGATTAGACTCTAAAATGAGCATACCTCCAGAAAGACCATCCTTCTTGTTCTTCAGGATGGCCAGGTACTGAGGATAGTTCCGCTTTCAATGGCCGTCTAATTGGCAGTGAAATATTTTTCCTTATCAGTAGCCTTCTTCTTCGATTCTGTCTTCTTCTTCTTGCCATCCATCTTCTGCTTCTTCGTAGATTTCTTTTTCTTTCTAAAAGACTTTCTCTTGGAAGAAGTCCACTTCACAGTAAGAACTGAGCCTTTTAAACCCTTCATAGAAAGCTCGGCCGTAACCAGCATGTTATTAACTCGGCCAAGGTATACTGCATCTTATGCATATGAAAGTTCATGATGAACTGACCATATGCATCGGACAAGGACTGAAGGATCACATCAATCTAAAAATCTTTGTCTAAGATGATACCGAGCTTCTCAAGCTCCTCAAGATCCTTGATCATTGTCAAACAATGATTTTGGACTGACTGCCCATCATGCATCTTAGCCTTAAAAAGTCTTTGACAGACTTGACACTTGGTCGCGCGACTCTGTTCACCAAACAACTCTTGCAGGTGAGCCAACATTTAGCGGGTAGTCAAAATATTCTCATGTTGGCGCTGCAAGTCATCAGACATCGCACCCAACATGTAGTACCTTGCTTTGTTATCATCATCCATCCACTTTTTCAGAGACGCTCTCTGTTCAGCAGTCGGACATGCTGGTATGACAGGTGGGTCCTGGTCCAAGACATGAGTCAATTTTTCAAACCCAGAATAATTTTATAGTTTCTCAACCAGTCCTTGAAATTGGATCCAGTCAGTCTATGGGTGTCTAGAATTTTGATCAGAGGTTTGAGGCAGACATATTTTCTATAGAGAGTCAAAAATTTCTAGTTAGATTTTGTAATCAGACTCAACCAATTTGTTTAGGGTTTTTATTTTTAAACAAATTAGGCTCCCACTATTTTCTCAAATCCCTACACTCCCTTGGTAGAGATGTGAAAATCTCCATAATCAGTGATTTCTAGTGGGTGGTGCGGTCTCACCAACTGGCTCACCACCTCACCTAACAGTTATTGGTGATGGATCAACCAATGAGTGGACAACTCTTATCCAATGATTCTCTAATCATGGTGCACCTAAAACTTGATCTCTAATTCATGAAGCTCACCGTGTCCAGGATATTGCTTCAATTCTTAGTTAAGCCAAACCCACCATTTGCACGAACTAGATTCCTGATTGGGTCCCTCACCGTATTCGAAATATTGAGCCCAACCCATCCTCTAATTCGTAGCATCTAATGCCTAATGGACATGGTTGCATCTTTCCGGTGCAACTGAGCCACTGTAACCAGTCGAGAACAATCAATCCCGAAAGGACCTGCACATCCACAATGATGGAAGACCTAGACTTAATATTTTCTTAGGGAGATTTAATTTAGGTCTCATTAAACTTGACTTGACATAGTCATAACAATTATGACTAACCTAATGGCATGGGTTAGCTCGAATTGTTAGCTACTTCTAATCAGAACTGAGTCGACACATATGGCTAGGTAAGTGAGACCGATGGGAGAGATATGCCATTAACTCAATAAGAACACATTCGAATCGAGTAGCATTCTATTAAAAACCAGTCGGTCGCATCTGCCCAACTTACCTTAGACATCAAATTATCGAACCAGAACTAATTGGGTTAGCCTACAATCCAGGCTCTAACCACTGAGCCAAATTAGGTCTTAACTTGATCGGATCACATCTAAATGTGATTCGACCTTGATCCAGACTTAATCCTATTAGGCTGATCAATTATTAGCTTTCATGATCCCACTTAACCAACTCTTGATTCGGTTTGATCAACCGCTAGACCTAATTGAGCTACTCAAGCCCGAACCCAATTTTATGAAAATGTCTTAGATCTGAAATTCTTAATTTTAGACCTAACTTAATTTCATAAGCTTAATTCATTAATTAAGTTTGGATTCATAAACAAAGAATGTAAAATAAATCATAGATTTCAGGATCTAAGATTTTACAGAAAAGTAAGTTTTGATTTCTGATTAAGGATGAACGGCGGCACCCCTACACGTCATATGAACACCCCATTGAATAGGAAGAGAGGGTCTTAAAACCATACTACATTCTTATGACCGGATGGCCATGAGGAACACCTTAATCAGAAATATAAATTTAACTATAAAACTAGTTAGATCTAAATTAACATATCACATATACAATTTAAGATCTAACTAATACATGCTTTGCATACATCTCATGTATCAAAAATCAATCTAATTAACATGCTTTCAGATCTGATACATCACATGTAATATCTAAAAAATAAGATTTAAATTGAACTATGCAAAATTAAATCTATTCTAGACAAGTTACTAAAATAATTCTACTAGTCTAGGCATGCAGCAGATCAATTTTATGAAAAAACTAAAATTTTATTTTCTATTTTTTGATCTGATTATAATACTTATAACATCAGAAAAATAAAGAATAAATTAGATTTAATTCATATTTTAATCTCATTAAAATATAAGACTTAAGACTATTTATGGATTCAACTAATCCTAGTCTAGTCATGCATCTTATACATGTTAGATCTTCTTAGATTTAATTTTTAAATATTTTAATTTCAGATCCTATCACATCTGATGTGATATCTGAAATCTTTAATATCAGATAAATAAAAATTAAAATCAGATCTAAATTAGATCTGAAATAGAGATAACAACCTGGCTCTGATACCACTTGAAGGAAGAAAACTACTTTTCCTCGTAGGATCTTCTAGATTTCACCAAATCTGGGATGGAATAAATTTAAAATTTTTTTTATCCAACATGTATTTCAGATCTAAATTTCTAGATCTAATCTTATTATCTAATATTTTAAATCTAAAATTAAATCTAAAACTATGATGAAAGAAAAAATATCTCAAGGGTAATCTGATTACCCTGTAGATGATCTCTACACAGTCCGAGGTTCTGATGTAGCCACGCAAGCGCCTGGCCTCTACCGGTATCCACTCGAGCAGGACCTACAATGTCTTCTCCTCGCGAATCTATGCTCCAAAAATCAGATCTAAATCTGATTAGGAAGATCTTCAAAAGTCTTCCTAAAGTTGGAGCAGCAGCCTGTCGAAGAAATCCTACAGCCTTCTGTTCCAGGCATCACCACGCTTATCTTTGCCAGATGGACGTATTGAGAATAGTGTCCCAAAGCCAATCATCAGTCTGTTGACGGTTGTACTCTTTTCTGCATTAGTATATGAATTATAAATAAATAAAAATTATTTTGATATTTTTCATCACAAATTGTTTCATCTTCTAATGAACTCCTATGTTGTGGTGAAGTCCTTAGGACTATTTAGACTCGATAAAGGAGGATTTATTGTTTAGTCCTTAAACCTGTTTGCGACCAAATGATACGTTGTTACCAAGAAACAACGTTTATCAAGCATAGGTCGTTGTGTGCCATATGGGTTGGTTGTCCTCTTAATCAAAGAGTGTGGAGACACTAGTATGGCATACAGGTGAGATGTAAGGGTACATTTGTACTGAACGTGACCGACTCTGAAGCTTTTTCTGCTGTCAAGATTTGCTCCGATGGGATATGGGTATAACTGTCTCTCTGACCTGAGACTGCCACAGTGACTTGCAAGCAACTCACTGCACTTAGGTACTGGACTACCTGAATTTCTAATTCAGTGACGGAAGGCTGCTGGATGTAGTCAAGTACTTGACTTGTCGGTGCGTGTGTCAAGATGGGATTGACCACTCCAGTTCAGGAGCTGTGTACAGTCGTGTTTCAATTTAGCAAAATCTTGATCAGGGTAGTCCTAGTGAGGAGTCACAGGACTGCTTGAGTTGAGCACGATTCGGATGATCTGATCAGGGTTGACAGTTTAACCCTGAGTTGTCCTATACACAGGGGTCAAAAGGGATGAATTATACAGTAACCATATTCGCGTAGGTTTTGAATGTTACGATTGCGACAATTCGACCTATCCGGACGTCGGGTACCATTGCTAGATGGTCACTTCGATTAGTATAGGAATTAGTTCCTGTCCTACGGCTTAGGTTTGAACCTGCGGAGTCACACACATTAGAAGTTCCTATCTGATCTGATGGCTGGTGAAGAGTCCCACTGGACTGGGACTCTTCGACCAAGAGTCCTAATGCTCGGAGACTCTGAGTCCTACGTGTCTGGGATTCTGTGATCGAGAATCAGGATTCTCTGATCATGAGTTCTACATATTTTGGGTACCGAGGTCAAGAGTCCCACTGGTTTGGGACTCTTCGATCAAGATTTCATATCGATGGCCTTTGATGCCCGATTATCCATCGGATTTAGACTCAGTATTTATGAGAGGTTTAATTAGTGATTTGATCACTAATTAACTCAATTTGATTGAGTAATTATTTTTAGATCAAGTCCAATTGAATTAGATTCAGTTGGGTTTGACCCGATTAGGTTAAGAGTTGACCTAATCGTCAAGGTGGTTTGGTCCCTGATCTGATCAGGGGTTGGGCTTAGTCAATTTTTGATTTGATTAGGATTTTATTGAGCCTAATTAATTCTAATTGTGTTGGGTTTAACTTAGTCTAATTGTGCCTAACCTATTTTAATAAGGTTGGTTCAATTAGGTTGATTTAATATTTGAAACCACCTTGACTTATCTCCCTGCGCCACCTCACCTCACCTGCGCCTATTTGAATTCACGAGAAATGAGTTCTCATGAATTTTCTCCTATGTAGAAGCCTTCCCATGCCCTCCCTTGTGCGCTACTTGTGTGGATAATGATAAGGTTGGTTGGCCATTCAAATTCAAATAATATTTGAATTTGAATGGGCAACTAATCCATGCGCCACCTTATCTTTTTATGCGCCACATTCTCTACACGAGAAAAAATTTCTCGTGTAAACTCTCCACGCACAAAGAACCCACGCCCCTTCTCTTCTCACGCTTTGAGTGGATAAGGATAGGTTGGTTGGCATTTGAATTCAAATTCGATTTGAATTCAAGTGAGCAACCACCTAGCTTTATCCTCTCACGCGGTGAAAATGCTGAAAAAATATGGTCTTGCACCGTTTTAAAATGAGAGAGAAGGTGGGGCATGTGCAATCTGATCCTAGAGAGAAAGGGTGGCGTGAGAAAGGCTCTATGCGTGAGAAAAGAAAAGAAAAAAAGAGAAAAGAAAAGAAGAGAGAAAGGGCGTAGGGTTTTTTTGAGAGTACCCTAGGGTTTCTGCCTAGGGTTCGGGAAGTGAGAAGGTGAACTACGAGTATCGTGAGCCCACCAGACTTCAGAGAGAGCTTCATCAACCTCTCAAGTATCTCTGCTGACGATCCGGAGCATCTGAAGAATCGATAGACACTGATCGAAGGAGTTCGATCAGCATCGACCGTCAAAAAGGTTCTACGACGAACTAACATTCGTGAGGAGCCGATCAGACCGGGAGCTTCGTGTGCACGATCCACAGAGGTCAGACATATTGTGTGACTACATTACGATGATCAGATCTTTCTGACGGTGATCAGACTGCAGCGATCGACTACCTGCACGAAGGTAATGTGTTCTGAACACATAACAGTAAAATATTTACTGTAGAATTTGAAATTTTAAATTTAAATACATGCTATATATATCATATTTAGATCCTTATGTATGATTAATACATGTTAATTAATTAAATTAATTAATAATTTTTACTGTAAAATTATAATTTTAAAAAAATTTTAAAATTATCATTTTACCCCTACACTGAAATTTTTTCACAAATGGTATCGGAGCAGGTTCTAAACTATGATATACATTTGCATGCGTAGATTAAGTAGGAATCTAAAAGTTTAAATTTAAAATTTAAAATTTAAAATTTGAAATTTGAATTTTAAAATTTGAAATTCAAAATTCAAAAATTTGAAATTCAAAATTTAAAATTTATTTAAAATTTTAATTTTGAAATTTAAAATTTAAAATTCAAAATTTAAAATTCAAAATTTTGAAATTTGAAATTTGAAATTTGTTTAAAATTTAAAATTCAAAATTTAAAATTTAAAATTTAAAATTTAAAATTTAAATTTTGAAATTGGTATATTTGGATATACTTGATCCAAGTAGCAAGTAGTCTAATTGGGTTGGTTGCCATGGTCGTCCGGTCATAGGAGAAAAGTAGGATTTAAAGATCATCTCTTCCCATTCGATGAAGTTCTCCTATGGCGGTAGGGGTGCCGATGTGATTATATCCCATGCAGATGAAGCAGCGAAAGGACTTAATTGTAAAGGTTCAATTGTAAAATTTATCATGAATGTGTTAGATTAGATCTAAAGAAATATTCATGATTTATTTTGATTGAGTTATTTTCTGTTATGTAATTAGCAATAGGATTGCTGTTTATGAAATGTACTGATCCATTTATGAAATGAGTCAACACATTTGGTGAACAGAAAATAAAACCTTTCAAATTTGAAAATTATTTTCGAAATGCCAAACCATGACCCATCAACCCTAATACTTAATTAAAAGAATTAAGTGTTGTCTAGTTGGTCTAGAATTGTGAATTAAGACCTAAAACAATTGCATAAATTTGTGAGTCAATGGGTTAGATAGATTAGGTCCATAATTGGGTTAGACCTAAGGTTAGCTTAAAAAAATAGACTAAATTAAAGTAATTGATCAAATCTAATCAAAAATTGAATTAGATTAGGTCAAGGACACTCTAGACTCAACTCCAATAGTTGTAGTTGAATGGGTCCATGTCTTTAACTAGACCAAGATGGACTTAATTCATGGCTACGCGGTGGAACCCTATTTACTAAGTTGATCAAATTAAAACTAATGAACTAGTTGGTGTCTAAGGTAAGTTCGACAGTCTGACCAGTGGTTTTTAACTGGGAGCTACTCGCATTGATTCGATCTCTGACGAGTTAATGGCACATCCCTTCCACTGATCTCACTTACCTGGCCAACCTGGTGAGTTAGATTTTGATTAGATCACTTGGTGATTAGAGCTCACCCATGTCATTAGGTAAATCAGTGTGACTGATTTAGGTACTTCTAATGCCGGCTTTAATTAAATCCTTTTTAATCTGACTTGATGAAGTCAGTGGGAGGATTGAAATTGGCTGGTTAATCTCCTGGTCATTTTCTTCTCTTCTATCCTTTAATAAAATCCTCAAAAATTATTAGGTCCCTAAAAATAATTAAATTATAGTGATAACTAAGTCATAGCCTCCCATTAAGTGAGTGATAATGAGTCTATTAGTTTAATAATCACTGGAGGCCCAAAGGCCTGGTACTTATTGACTAATGAAATTATCATTCATAATATGATAATTTGGTTGAGTCTTTCTGATGGTGGTCAGGTTGGCCGGCCAAAGTCGGGCCTGATCATTTATTGATCCGATTCACCAAATCAAGTCATGTTAATGGTTGGACCTAACCAGATCTTTTCAATGGAGGCCAAAGCCTACTGATTAGGTTCTAGGAAAAATTAATTACTAGAAGTTGTTTAGAGAAATAACTGGTTATAAACCTACCCATAGATGCACATGGGTTGACCAACCAAAGTTGGGCTCGTGTGTGGTCTGTGTGGATTCTAGTAGCCACTAAGGAATTAAAGTAATTCCTCGAATTGGAAGTTGAGGCTACCAGTTCATAAAAATACTGAGAGAAACTTTAGACTAAAGTCCAACTCTTTAGTATTAATAATTTATATACTAATAAAGATCTGATTTTCCTTTATGCAGCTATGGCCACTATCCTGTCGCTCCGATCATTATTAGATAATGACAAGCTCATGGGACCTAATTTCGATAGCTGGTATCGAAAATTAAAAATCATCCTTGAACATGAACGGATCCTTTATGTAGTAATGGATCTGGCACCTGAGGAGCCAGCCCCGAATGCTAGAGGGGCAGTCCGAGACACTTACCAGAAGTGGCTCAACGACCGCACCATCGTTCGGTGCATAATGCTGGCGGCAATGAATGATGAGTTCAACCGTAGGTTCGAGAATGCCCAGTCGCAGGAGATGCTTCAAATGTTGAACAACACCTTTGGCACGCCTGACGATGTTGAAGGCACAAAACTAGTTATGCCATTTTCAATGCTCGGATGAGGGATGGGGCCTCAGTCACCGATCATGTACTGTACATGATCGAAATGATTGAGCGCCTAAGTAATCTGGGCTTTCCCTTGCACAAGCAACTCGATAAGGATGTGATCCTTAATTCTTTGCCCAAGTCCTTCCTCTCCTTCCTTACTCATTTTCGGATGACAAAGCCTGTAGTGAACTACCACGACTTGTTGGGGTTGCTGCAGAACTTTGAGAAGGACCATCAGCTCCATAAGGAGTCGGTGAATGTTGTGGGAGGGTCTTTTTCTGGTCGTCGACCCTTTAAGAAAGGGAAGAAGAACAAGAAAGTGCAGCCGCATGCTGGAACGTCTGCACAGGGTCAGACCAAGAAGTGCAAGCCCGACCAGAGCCAGACGGAGTGCTTCTTTTGCAAGAAGTAGGGGCACTAGAAGAGGAACTGTCCTCGATACATTACCTCCCTGGGCCCGAACAGGCTGAAGAAGAAGCAAGGTAATTATATAATAACACCTTGCAACTTTTCCATTTGTGATACTACTGCCTAGGTATTGGATATCGGAAGTCCTTATCATATCTGTAATTCGATGTAGGATCTGCAGGTCAGTAGGAGATTTGATGAAGGTGAGAGGTTCCTGAACGTTGGAGATGGAAGCAAAGTTCCAGTTCTAGCTTTAGGAATCATGAACTTTGTAATCAACTCTCGTAATGTAATTCTGAGTGAATGTCACTATTGTCCAAGTTTTTATTAAATATTATTTCTATAGGTCTTTTGGCCACGTACAGTTATGAATTTTTAATAAAAAAAATATTTGCAATATCATTTTGAATGGTGTTACAATGTTTGTTGGACAACTAAATAATGAAATTTACTTACTATCATAGCCTGTTAATATAGTTCAAACCTTCGGTAAATGCCCTAGAATAGATAATATGTCAGAAGTCTACCTTTAGCACTGTAAGCTAGATCATATCAATAAGAACAGGATAAACAGGTTGGCTCAAGAAGGAATTCTTGAAGTTGGTGATTGTGAATCACTTCCAACCTGTGAGTCCTATCTTCTTGAGAAGATGACCAAATCACCTTTTACTGAAAAAGGTAAGCGAGCTAGTGAACTCTTGGGTCTGGTACATTCTGATGTATGTGGACCCATGAGCTCAAGTGCAAGAGGTGGATATTTCTACTTCATAACCTTCACAAACGACCTATCGAGGTATGGGTATATCTACTTAATGAAGCATAAATCGGAGTCGTTTGAAATGTTCGAACTATTCCGAAATGAGGTAGAAAAACAAACTGAGAAGTATATTAAAACTCTTCAATCTGATCGAGGAGGTGAATATCTTTCCAATGAGTTTCTGACATATCTTGGGGAGAATGGAATTCTCTCTCAGTGGACTCCTCCTGGAACACCATAGCATAATGGTGTGTCTGAAAGGAGGAATCGGACCTTGTTGGACATGGTTCGATCCATGATGGAGTTTACTGGTCTGTCGATCTCCCTCTAGGGATATACGCTCGAATCGGCTTGTTACCTTCTAAATAGGATTCGAGTAAGTCCGTAACCAAAATGCCTTATGAGATATGGATAGGACGTAAGCCAGTACTCTCGCACCTTAGGGTTTGGGGGTGTCCGACTTATGTTAAACGTTTAATTACGGACAAGCTTGGACCTAGGTCTGACAAGTGTTATTTCATAGGGTACCCAAAAGAGACCAAAAGGTATTATTCCTACCTAGCTGATGAGCAAAAGGTGTTTGTCAGCCTTAAGACAATCTTTTTGGAAAAGGAGTTCCTTGGTGAAGGGACTGTTGCCTCTAAGATCGAACTTGAGAAAGTTCGGCAGGTGGAAAAACCGACATAAGTTGCTGAACCTGAACCGGATTTGGTTAGATCAGATCCGGAGCTCATTGTTCCTGCACCCTTAAGGTGGTCTGGTAAAGTACCACGTCAACCGGACAGATACTATGGTTTCTTGGTCCAGGACGGTGATCCTGTCGAACTTGATGAAAATGATGAGGATCTGATCACCTACATGGATGCAATGCAGAGATCTGACTCTGAAAAATGGCTAAAGGCCATGAAATTCGAAATAGAGTCCATGAAGATCAACGATGTGTGGACATTGGTTGACCCACTCGAAGGAGTAAAACCCATAGGGTGTAAGTGGGTCTTCAAGAGGAAGAGAGACGCAGAAGAAAAGGTGGAGACCTATAAAGCCTGTCTGGTTGACAAGGGATATTGTCAACGTTATGGTATAGACTATGACGAGACGTTTTCTCTTGTGGTAATGCTCAAATCCATTCGGATTATGCTTGCGATAGCTGTCCATCTGGACTATAAAATCTGGCAGATGGATGTGAAGACAGCTTTCCTAAACGGAGAGCTGGATAAAAGGTGTATATGATACAACCTGAAGGGTTCACATCCACAGATGAGTCTAAGATGTGCAGGCTACAAAGGTCCATTTATGGACTTAAGTAGGCATCTCGGAGTTGGAACATACGTTTTGATAGGACGATCAAGACGTATGGCTTCGTTAAGAACGGAGAAGAGCCCTGCATTTATAAGTGGGCTAATGGTCCAGTAGTGGTATTTTTTGTATTGTATGTGATGATATTCTCTTAATCAAGAATGATGTCCCTGCATTACAAGGAATAAAGATTTGGCTGTCGTCACAGTTCTCCATGAAGGATTTGGGAGAAGCTTCCTACATCCTAGGGATGAGGATCTATAGGGATAGATTTAAAAGATTGCTTGGCTTATCCCAGTCCACATATATTGATACTATGCTGAAGAGGTTCAGCATGAAAAATTTCAAGAAAGATTATCTACCGATAGACCATGTAATTTCTTTCTCGAAGAGAGATTGTCCGACAACACCTCAAGAGAGAGAGCATATGGATAGAATTTTATATGCTTCGACAGTGGGATCTATAATGTACGTCATGATATGTACACAACCAGATGTGGCATACTCACTAGGGGTAATGAGTAGATACCAATCTGATCCAGGGGAGAATCATTGGAAGGTTGTTAAAACTATCCTGAAGTATTTAAGAAATACCAAGGACCAGTGGCTTATTTATGGTGAATCAGAGTTGAGACTTACGGGGTTTACAGACTCTAGTTTCCAGTCTGATCACGATGACAGTAAGAGTGTGTCAAGATTTATTTTTACCCTTAATGGTGGGGCTATTTGTTGGAAGAGTTTCAAGCAGCACACTGTGGCTGATTCAGTTTGCGAAGCAGAATATGTCGCTGCATCAGATGCTGCCAAAGAAGCAGTGTGGCTGAGAAAATTCATCACCAAGTTCGGAGTAGTACCCTCCCTTGTTGGTCCAGTTCTGCTCTATTGTGACAGCTCTGGAGCCATTGCTCAGGCGAAGGAACCGAAGGCACACCAGCGAACGAAGCATATTCTACACCACTACCATCTCATCCGAGAAATCATGGATCGAGGTGACGTCGACCTTCAGAAGATCGACGGAAAGGAGAACCTAACCGACCCATTCACTAAAGCCATTGTGGTGAAGGAGTTCGATGACTTCAAGTCGAAGATGGGTATTAGATACTACACCGATTGGCTTTACGCCAAGTGGAAGATTGTTGGGAATAGTATCCCAAAGCCAATCGTCAGCTTATTGACGGTTGTGCTCTTTCCTGTATTAGTATATAAATTATAAATAAATAAAAATTATTTTAATATTTTTCATCATAATTGTTTCTTCTTCTAATGAACTCCTGTATTGTGGTGAAGTCCTTAGGACTATTTAGACTCGACAAAGGAGGATTTGTCGTTTAGTCCTTAAACCTGTTCGCGATCAAATGATACGTTGTTATCAAGGACAACAACGTTTATCAAGCATAGGTCGTTGTGTGCCATATGGGTTGGTTGTCCTCTTAACCAAGGAGTGTGGAGATACTGGTATGGTATACAGGTGAGATGTAAGGGTACATTTGCACAGAACGTGACCGACTCCGGAGCTTTTTCTGCTGTCAAGATTTGCTCCGATGGGATATGGGTATAACTGTCCCTCCGACTGAGACTGCCACAGTGACTTGCAAGCAACTCACTGCACTTAGACACTAGACTACCTGAATTTCTAATTCAGTGACAGAAGGCTGCTGGGTGTAGTCAAGTACTTGACTTGTCGGTGCGTGTGTAAAGATGAGATTGACCACTCCAATTCAGGAGCTGTGTACAGTCGTGTTTCAATTTAGCAAAATCTTGGCCAGGGTAGTCCTAGTGAGGAGTCACAGGACTATTTGAGTTGAGCACGATTCGGATGATCTGATCAGGGTTGACAGTTTAACCCTGAGTCATCCTATACATGGGTCAAAAGAAATGAATTATACAGTAACCATATTCGCGTATGTTCTGAATATTACGATTGCGACTATTCGACCTATCCGAACGTCGGGTACCATTGCTAGATGGTCACTTCGATTAGTACAGGAATTGATTCCTGTGCTACCGGCTTAGGTTCGAACCTGCAAAGTCACACACATTAGAGGTTCCTATCTGATCTGATGGCTGGTGAAGAGTCCCACTGGATCGGGATTCTTCGACCAAGAGTCCTAATGCTCGGAGACTCTGAATCCTATGTGTCTGAGATTTTGTGATCGAGAATCAGGATTTTCTGATTATGAGTTCCACATATTTTGGATACCGGGGTCAAGAGTCCCACTGGTTTGGAACTCTTCGATCAAGATTTCATATCAATGGACTTTGATGCCCGATTGCCCATCAGATTTGGACTCAGTATTTATGAGAGGTTTAATTAGTGATTTGATCGCTAATTAACTCAATTTGATTGAGTAATTATTTTTGGATCAAGTCCAATTGAATTAGATTCAGTTGGGTTTGACCCGATTAGGTTAAGAGTTGACCTAATCACCGAGGTGGTTTGGTCCCTGATCTGATCAGGGATTGGGCTTAGTCAATTCCTGATTTGATTAGGATTTTATTGAGCCTAATTAAGTCTAATTGTGTTGGGTTTAACTTAGTCTAATTGTGCCTAACCTATTTTAATAAGGTTGGTTCAATTAGGTTGATTTAATATTTGAAACCACCTTGACTTATCTCCCTACGCCACCTCACCTCACCTGCGCCTATTTGAATTCACAAGAAACAAGTTTTCGTGAATTTTCTCCCACGCAGAAGCCTTCCCACGCCCTCCCTTGTGCGCCACTTGTGTGGATAATGATAAGGTTAGTTGGCCATTCAAATTCAAATAATGTTTGAATTTGAATGGACAACTAATCCATGCGTCACCTTATCCTTTCATGCGCCCCATTCTCTGCACGAGAAAAAGTTTCTCGTGTAAACTCTCCACGCACAAAGAACCCACGCCCCTTCTCTTCTCACGCCTTGAGTGGATAAGGATAGGTTGGTTGGCATTTGAATTCAAATTTGATTTAAATTCAAGGGAGCAACCACCTAGCTTTATCCTCTCACGCGGTGAAAATGCTGAAAAGATGCGGTCTTGCACCGTTTTAAAATGAGAGAGAAGGTGGGGCGTGTGTAATCTGATCCTAGAGAGAAAGGATGGCGTGAGAAAGGCTCTGTGCGTGAGAAAAGAAAAGAAAAGAAGAGAAAAGAAAAGAAGAGAGAAAGGGCGCAAGGTTTTTTTGAGAGTACCTTAGGGTTTCTGCCTAGGGATCAGGAAGGTGAGCTACGAGTGTCGTGGGCCCACCCGACTTCACAAAGAGCTTCATCAACCTCTCAAGTATCTCTGCTGATGATCTGGAACATCTAAAGAATCGGTAGACACCGATCGAAAGAGTTCAATCAGCATCGACCGTCAAAAGGATTCTACGACGAACTAGCATTCGTGAGGAGCCGATCAGACCGGGAGCTTCGTGTGGATGATCTGCAGAGGCCAGACATACTGTGTGGCTATATTGCGATAATCAGACCTTTCTGACGGTAATCAGACTGCAGCGATCGACTACCTACACGAAGGTAATGTGTTCTGAACACATAACAGTAAAATATTTACTATAGAATTCAAAATTTTAAATTTAAATGTATGCTATATATATCATATTTAGATCCTTGTATAGGATTAATACATGTTAATTAATTAGATTAATTAATAATTTTTACTATAAAATTATAATTTTGAATAAATTTTAAAATTACCATTTTACCCCTGCACCGAAATTTTCCCACAGGACGTCCAACTCTTTGGATGTGAAGAGGGGAGGAAGGAGAGCAGGGAGGATGCGGAGAAGAGGGGAGGGGGCGGCAATGATTGGATTTTGTGCATAAATAATTCTACCTCGAAACCCTGGCGCAGCAGGGTTTATATAGACCCTGTATGCTGCGCAGTGCCACATCATTCAACCAATCAAAAATTTCAATAAATTTTGAAAAAATTCTGATTGGTGGAGTGATGTAATCTGATCATATCAGATAAGAACCTCACCTTATCTCCAAAAGATGGCGCCAACATTGGATAAGCACAAATAGAGGTGGCGCCCAAGAGTTTAAATTGATCAAGACTCTCCAATCCTTATCTACTTGGGGCGTCCACTTTAATCCAATTGGACTCACACCATAATCTGATTATGGTGCCCAATTTGATGTGGCTTGGCTTGTGGACACTCCATAAAAATCCTCCAATGAGCCCTCTTCAGTTTAAGACCCATATGTCAACTTTTGACATATGTCCTAAAATGAAATTGGCAGGTGCTAGGAATTAGCAGGTGTTGTCTTAAATTCATCTCATAAATTAAGACAAGCCTTTTCTGAGCTGGACAAGCTTCATTTAGATGAGAGAAACCTTCCTAAAGTTCTCTAGATGAGTCAAATCACATTTGACTCAGTAGAGATAGAAAAGATTACACGAGAGAAAGTTAGGCTCAATCGTGTGCTAGCACGATTTTCTTGAACCTAATTGGATCTTATCCAAATCAATTGAGTTAGCCCAATTGATAACATTCAGATCCTAACCCTTATTTGTGTGACCCAGTTAGGTTCAATTTTGTATGGTAATCAGACATGTCGTGATCTCATCATCGACATCATCGAAACTCCTTTCGATGGATCAGAACTCTTCTGATTCAGATAATTAGAATGATCGATCATCAATATCATTCTAATTGCTCCCAAAATCCACCAGTGACACCTAGCAGTATGTGGTGGCAACCCATCAGAACTGAAGATAAATCTCTCGGTATAGATACCTGTGTGATTGAGTTCCTCTATCATGAGTCCCGACTGAATTAAGGTTAAGATGAACTCGTCAAACCCAACATCAATCATATGAATCAATCGATCGATCCGAGTCCGATGTGAAACCCCAATGAAAAACTTTTTTTCCATTATTTCACTCTGTCATGGCCATGGGCTTAAGGACTCGATCTTTCGATCATCATAGGACTACTCCTCTCATCTGTCGAGGTTGATAGATCCCATCTTGGTGCGACCTAATTCCTACAATGAATATGCTACAGCCAACATACATCTCAGGGTTCCAAATGGCTAGGAGACTGAGTTATGGTGTAGACAAACTATAACACACTCAAGGTGAACTGTCAATGCACCTCAGATCAAAGAACTAGACACACAACTGCAGCATCGAGCTAGTCATTGACGAGAAGGTAGACTTCCTTATGACTGCTCGATATGGTCACGCTCAGTACTCTCATTCTCAATGAATATCTATACTCTCGCTCCGATATCTCCACACCGTAGACTCAAGATACATCTACCCTAAGGAAGCGATCATACCCTAACCTTTCGGATCGATCACCATCCTCGTGATGATCCTATGGTCAGGAGCTGTTTATGAGTTAGTTATGTAAATTCATGCCTTAAATTTTAACTTTTGAAATATGAATTTATATTCCTACTAACTCAAAGGATGTATCACAGACATAATGTACCCAATGTGATAGAAGAATAACCATTTTATTCATTTATAGTCAAAATTATAAATTTGCCCTTAGATCTGTACAGGAATGTGTCAGCCAATCTGGCATCTAGGACACACATCTAACACCACCTTGATTTGATCAAATTGGGCGTGTCCATTGATTGGAGGCCTTTAGATCTCCTATAGGTATCTCTTGGGTATGTTTGGGGTGTGTAATTATGGATGCAAGGGCTCCAATTGTTGGCGCCTAAAGGGTCTCCTAAAATAAGTTAGATAACTTAAGTTAATAGGAAACCCAATGCAAATAAGACTTGTATTATGTGACTGAATAAGATCCAACCCTTATACCTATTTAAAGGGACCTCCCCTAAGGTCCCTAGATGTTGCTCCTAGATTGATTTTGATGATTACAAAGCAGATTGAAGGGATACAAATAATTTTAAAATGAAAAATCCTTATGCTCTTCAAGGGCAAAATCATAATTTCACTAAAATTCTGATTTGATAGTATCATTTGATAGAACAAATGATTTGTAAACTATTGATGAAAATTTCATTGTATTTGGACTTATATTTTTGAAGTTATGAAGGTTTGAAGTGCATGAGTCGACTCATGAGTCAACTCATGGCACTGTGAGCTGTTTGGCACGCAAAAATTCCCATGGCACGCTGGATTTTTGACTTGGCACGACCTGTGAGTCGACTCATGAGTCGACCCACAAGACATGAGTCGACTCATGAGTCGACCTCTGCTGATTTGACCCGAAAAATCCAGAAATCAGACCTTCTGGTCTGTGCAACAGAAGTCGACTCATGAGTCGACTCCTGATGCATGAGTCGACTCATGAGTCGACCCCTGCGACGGAAAATGTCAGCAACGGCTATTTTTTGTCCGTTTTAATTGCCATTTATGCTTCCTAAAATTGCTCTAACGGCTCTTTATCTACCTAAATTATTTTCTCTTGCTTCTAATGCTACAAAATGCTTTAAATGATGAAAGAAATTGCAGATTAATAGCGGATCAAACGTGAAATCAAAAAGGAGAAGAACAGAAGAGAGGATCCGAAAGCTGCACGAAAAACCTGAGATCAACGAAAAAAAAATCCAAAAAGAGATCAATCGGCAGATCAAAAGAGAGATAAAATTCATTGAGAGGATCCACGAGATAATTTGAGAGAAAAGAAAAGAGGATCCAAAATCCACACGAGAGATTGTGAAAGAGATTCAAGAGCTTTCAAAGAGAGGATCTTGCAAGCCTATTGTTTCAACCTTGATCTAGAGATCGTTCAAAGCTTTCAAGAGATCTTCAATCAACAATCAACCTCTTCTCAAGCATTCAAGCGTTCATCCACTTTGAGAAAATCCGAAAAAGAGGTTCATCATTTGAGTAAAATTTTTATTGTTATATTCGCTCATTTAAAGGAGCTGTTATTGTATTAATCTGTGCTCTAAATATTCTTACTCTTTGTGAGTTTTTGTTCTTGTTTTTGGAAGATTTCCAAAACAAGAAAGGTTGATCCGAACCTGAAATCGGAGTGTTTTGGGTTTACTTGTACCCGAAAACAAGTGATCTAGCTGGGGATAGCTAGTGTCGGAGTTTCCGACGTTTTGTATTCGGGTTGAATACAAAGGATAGTAGATTGAAATTCCAAGTAGGATCTTGGGGAGTGGATGTAGGTGCAAGGTTAGCACGAACCACTATAAATCTTTGTGTTTGTGGTGTGCTTTATCGCTTACTTTATATCTTTATTATATTCTTGCATTCCTGCTTTAGGTATTTAATATTGAATTAAATCTTTGTCTTATTCATTATAAGAATTAATTAAGTAATCGGTTGGGCTTAAAATTTTTAGAAACCCAATTCACCCCCCCTCTTGGGTTGCATAGCTGGGCAACAAGTGGTATCAGAGCCGGTGCTCTAGCCCTTCTTTGATCTAATAATCAAGAGCCAAAGATCTATGGCAACCCATGTTGGTACTTCTCTAACCGAGGGGCAATCAACAAACCGACCTCCACTTTTCAATGGGTCTAATTACACCTATTGGAAGCTCGGATGAAGATTTTCATACAAGCACTCGACTATGATATGTGGAGTATCATAGTGAATGGTCCTCACACACCCACCAAGATTATAGATGGTAAGGAATCAACCAAACCCGAGAAAGAATGGGATGAGGTTGACAAGAAATTGGCACAATTAAATGCCAAAGCCATGAATGTTCTTTATTGTGCACTAGATGCAAGTGAATTTAATCGCATTTCTACTTGTGCATCTGCTAAAGAAATATGGGATAGGTTAAAAGTAACCCATAAGGGAACAAATCAAGTAAAAGAGTCTAAAATAAACATGCTTGTACTAAATATGAATTGTTCAAAATAGAGCATGATGAGTCCATAACTGCTATGTTTACTCGTTTTACTGATATAATCAATGGTTTAAAGAGTCTTGGCAAATCTTATACTAACAGTGAACTTGTAAGGAAGATTCTCAGGTCACTGCCAAGAACTTGGGAAGCCAAGGTGACTGCCATCCAAGAAGCAAAGGACTTGAACACTCTACATCTAGAAGAGCTTCTTGGATCCTTGATGACTCATGAACTTAGCATGAAGCAACATCAAGAGGATGAAGTCAAAAAGAAAAGAACCATTGCCCTCAAATCCACAACTTCGCCTGATTATGAAATGGATGACTCTGAAGATGAAGATCAGGATGAAGAGATGGCTCTCATCACCGGAAATTTAAGAATTTCTAAGAAAAAAGAAACAGGGGATGAGAAGAAATTCACAAAAGGGGATCAAAGCAAAGAAAGGAGAAAGATCAACCCCCTATATGCTACGAGTGCAAGAAGCCAGGACATTTCAGATCCGAATGTCCACAATTGAAGAAAGTCCAAAGAAGTTCAAAAGAAGGCATTGATGGCGACCTGGAGTGCGAGTGATGACTCAAGCTCTGACGAGGAAACCTCAACAGAACAAGCCAACCAGTGCCTGATGGCACACGAAATGAGGTAACTTCTGAATCCACTAGTGAATTTACTTTTGAAGAATTGCATGAAGCTCTCTATGATTCAATTGAGGAATTAAAGAAACTAGGGAAGAAAAATAAAGAGCTGAAATTGGAAAATCAGTCCTTAGTGAAACAAGCTGAAATCTTTCAATTAAAAAATTCACCTTGATTCAAGAAAATCAAAACTTAAGGATGAAATGAACAAGCTGAAATCTATAGTAGATAAGTTCATCTTAAGTTCAAACAATAAATATGATCCTTGAAAATCAGAAAGCTATATATGATAAGGCTGGACTTGATTATAAACCCCTGAAGAAACAAAATTTCTGAAGGATATTTATGTAAATTATTCAAGTAACAAGTCTACAAATATTACTTATTTAAATATGGAAGAATAGGACATAATCATACACATGTCTTATTAACAAATATGCAAACACAAAGAAATATGGGTTCCAAAGAACCATTCTGACTAACCTGAAAGGACCCAAGAAAGCTTGGTACCTAAGACAGAAACTTGACCTTTGCTTGCAGGTGTGTCTAGCATCCCAAGAAGGAAACAGGAAATGTATCTTGACAGTGGATGCTCGAGACACATGACTGTGATGAATCACAATTCATCACGCTTGATGCTAAGGATGGAGGATGGTCACCTTTGGAGATAATGGCTAAGGAAAGATCATCGGGATAAGTAACATTGGTATCACTCCCTCCAAATACATTGAGAATGTTTTATTAGTTAAAGGTTTAAAGCATAACTTACTTAGCATTAGTCAATTCTGTGATAAAGGGTATAAAGTAAGTTTTGAATCATCTGTTTGCATTGTGACGAGTCCTATTAACTATGGCATTAAATTTATAGGACATAGGCATGGCAATGTTTATATGGTAGACTTGAATATTTAACTAAATTAGACATGCAATGCCTAGTTTCCTTAAATGCTAAATAAATGAGACTAGTTGGCTGTGGCATCATAGACTTGCACATATTAGCATGCATTCTCTTTCAAAATTAATTAAAAAGATTTAGTTCTCGATTTGCCAAAACTGAATTTTGAAAAGGATAGAATTTGTGATGCATGCCAATTAGGTAAACAAACTAGAGTATCATTTAAATCCAAAAACACTGTTTCAACTTCTAGACCTTTAGAGCTCTTACATATGGATTTATTTGGACCAACCAGAACCACTAGTCTAGAAGGAAACGATATGGATTTGTAATAATAGATGATTACTCTCGTTTTACTTGAGTTTCTTTTAGCTCACAAAATGAAACTTTTCAAATTTCACTAATTTCATCGAAAAGTCACTAATGAAAAAGGGTTTTCAATTCAAATATTAGAAGTGATCATGGAACAGAATTTGAAAATATGACTTGAAAATTTTTGTGATGAAAATGGAATTGGCCATAACTTCTCTGCTCCTAGGACACCCCAACAAAATGGGGTAGTTGAAAGGAAAAACAGAACCTTAGAAGAAATGGCCCGTACCATGCTTTGTGAAAGCAACCTTCCAAGATATTTTTGGGCGGAAGCTATTAACACAGCATGTTACATTTTAATCGTGCTTTAATTAGACAATTTTTAAAGAAAACCCCCTATGAACTTTGGAAAGGAAGAAAACCTAATAGTGCCTATTTTCATATTTTTGGTTGCCGATGTTTGTATTAAATAATGGAAAAAAAACTTGGTAAATTTGATGCAAAATCAGATGAAGCAATCTTTCTAGGTTACTCCTCCACTAGTAAGCATTTAGAGTTTTCAACAAAAAACTTTATAGTTGAGGAGTCCATACATGTTGTCTTTGATGAATCTAACGATCTTCCTTCAAGGAAGAATGAGGGTGTTGATGATGCAGATCCACTAATAGAAGGTATGAAGGAGATCACTCTGAAAATTCAGCAACTCCAGAAGACAAGGATCAAGAAGACAAACAAAATGAGAAAGGTGAGAAATTCAAGAACAACCTCAAGGTACAAATGACTTACCCAAGGAATGGAGGTATGTTCACAACCACCCTAAGGAGTTAATAATTGGTGATCCTATGCATGGGGTAAAAACCGTTCTTCACTTAGAGATGTACTTAATCATTGTGCATTTGTATCTCAACTTGAACCTAAAACTTTTGAAGAAGCTGAAAATGATCATAACTGGATTAATGCTATGCAAGAAGAACTTAATCAATTTGAAAGAAATAATGTTTGGACCTTAGTAAAAGACCTAAAGATTATTCAATAATTGGCACAAAATGGGTCTTTAGAAACAAATTAGATGAGCATGGAAATGTAATTAGAAATAAAGCAAGACTGGTTGCTAAGGGATATAATCAAGAAGAAGGAATTGATTTTGATGAAACCTTTGCACCTGTTGCTAGATTAGAAGCCATTAGACTTCTACTTGCTTATGCTTGCTTTATGAAATTCAAACTATTTCAAATGGATGTTAAAAGTGCATTTTTAAATGGATATATTTCTGAAGAAGTATATGTAGAACAACCCCCTGGATTTGAAAATCATGCTTTTCCCAATCATGTCTTTAGATTAAATAAAGCTTTATATGGTCTAAAACAAGCACCTAGAGCATGGTATGAAAGGCTAAGCAAATTTCTACTAAATAATGGTTTCTCAAGAGGCAATGTAGATACAACCCTATTTATTAAAAGAAACCAAAATGATATGCTAATTATACAAATTTATGTTGATGACATAATTTTTGGGTCTACTAATGAATCCCTTTGTCAAGACTTTGCTAAGCTTATGCAGGGAGAGTTCGAGATGAGCATGATGGGAGAACTCACCTTCTTCCTCGGACTCCAAATCAAACAATCAAAAGAGGGAATCTCCATCACCCAAAGCAAGTACACCAAGGAACTACTCAAAAGATTTGGAATGGAGAACTGCAAACCAATTGGCACACCAATGAGTCCCTCAAGTAAGCTTGACAAGGATGATGAAGGTAAAAGCGTAGACTTAAAATACTATAGAGGTATGATTGGCTCATTATTATATCTAACTGCAAGTAGGCCTGATATCATGTTTAGTGTTTGCTTATGTGCTAGATATCAATCTAATCCTAAGGAATCTCATTTGAATGCTGTTAAAAGAATCCTTAGATACTTAAATGGTACACAAACTATAGGGTTATGGTACTCTAAGGACTCACAAATTAATTTGTTAGGATATTCAGATGCTGATTTTGCTGGATGTAAATTAGATAGAAAAAGCACAAGTGGAACTTGCCAATTTCTTGGAGTTAACCTAATCTCATGGTTTAGCAAGAAACAAAATTCGGTGGCACTGTCTACGGCTGAGGCCGAATACATTGCAGCCGGAAGTTGTTGTGCTCAAATCTTGTGGATTAAGCAACAACTCGAAGATTTTGGAATCAAACTTAATGAAACACCAATAAATGTGATAATACAAGTGCCATAAATCTATCTAAAAATCCAATACAACACTCAAGATCTAAACATATTGAAATAAGACATCATTTTATAAGAGAACATGTTCAAAACAAATATAATTCTTGAATATGTTTGCACTGAAAATCAATTAGCCGATATCTTTACAAAGGCCCTTAGTGAGGATAGATTCTGTGAAATTAGGAGAAATCTAGGAATTCTAGATCCATTTGCCTAAAATTTCTCAATTTAGAAAATTTAGAGCTCAATTTTCAACATCTATCCTGGTCCCAAAAGCTCAGATTTATCACTCTAAAAACTTATCATTGAGCAAAATTCCTTCTCCCAAAATTTTGAATTTTTCTGGAATTTATTTGCATTTTTCTGAATTTCTGAACTTCATGAGTCGACCCCCATGAGTCGACTCAATGGCAAACTTGTAAATCCCACAAACTTCCCACGGGCTCATTGTTTTTAAACGGGAACCCTGTTTGTGAGACGACTCATCGTCTTCTTCCGAAAGCCGTTCTTTCCAACTCTTTCTTGCTCCAAATCCAAGGATTTATCTCGAGGCAATTCTCCCTCCTACTCTCCACCAAAAATCGCCTCCTTGGAAAAGAGATTTTCTGTGCTTTCTCGCATTGCTTGGCGCGGTTGGAACGTGCCCTAGCACTTCACCGAACTTCCAAAATCCACTTCTTTTCTCCACTAAAATTCCTCTTTACTCTCTTGTGATCCCTCCTCCCTCAATTCAAGTCTTCTTGTCTGCTACTTTATTGGATATGGCTCCAAAGATGAAACTTCCCCAAAGAAGGAAATCAATCCGTGAGCCTGAGAAATTGTCCGAAAGAAAAGGCATGCTCAGTCTTGTTCCCATTTTCACCTGCTCAAGGTCCTCTCAATCCTCCATAAGCCCCAGTGTAAATCCTCTTTCTGATAGAAAAGTAGAAACCGGGAAAAAATAGATTTTCGGTTCTTTGAGAAAGAAGGCTTTACTTTTGCTAAAGATCAAAAATCAAGGATGGGAACTCTACTGCTCTTAAGGAAGTCACCTATGTTGATCTAGTTAGAGAGTTCTACCAGAACCTAAATTATGGAAACGGGTCAGTGACTTCAACAGTCAAGGGGATTGACATATGCTTGGATTCTAGGATATTGGGAGATATACTTCAGTTGCCTAGTGAAGGATACTCATATATGGAACTCCCAATTAAAGAAGAAGGGATCAGAATTATCTTAGGAGAAGCTTTTTCAGGAAGTTTAAACAAATTGGAAGCAAAGCTATTATCCATTGAGATGAGGGTCCTGCATCAGATTGTAACAAAACTCTTCTTTCCTAGGAGTGGTAGACATGACTTACTGTCTGGCAGAGATGTATGTGTCATGTTTCATATCATCACTCAGACCCCCCTAAACCTCCCTGCACTTATGATAGAGGCCATGAGAGAAACTTTGAACAGATCCAAGGCACACTTGCCTTATGGTATGGCCCTTACTAGAGTATTTAGGAGGTTTGGAGTTAGCTGTGAGGGGAGACACCTACCAAGCTCTCACATGTGGACACTTTCAACCAACACAGCCTGCACCGAATGGGAATTACAAAGACTGTTGGTGGTTGGATCAAGGGCTCTGAAGAAAGAGCTGAGGAGAGAGCTGAGGAAAGAGCTGAAGACAGAACTGAAGGCAGAGTAGAAGAAGAAGGTCCATCTTCTCCTGTACATGACTTCAGGGCAGCTTCACCAGATACCCAGTTCATTCCTGATACTGAGGCTGGCCCTTCTGAGTTTACTAGGATGCCCACACCAGTGTATCAGCCAGAGAGCAGAGCACCTCATTCAGAGTTCAGACTGGCTGACGATCAGATCGAGCATATTTCACAGCGTGTGGCTTCTTTGCTGTCTAGCCAGTGGGTAGTACTTCTTTTGCACCTGGAGCTACCTCTTCTGATCAGACCATTACTCCCCACATCTCCACTGTGTTTCAGATGATATCAGATCAGTCCATCAGGATACAGCAGCTTGAGGACACAGTCTGGAGACTTACTGGCAGAGTTCTTGACTTGCAGGGGCAAGTCCTTGCATTGGCCCATCCCCAGCCACAGGAGTCTACTATTGAGGTCACAGACCTCACTGCAGAGGCTGGCAGGCTCAGAGGAGCACTAGAAGGTGGATATGAATTACTGAGGAAAGAGATCCGAGGATCGAGTGAGCATGCTACCACCCAGTTCACTGCTCTACTTCAATCTGTTTCCAGAGCACTGAACGTACTTGATTCTATCAGACTCATGTTCAGCCCTAGCATCTCAGCGTTCTCAGCCACCCAGTTCATCTCGCTCTCCTGCTCGTGGCAGAGGCAGACGGGGTAGAGGACGCACTTCTGATCCATCATCTCCTCACCCTATATCTGATGACTCCGATCATTGACTTATCTTGATCTTTACTAGGTCCTAGGAGTTAGTGTCTTGTTCTAGGATCTATACCTTGGGGCCATGTATTGACAATTAGCTGGTTGAATTTTTAAGAACTATGTATTGAAACAATTATGATATTAATGGAATCATCTTTTACCTATATTTCTACCTCTTTGTAATGATATCGATCATTTTTGGTTATATATTTTCTTCTTGTTGAAATATTGTCTTCTCCTTGTTGTTGTTTGCTGTTGATAATTGCTATATTAAGGGGGAGCAAACATCTGTGAAAAACTCTAAAGGAGAAGAAATTAAAGAATGTTTCAGAAAAAGGAAAGTTAACTATGTTTGATGATGTCAAAAAGGGGGAGAAATTAAACAAAAACAAAAATTGAAATTAAACAAAAAGCAAAACCCTAAATTATGAGAAAAAGGGAGAAATTAAACAAAAACAAGATTGGAAGATTAAACAAATTGAGAAATTAAACCAAACTTGAGAAATTAAACAAAAATTGGAAGATTAAAAAAATATTGGAAACAAATATTGGAGAAATTAAACAAAACTTTGAGAAATTTGGTATCGAAATTTGGTATCAGACAGAACTTAAACAAAAAGCCATCCATCAAAAGCAAAATCATAAGTACAATGCAAATAAGTATTTTTTATATGCTCTGATATATTTCAAAATTCAAACTTGCTCTGATACATCTTTTGAAATTTTATTTACCTTGATACATCTTAAGAAATTTGATTTTACTCTGATACACCCTAAATTTCTTTTAACTTGCTCTGATACATGATAAAATTTGATCTTACAGTGTGAAAGTTTCTCTGATATATTATAACATTTGCTCTGATACAGTGTGAAATTTTCTCTGATACAGTGTGAAATTTTCTCTGACATTTGCTCTAATACAGTGTGAAATTTTCTCTGATATATTATAAATTTTCTTGCTCTGATACATTGTAAAATCTTTTCTGATATATTGTAAAAATTATTTTTCTTGCTCTGATACATTGCAAAAAGTTATTTATCTTCTCTTGCTCTGATATATCTTAAACTCAAAATGATCTAATACCCTTTTCAAATCTTTAAGAAAATGGACAAACTATTTTTGCATTTATATTACATGCCAAAAAATCATACTCTTTTCAAGCATATACACCTATAATGGATTCTTTTGAAATTAATGCATTAACATAAATATTTTTGTTCAAATATTTTGTCATCATCAAAAAGGGGGAGATTGTTGCTCCTAGATTGATTTTGATGATTACAAAGCAGATTGAAGGGATACAAATAATTTTAAAATGAAAAAGTCCTTATGCTCTTCAAGGGCAAAATCATAATTTCACTAAAATCTGATTTGATAGTATCATTTGGTAGAACAAATGATTTGTAAACTATTGGTGAAAATTTCATTGTATTTGGACTTATATTTTTGAAGTTATGAAGGTTTGAAGTGCATGAGTCGACTCATGAGTCAACTCATGGCACTGTGAGCTGATTGGCACGCAAAAAATTCCCATGGCACGCTGGATTTTTGACTTGGCACGACCTGTGAGTCGACTCATGAGTCGACCCACAAGGCATGAGTCGACTCATGAGTCGACCTCTGCTGATTTGAGCCGAAAAATCCAGAAATCAGACCTTCTGGTCTGCAACAGAAGTCGACTCATGAGTCGACTCCTGATGCATGAGTCGACTCATGAGTCGACCCCTGCGACGGAAATATCAGCAACGGCTATTTTTTTGCCGTTTTAATTGCCATTTATGCTTCCTAAAATTGCTCTAACGGCTCTTTATCTACCTAAATTATTTTCTCTTGCTTCTAATGCTACAAAATGCTTTAAATGATGAAAGAAATTGCAGATTAAATAGCGGATCAAACGTGAAATCAAAAAGAGAAGAACAGAAGAGAGGATCCGAAACTGCACGAAAAAGCCTGAGATCAACGAAAAAAAATCCAAAAAGAAGATCAATCGGCAGATCAAAAGAGATAAATTCATTGAGAGGATCCACGAGATAATTTGAGAGAAAAGAAAAGAGGATCCAAATCCACACGAGAGATTGTGAAAGAGATTCAAGAGCTTTCAAAGAGAGGATCTTGCAAGCCTATTGTTTCAACCTTGATCTAGAGATCGTTCAAAGCTTTCAAGAGATCTTCAATCAACAATCAACCTCTTCTCAAGCATTCAAGCGTTCATCCACTTTGAGAAAAATCGAAAAAGGGGTTCTCATTTGAGTAAATTTTTATTGTTATATTCGCTCATTTAAAGGAGCTGTTATGTATTAATCTGTGCTCTAAATATTCTTACTCTTTGTGAGTTTTTGTTCTTGTTTTTGGAAGATTTCCAAAACAAGGAAAGGTTGATCCGAACCTGAAATCGGAGTGTTTTGGGTTTACTTGTACCCGGGAAATAAGTGATCTAGCTGGGGATAGCTAGTGTCGGAGTTTCCGACGTTTTGTATTCGGGTTGAATACAAAGGATAGTGGATTGAAATTCTCCAAGTAGGATCTTGGGGAGTGGATGTAGGTGCAAGGTTAGCACCGAACCACTATAAATCCTTGTGTTTGTGGTGTGCTTTATCGCTTTACTTTATATCTTTATTATATTCTTGCATTCCTGCTTTAGGTATTTAATATTGAATTAAAATCTTTGTCTTGTTCATTATAAAATTAATTAAGTAATCGGTTGGGCTTAAAATTTTTAGAAACCCAATTCA
>NC_025996.2:62274352-62333725 GCF_000442705.2 Elaeis guineensis
CGATCATCATAGGACTACTCCTCTCATCTGCCGAGATTGATAGATCCCATCTTGGTGCGACCTAATTCCTACAATGAATATGCTACAGCCAACATACATCTCAGGGTTCCAAATGGCTAGGAGACTGAGTTATGGTGTAGACAAACTATAACACACTCAAGGTGAACTGTCAATGCACCTCAGGTCAAAGAACTAGACACACAACTGCAGCATCGAGCTAGTCATTGACGAGAAGGTAGACTTCCTTATGACTGCTCGATATGGTCACGCTCAGTACTCTCATTCTCAACGAATATCTATACTCTCGCTCCGATGTCTCCACACCGTAGACTCAAGATACATCTATCCTAAGGAAGCAATCGTACCCCAACCTTCCGGATCGATCACCATCCTCATGATGATCCTATGGTCATGAGCTGTTTATGAGTTAGTTATGTAAATTCATGCCTTAAATTTTCAACTTTTGAAAATATGAATTTATATTCCTACTAACTCAAAGGATGTATCACAGACATAATGTACCCAATGTGATAGAAGAATAACCCTTTTATTTATTTATAGTCAAAATTATAAATTTGTCCTTAGATCTGTACAGGAATGTGTCAGCCAATCTGGCATCTAGGGCACACATCTAACACCACCTTGATTTGATCAAATTGGGCGTGTCCATTGATTGGAGGGCCTTTAGATCTCCTATAGGGTATCTCTTGGGTATGTTTTGGGGTGTGTAATTATGGATGCAAGAGCTCCAATTGTTGGCGCCTAAAGGGTCTCCTAAAATAAGTTGGATAACTTAAGTTAATAGGAAACCCAATGCAAATAAGACTTGTATTATGTGATTGAATAAGATCCAACCCTTATGCCTATTTAAAGGGACCTCCCCTAAGGTCCCTAGAGCATCAAACCAGTAGCCCCTCATACCTAGAAGAAGTCCCCATGCCCTCTCTTCCTCTTCCTTCTCCCTTGGGCGTCCCACACATCCCCTTGGGACGTCCCAAGTCCATCATGCCCAAGCTGTTGGGAATCCCACCTATTTGCTGGTTGCTGCTGTTTTGTAGCAGCACAAAGCAAGGAGAAAGATGAGAGAAGAGGAGAAGAAGAAGATCAAGGAAAGAGATCAAGTATTGATCGCGATCCAAGCTTCGTTCAGATTCAGCAAGCTAAATTTTGGAGAAGAAAATTCAGATTGAGGGCTGTTCCAGGCTGATCCCAAGTGGATACTTATAGAGGCTGGATACTTGTGTGGCTAAGAGAGAACCTCTTCTCTTTCAGATCCAGATTTAAAGAAAAAGATTACGAAACAGGTATGTGATTTGATCACAATCTGAATTTCAGCATATATCAATTTCAGCATATGAGATAGATCCATATGGTTTTATGTTTTCATACATGCATAATTCAGATTAAAAGTATTTTAATCTTGTTCTCCACTATAGTGTTGAGAAAATAAAATTTTGAAACATATATGCATGCACTAAACCCCAAATTCCAACACCTAAGACCCATCTTCTCAAGGTGAGCTTCGATCTTCTACTAGCTGAGAGGCTTGGTCAGCGGGTCTGCCACATTCAGCGTAGAGTCGACTCTCTACACCTCGACAAACTTCTTCTCGAGGTATTCGCATATGATGTGAAACCGTCGCTCTATGTGCTTGGACTTCTAGTGAGACCTTGGCTCCTTAGAAAGGCTATGGCACCGTTGTTGTCGCAGTGCAGTGCAATGGCATCATATCCAGCTCCGCAATGAACTTTTTGAATCAAAAGGTTTCCTTAGCAGCTTCAGAGGCGGCGATGTACTTGGCTTCCATGATCGAATCTACAATGATCGACTGCTTGAAACTCTTTCAGCTAACCGCACCACCAGTACACAAGAAGATACATCTTGATATAGATTTTCTATCATCGATATCAGTCATAAAGTCTGAATCGATGTATCCCTCAACTTTCAGCTCCGATCCTCCACCAAAGATCAACATCAAATCCTTAGTCCTTCTTAAGTACTTAAGGATATTTTTAATAGCAATTCAGTATTTTTCATCTGGATTCATTTGATATCTACTCATGACACTAACGGCAAGTGCTATATCAGGGCATGTACATAACAGGGCATATATGAGGTTCCCTATTATTGAAGCATAAGGGATCTTGCTCATGCACTGGATCTCCTCAGGTGTGTCAGGGCACATCTTCTTGGAGAGATGAATGCCATGTCTAAGGGGCAAAAGACTCCTCTTGAAATTTTCCATACTGAACTTCTTCATCACCTCCTCTATGTACATATGCTGTGAGAGTCCTATCATTCTCTTAGATCTATCTCTACAGATCTTTATACCAAGAATGTAGGAAGCTTCTTCTAGGTCTTTCATAGCAAACTCTTTCGACAACCATACTTTGACCGATGTCAATATGAAAATATTATTCTCAATCAGGAAAATATCATCCACATACAATACGAGGAATGTGACAGCGCTCCCACTGATCTTTTTATACACACATGGCTCTTCCTCATTTTTTATGAAATCAAATATTTTGATTACATTATTGAAGCGAGTGTTCTAATTCTGAGATGCTTGCTTAAGTCTATATATAGACCTTTACAGCTTGCAAATCTTGTGATCACTATCACTGGATGTGAAATCCAGAGGCTGCTCCATATAGATATCTTCCTCAAGATATCCATTTAGGAAGGTAGTTTTTACATCCATCTGCTAAATTTCATAAACATGAAATACTGCTATGGCAAGCAAAGTATGAATAGATTTCAGCATGGCTACAGATGAAAAGGTGTCATGATAGTCGATGCCTTCACGTTGACTATAACCTTTCGCGACTAGCCTTATCTTATAGGTCTCTACTTTACCATCCAACTCAATCTTCCTTTTGTAAATCTATTTACACCCAATAGGTATAATACCTTCAGGTGGATCTACTAAAGATCAAACCTGGTTGGAATGCATGGAGTCAATTTCTGACTTCTTTGCTTCCATCTATTTCTTAGAGTTTACATCTAACATTGCCTCATCGTAGGTTTTGAGATCATTCCTAATGTCCTTATCTCTCACAAAGAATGCTTCCTCTAAATCCTTTGTAAGAATACCTAAGTATCTTTCAGGAAGATGGAAGATCATACTTGATCTATGAGGTAGAGGAGGTATCACATCTACTAACTCATTACTGGGTTCAGGTTCTTGAACTTGATGCACTTCAGAAACTTTCTCTTCAAGTTCAATCTTCCTCCCACTGCTTCCATCTTGGATAAACTTTTTTTCCAAGAATATGGCATAACGGCTCACAATCACATTGTGATCCTCAGAAAGATAGAAGTAGTATCCCATGATTTTCTTAGGATACCCTATAAAATGAGCTTGAAAGGATCTAGCCTCTAACTTATCTACCTGCTGTCGCTTGACATGGGCCGGACATCTCCAAATCTTGAGATACCCAAGAGTTGGCTTCTTACCATACCATAATTCTTATGGTATGGTAGAAATGGATTTAGAGAAAATCCGATTCAAAAGATGAATCACAATAAGCAAAGCATGTCCCCAGAGAAAGTTAGGAAGATCTGTGAAGGCCATCATGGATCAGACCATATCTAATAGGATCCGATTCCTCCTTTCAGATATCCTATTGAGCTGAGATGTCCCTGGAGGTGTTCACTGTGAGACTATGCCATTATCTTTGAGATAGGTCTGAAATTTTTCACTAAGGTATTCTCCTTCTCGATCTGATCGAAGAATCTTTATGGATTTTTCGATCTATTTTTCTACTTCATGTCTGAACTCTATAAACGTTTCAAAGGCTTCAAACTTTCGGTGCATCAAATACACAAACCCATACCATGAAAAATCATCGATAAAAGTTATGAAGTAAATATAGCCAACCCTGACTTGTACATCGAACGGACCACATATATCAGTGTGTACCAGGGCTAATATCTCAGTGGTCCTTTCTCCTTATCCCACAAAGGGCAGCTTGGCCATTTTTCTTTGAAGACATGATTCATAGACTGGATAAGACACGAAAGTTAGTAGTCTGAGAAAACCATCTTTCTTCAGTTTGTTGAGTCTGCCTTCTCCAATATGGCCTAATCTAAGGTACCACAGATACTTTTGGCTGATCCTATCTCTAGATCTCTTAGATCCTATGGTATTCACTATTTGCTCGTTAATGTTTACAGTTGCATCAGTATGTAAATGGTAAAGACCGTCAATCAAGAAAATACATGCTACAAGTTTATTTCTAAAATAAATAGAACACATATCTTTATTGAAATAAAAATTATAATTATCCTGTGCTAGTACAGAGATAGAAATCAAATTTCTACTGGCTATAGGTACATAGTAACAGTCTTTCAAAAGCAAACTAAATCCTAATGGTAGTCCCAGCAGAGGGTAGGTTCTGATGGCCACAGTAGTAACCCTTGCTCCATTGTCGATCCGAAAAGTGATCTCGCCTTCCCTCAGCCCCCTAACTTCTTCAAGACTCTGTATTGAAATGCACAAATAAACACTTGAACCAGAATCAAGAACCCAACTAAAAGAAAAAAAAATCGTTAGATTAGTTTTAATAATGAGTATTTCAGACGTACCTTCAGAAGGTCCATCTTTCTTTCTACTCTTGACAGTCGTCAGATAAGCCGGACAGTTCTTTCTCCAATGGCCTTTGATGTTGCAATGAAAATATTTTTTCTTATCATCGATCTTCTTAGGAACCTGCTTCTTGGGCTTGACCTCATTCTTCTGCTTCTTCACGGGCTTTTTCTTCTTGAAAGAAAATTTTCTTTTGGAGGAAGCTCGCTCTATAGCTAGAACTGTACCCCTTGAACTCTTCAAGGTGCCCTCTATAGTCACCAGCATATTCAATAACTCTGACAAAGTAGCATTGATCTTATTCATATGGTAGTTCATGATGAACTGTCCATATGAATCAGGAAGAGACTGGAGGATCAGATCCACCTGCAGTTTCTTGTCCATGTTCATACCGAGCTTCTGAAGCTCCTTTATGTTTTTGATCGTTGTCAGACAATGATCATTGACAGACTGCCCATCATGCATCTTCACTCTAAAAAGTCTCCGGGAGATCTTAAAGCGAGCTGTGCGACTCTATTCACCATATAACTCTTGCAGATGAGTCAGCATTTTTTTAGCAGTTCTCGTATCTTCATACTATTGCTGAAGATCATTGGACATGGATGCTACGATGTAGCACTTCGTCTTGTTATCTTCGTCCATCCACTTCTCAAGTACAGCTCATTGATCAGCAGATGGGTAAGCAGGTAACACAAGCACTTCCTAGTCAAGGACATATGTAAGTTTTTCAGAATTAAGAACAATTCTCAAATTCTGGAGCCAGTCTTTGTAATTTGTACCGATCAATCTATGTGTATCGAGGATTCAGGCTAAGGGGTTTGACCTCGACATGATTATTTGCAGAGAGAATAATTTTTAGTTAGATTTTATACTTATAAAATTATTTATTCTAAAAACTTTAAAAATAAACAAAGGCTCCCACTATTTCTTCGAATCTCCCACACTCCTTGGGTGGAGAAACGAAAATCTATACGCGATCAGTTTCAAGTGGGTACTGTGGTCCCATTGATCTATACACATCTCACCTAACAGTTATTGGTGAGTACAGAC
Organism: Elaeis guineensis; assembly: GCF_000442705.2. Lineage (NCBI taxonomy): Eukaryota > Viridiplantae > Streptophyta > Magnoliopsida > Arecales > Arecaceae > Elaeis > Elaeis guineensis. The sequence goes on from NC_025996.2 coordinate 62,279,994, forward strand.
CAATGAGTGGACAACACTTTATCCATTGCTTCACTAAGCAAAATGCAGTGGGCTTGGTCTCTAAGTCCTATGGCCTCACATAACAGTTATTGGTACATTTTTTAGTTAAGTCAGACCCATCGTTCACTAGCAAACGCAAAGCTGTCATTGGGATCCTCACCCAATAATTATTGGGTCCAACCCCATCTTTACTTCGAAATATCAAATATCAATAGAGTGATTGTACCTTCCTAATGCAACCGAACTACTGTAACCAGTCGAGAATGATCAATGTCAGGAAGGCACCCGCATCTCTACAACGATGGAAGACCTCTAGACTTAATATTTAATGAGAAAATTTGGGTTTATGCCTCTTCTAAATCAGCAGATCTGACATCCGACTAATTAAATTAGGTCAGCACATCAATATGTCTAAGCAGCCTAGTCGGCATAGGTGAACTCGAGTCAATAAATAACCTAACATGAAACTAAATCTCCCAATATGGCCAAATAAGTTAAGATGCATGGGGGTACCTCCATTGCTTTCCTTAGACATCAATCAAAATTGATCAAATCAGAAAACGAAATCAATTAAATAACCACCATCTAAATACTTGCCTTAGACATCAAATTAATCGATTAGAATCGATTAGATTAATCTATTGAAATGAGCCCGAACCATTGAGTCAAATTCGACCTTGAGTCAATCAATTCACATCAAAATATAAATCGATATGACCAACTACAACTAAACTCGACTTTAAGCCCATTTGATCTAATCCTAATCATCCATCGATTAGGTTCAATCAACTGCTCAAAATCGAAAATAGATTCTAGCTTGATCCAATCAATTAGACCCTAATTATAGTTTGATCACTTAGACCTAATTTGTTCATCCCATACCCACATGCAACAACATAATTTCAGATCTAAATATAATTTTTTAGATTATGTTTCATTACATGCAATTAGTGGCTTATGATCTTGAAACTGTTTTAGATCTAAATATAGTTTCATATGTCAAATATATGTAGTTTCAGATCTAAATAAAAATGCATCATATATACATCAAATTTTAAATTTAAAACTAAATTTATACATATCAAATATATATAAAACTAGATCTGAAATAATGATTAAAATATTTCGAAAATATCTTCTCAAAAGTCGATTCACATCAAACTAGGACAACCTTTACAATATAGGAAGTAAATCCTATATTAGGATAACCTTATATCAGTTTGATATGAATTTTTAATTATTCTAATTTCAGATCTAAACTCAAATTAAACATATCACATATGCTAATTTTCAGATCTAAAAAATTTAATTTAATTATTTCAAAAATAATTTTTAAAACTGATCAATCTTGTACTAGGACAACCTTTGCAATATAGGAGGTAAACTTTATACTAGGATAACCTTATATCAGCACAAAATTGATTTTAAATCATTAAAACTCTCAGATCTAATCTAAAAATTAGATCATATATATTTTCAAAATTTGGCTCTGATATCACTATTAGAAAAATAGATAGGCAGCATATATAGATTTCAAAACTTTTAAAATACGCAGTAAAAAATAAAACGGGTTAAACCCTTTAACCCCACATGCAAGAGATCAAATCTAATCCTATCTAAGCCCAGAAGAAAATATATATATACAATCTAAAATTTAAAAATAAATATGAGATCAGATATCATTACCTTGGTGCGGGTAGATATTCACCGCTTCTAATGATCAAAGATTCGTAGATGCTCGAGCCATACACATGTCTGGCCTCTATGGGTACCATCGGGATCAATCTCAAACTGATTTCTTCTCGTAGAAGACTCTTCTTCTCAAGAAGAATCTTAACCTTGAGTACTTTGATCAATACCTTGATCTAGACTGTGGGATCAACTCCTTGATCAACAGCCTTCTTCTTCTTCTCCTCGATCTTCACTCTTGAAGACAAAGCAGCACCTCTTGGCATGTGAAAAAAGGGGACACCCACTCTTGGGTGTGGAAGAGAAAAGAGGGAGGAGAGGAGGCATGCAGAAGGGAGAGAGAGAGAGAGATTTTTCACCAAAAATCAATTACCTAGAAATCCTAGAGACATATCCTTTATGTAGATACTATCCTAACACAAAATAGGAACCCAATTATCTTAAAAAGGTAGATCTTTATCTCAAAAGAATCCTCTACCTTTTTAATCTAATTTATTTCAATTAAAATCAGATATAAATGGTATATGATTAGCCCTTTAAGCATGTAGAAGAGGCACCAAAAAAATACATGTCAGGTAGTTGGGGCGCCAAACAATAGGATTTCTATCCAAATAAGAAGGGGCATGGCCCCACCTCTCTCTCCTCTACACCATGCCACATAAGAGGGGGTGGGCCTTTCTAGGATTTGGCACCCAATTCTTGCTAAAAGAGAAGGAAGGTGCCACCCAATCTTCCATCTATTCCACATGTACACTTAGAGATAATTAAGAGATAAAGAAGAGATAATGTTAAGATAATTTTATCAACTAATTGACTTAATCAAATCCTCTTGGGCTCACAATTAAGAGCTCAATTAAACCTAAATAGATTTAGGTTAGGTTCAAGACCATGGACTCAATCAAATCGAAGTCTCAAAAAAAATTAGGTTTAACCGTGTGCTAGCATGATTCTCATAAATCTAATAGGATTTTAATAAATCCTAATCCAATTGAAACTTCATAAGCTTAATTGGCAAATTTGAGATTAAATTCCTTAATGTGTGACCCCATAGGTTTCATTCTATTTAGTAGTAAGATATATTGTGATCTCCATCACAATATCATCGAAACTCTTTTTAATAGATTGAAATATTTTCAATTCTACCCTTTGAGGGCCATCGATCATCAAGATGACATCCGATAAGTCTCACAATCCATCAGTGACACCTAGCAGTATATAATGATAATCCAATAGAATAAAAATACGAACCTCTAGGTGCAGTTATCGTATGATTCAGTCCTTGTATCATGAGTTCCAACTTGATAGAGCTCATGGAGAACTCGTCAGATCCCATCGTCAGTCATATGCTAGATTGGCTCGACTCAAGTTCATTTGTGAATCCTATGAAAATTTTTTTCAATATTCACATTTGCTTTGATCAAAAACTTTCTAAACTCAATCTCACAAATCGCATAGGACTTTTCTTTTTCTACCAAGATCGATAGATTCTATCTAGGTGCATCCTACTCCAAACAACGAATCTGAATCTACTGAAGCCAACATACACAACAAGGATCCGAATGGATAGGGACTAAGAGAACGTGCAGTCAAACTCAGTAACCTCGCTGCGAATAGCTAATGGCACCATAAGTCAAAGAACCAATCATACCACTGCAGCATCGAGAAGACCACTGACGAGTGAGTAAACATCCATGTGGTTCTTGTGTTGGTCACGCTCAGTGTAAATTATTCTCTAACAACCATCTGCATCTTCATCTCAGTGTCTCTACACTGCAAATCCGAGACTCATCTACCCACAAAGAAGGTGAACCATGTACCGATCTCAAATGAATTGATCACTGTCCTCCATGATGATCCTTTAATTGGGAACATTTAGAAATTAACAACTAATTAATGTATGTCTCAAATTCTTAACTCTTTAAAAATATATAAAAATCATCTTTGTTAATTTCTAGAATAAATCATGGACACAAATATGATTGAAATGAAAAAGTTTTTTACTAATAATAAAAAGATTATAAGTACTAGTTTAGGTCTTAGAATTACATAATGTGTCAGCCAATAATTGGCTTCTAAGACACAAATCTAACAGCTTCTCCATTTGACTGTGGATGTCCCACCGAAATAAGCCTATGATCAATATAAAGCTTAGAGCAAAATTTTTTAAACTTCTGTTTATCAAATTATCATCCATTATTAGTAATAGTGACCCTAAATAAGCTAAAACAATAGATAATTGACTTCTAGATAAAGTCTTATATCTTTTTCTCAGTAATTTATATCAGAGATTTAACTTCTATCCATTTGGTGAAGTATTCAATGGCCATAACCAAAAATTTCTTTTATCCTATCACTATTGAAAAAGGTCCAAAGATATCCATTCCCTATAGTAAAAGATCAAGGTGCTGTGATAGAAATGAGTTCGATGACAGGTTGATGTTGAATATTAGCATACCTTTGGTATCGATTATATTTGTTGATAAGATTGACTACATTCTTTTGGATAGTTAGCCAATAATAATCCTGTCGAATAACCTTATATACTAGTGACCTACACCCAAAGTGGTTGTCACAGATTTTTTTTATGGACTTCTCGAAGAGCATAATCAGCTTCTGATGGTCGCAAACATTGAAATAATGGAAATAAATACAACCTCTTATATAACTGATCATCTTGAATAACATACCATGGAGCTTGTCTTTTAATTTTTCTTGCTTCAATAGGTTCAATTGGTAAAACTCCTCGAGCAATATAATCCACCAATGGATCAATCCAACTTAGGTCATGATTGATTTGGGCAATTGGTAAGGCTTCTATACCGAGCTTTATAAGAATATCAATGAAAACTTTTTGATTTAATTCGAAAAAACCTAATATGGCAAGATGTGAGAGAGCATCAGCTCAGACATTTTTTGATCTTAAAATTTGTATAACTTTTAAATTTTTGAAGCTTTTAAATAATTTTTTTATATTTTATAAATATTGAGATATTATAAGATCTTTAACTTCGAATTGATCTCGTACTTGTCTGACGACAAGTTGAGAGTCAGTGAAGGCTTTAAACCTTTTGACTTCAAGTTCTTTTACCATTTTGACTCTAGCAGTAAGTACTTGATATTTTGCCCCATTATTTGAGGTGTTGAAGTTGAATCTCAGAGCATGCTCGATAACGACACCTTCTAGACTAACTAGAATAAAATCAGCTCCATTTTTTTTTAAATTTGAGGCTCCATCAACATGTAATACCCAATAAGAATCTTCAACAACCTCCTTTGGACTTTTCGAGGTTGGTTCTTCATCAGGAATAAAATACTCCACAATAAATTCAGCTAATACTTGAGCCTTCAATGAAGGTTGAGATCGATAATGAAAATCAAACTCACTAAGCTTAATAGCCCATTTAGCTACCCCACCTGATGTGTCAAGTTATTGCAAAACTAATTTCAAAGGCTGATCAGTTAAAACGATCACTAAATGAGCTTAGAAATAAGGCTGAAAATGTCAGACCAATGTGATAAGAGCATATATATCATTTTCTTCATTTTAGTATATCGGGTTTCAGCATTCCATAATATTTTGCTAGTGTAATAAATTGACCTTTGTGTTCCTGCATCATCTCAAACTAAAATCGAGCTCACAGCATTAGGTGAGATAGATAAATACATGAATAATTGCTCTCCTTCAATTGGTTTCAATATTAGTGAAGGTGATCTTAGAGATTTTTTGAGATCGTCAAAGGTAGTTCGGCACTCCTTTGATCAATTAAAATCTTTGATTTGTCTAAGTATTTTAAAGAAAAGAAGACACTTCTCAGCTGATCTGGAGATGAATTGACTGAGCGATACTACTCGTCCAGTAAGTTGTTGCAGCTCCTATATTGTACTTGGATGCTTCATCTCATGCAGTGCTCGAATTTTTTTGAGATTGGCTTCTATTTCTTTTTGAGTCACAAGAAAATCTAAAACAAATTCCAATGTCACTCCAAAAGTATATTTGTTGAGATTGAGCTTCATTTGATATTTGTGAAGTTCTCTAAAGATTTTTTCTAGATCGATTATATGCCGATCTGCTTCAATACTTTTTACTAACATATCATCAACATAGACTTTCATATTATGATCAAATTATAGCTTGAAGATCTTGTTGACTAAGTATTGGTATGTTGCACATATATTTTTAAGATCAAAAAGCATCATTTTATAATAATACAAATATCTTTCGATGATGAAAGCTATATTTTCTTCATTTTCGGATGCTATTCTGATTTGATTGTAGCCGAAAAAAATATCCATAAAACTTAACAATTTGTGTCCCAATGTGGCATCAATAAGCTGATCAATTCTTGAAAGAGGGAAGCTATCCTTGGGACAGACCTTGTTGAGGTTGGTATGGTTAATACAAATTATCCATTTGCTATTTACCTTTTTGACCATAACAACATTAGCAATCCACTTCGGATATTGAGCCTCTCTGATGAAACTAGCTTTTAAAAGCTTGCCAACCTCTTCATCTATAACTTTTTATCTTTGTAGAATAAAGCTCCCTTTCTATTGTTGTACAAGATGATGCTTTGAATCAACATTCAGTCTATGCACAATGACATCGGCAGAAATCTCTGGTATATCTGAAGCTGACTAGATGAAGATATTGACATTTATTCAAAGAAAAGATATTAATCTTTCTTTTAGATCGGGCCTTAACTGAGATCCGACCTGATCAATCTTCTCTTGATTTTCACCTAATGGGACAGTAATAAGTTGTTCAGTCGGTTCACCTCAATCTTTGCTGATCTCTGAATTATCTTTTTGGTCAGACACTTCAATTGGTAGAGTTTCTTCTGACTTCTTCATTTTTGTAGAGAGCATTGAGTCCAACTCGACCAAGAATGGCAAATTGTAGGCTAATGATATTTTGACAAGCAAAAAAATGAGTCGTACAATTGACGATTGTGGTTCTCTTCTTACGGTGACAGGTAGAGTGATTTCTCCCTCCACAACTATAGGATCTCCAAAGAATCCAACCAGAGAGTGCCGACCTATCTTAACTGATCTAACATATCTATTTTTTGGAATACATCGTAGAACAATACGTCGGCAAAGCTTTCATTATTCGCTAATATTTTTTTATATCATATTTTATTATTATCATAGAAATGACAACAGTATTATTATGAGGAGTTTGAACTCCTTAAACATCATTGTCAGAAAATGAAATAACATTGTCAGCACACTGCTTCTTCGCGGAAGGTGTTTTAGCTACTTTCCGAAGTCCGCCAAGATCCAAGATCATGTTGATGATCTCAACAGTAGGCCGATTGTATTCAATATCATTATCGAGCTTCTGACATTGTTCAGCGACTTGGCTTATCCAATCTCGGACAATCTCATCGAGATCACCTCGACGACTCAAGACTTTAATTTCATCCTTAAGCTACCAACATTCTTCAGTATTATGACCATAGTCTCGATAGAAGCGGCAGTATTTTTTTTATCTCTCTTCATCGGTGGAGCTTTCATGGGGTTGGATTGACGAAGATATCCTTGGTCTTCAATTTTTCTCAGAATCTGAGCATGAGGAGCGAATGAAAGAGTGTAGGTATCAAAACGTCGAGATAGACTTCTTGACCTCAGATTCTTCTGAGGTCAGCTGGAATTGTTTCCTGGCCGATCTCCACGGTCCTCTTCTCGGGGCCATTTCTTTTCATTCTTTTCTTTCTTTGCCTGCCAAATTAATTTTTCTTCTTCTTTGGCTTAAGCATACTTCCGAACCTTTGTTAACATTTGATCATAGGTGTCTAAATAATTCTTATTCAAAGAAAAAATCAGACAAATGCTTTAGGCAACCATTGCAATGGACTCATTAAAATTCTTTACTTCCAGCGTGGCGGTATTGAAGCACACCGCAACTCTTGGAGGGATTTAACATCTTGCTACTTGATGGTAAAACACTACAAGGAATTTGACTTTTAACGATGAAATTTTAGCGACGAAATTTATTTCGTCGTAAATAATTAAGCTTTTGCAATGAAATTTAAATTTCATCCTCAAAAATCAGGTATTTGCGACGAAAAAAATTCTATTGCAAAAAGTTATATCTTTTGCAACGAAAATTTTATTTTTGTTGCTAGAAGTTAATCTTTAGCGACGAAAATTTTTTTTCGTTGCAAAAAATAAATTTTTTTACGATGAAATATTTTTTTTCGTAGTAAAAAAATATTTTTCTGCGATGAAAAAAATTTTATCACAAAAAAATTATATTTTTTGAGATGAAATTGATATTTTGTTGCAAAAAATAAGAACTTTTTCGATCAATTTTATTTGTATTTAGCGACGAAACTAGTTCATCACTAAATTTTATTTTATTAAAAAAATTTAAATATTTTGCAACAAAAATTTAATATTCGTTGCTAGAAATTAATCTTTAGCGACGAAAATTTTTTTCATCGCAAAAAATTATTTTTTTGACAACGAAAAAATTTTTCGTTGCTAAAAATTATTTTTTTTTACGACGAAAATAATTGCGTCTCAAAAAATTTGATTTTTTACGATGAAATATTTTTTTCGTTGTAAAAAATTTGATTTTTACGATAATTTTTTTATATTTACAATGGGATTAAATTTTCGTTGCAAAAAATTTATCATTGGCGATGAAATATTTTTTGTTGCAAAAAATATATTTTTTTGTGACAAAATATTTACTTTTTGCAACGAATTAATTTTGTCGCTAAATATTTTATAATTAAAAAAAAGGGCACTTTGAAATAGGGCAAAAATTTGCCCCAATTCAAAATAAACCTCGCTCGTTCTCTCCTTTGCCCATGCCACCGCGGTCACCAAACTCTTTCTCCCTCCCCGATCGTCGGCGACAGTCCTCTCTCCCCAGTCATCGGTCGCTGGTTATCCTTCCCGATAAGTACACTCCCTCCCCACCACCATCCTCTCTCTCTCTCCCTCCCGACCACCATCCTCTCTCTCTCTCTCCCTCCCCACCGCTGTCGAGCCCTCCCTCCCCGCCACCTCCGGGAAGAAGAGTAGGCCGCAGAGGACCTCACGCCTGTCCTCTCCCTCTCCCTCCGCTTCCTCTCCGACTCCTCCTCCCTCCTTCCCTCGAATCCTCCCTCCTCTCCACCTCCTTCTCCCTCTCTCGCCTCCTCTCCCTCCTTCCCTCCCCGTCCCTCCTGTCCGATCCCTCCTCCGGCCCGTCGGACCAGCAGCTTGGTGCTGCCCTCTTCCGCCTCGCCCACGCTACCCCCTTCCGCAGCATCGCCGTTGCTTCGGCCTCCCATCCCGCCGCCTGCCGCCTCCTGTCCCCCGCATGCCGCCGTCGCCTGCTGCCTCCCGTCCCTCCCTCTCTTTCTCACTCTTCCTCCCTCCCAGCCGCCAATCAAGCCGTCCCTCCCCGTCGCCAGTCGATCCCTCCCTCCCCTATCTCCCTCCCTCATTCTCTTTCTCAGTGCCTAAACTCATTTTCTTTCTCACTCTCCCTCCCTCACTTTCTCTATCACTCTCCCTGTCCCCCTCTCTTACACCTGACTTGTCTGGTTTCGTAGGGCCATCGCCGCCGCCGCCGTCGCTGCCGCCGTCACCGGGCCACCGCCACCATCGTCGGTTGCCGTCACCGTCACTGCACAGCTGTCAGATTCAAGGGGAGAGTTGAAGGTGAGAATAATTTTTTTTAATTTATATATTTTTTAATTTTTATAATAATTTTTTCTCAATTAATTTTAGTCATTAGAAGTAATTATTTGTTATTTTAATAATTAGATATAATGTTAGATATAATTATTTGTTTGATATAATTAATTTTAGTCATGATTTAAAAATATTTTAAAAATAAAAATAATTATAATAATAATATATTAATTATAGCATAACAAATTTATAAGCCTTAAAATTTTTGTTTGAGGATGGCATGCATAAACCAATATTTTTTTTATGAAAAAAATATTGATGCTTTACACACTATTCTCGAATTATCCTTGTGGACAGTTTGGGCACGTGAATGAATTTAATATTGCAACACATGTGCTCTACATCGCAGAGTTTTATCGGTATTTTCGATCATGTTCTCTGGATACATAGCATAACTTTAATGCTTGTGTATCTGGAGAACTACATCGAAATGCTGTCGAAATTTTTTTGGTATAGAAGACATGTATTGCAATATTAAATTCTTACGTTCCTGAATGGGATAGAACCATCACCCTATAGGTAGGAGATATAAGGCATTAGTCAACTATTATTACATAAAATTGATTGTGTAGTTTGCATCATAAATATGTAGGTATGGATCGTGGTTGGATGTCATTACGTGATAAGTTCTGTCCCGAGTATATTACGAGTGTGACGTCTTTTATGAATGTGGCGTCTAATCATACTAGAGAAGATGAAAAAACTCGTTGTCCATATCGTCAATGTAGGAATTTATTTTGGTATACCTTATCGAACATTCAGAATCATTTATACGAACACGGTATAGATATGACTTACAAGAGATGGACTTGTCATGGTGAAGATTTGCCGACTAGCTCGAGCATGTTGTCCAGGAGTCCCATAAATCCGTCGTCAGTCGGTGGATCATGCAGTCGTGAAAGACAAACACTCGGTGTAGAAGATAGAGAAATTTTAGAAGATCTTCATCTAGAATTATTTGAAGTAAATGTAGAAGCGAGAGCAGAACATCAGCATCCCATTCCGAGACAAGAAGCTGAAGAGGACAGTAACATATCTGTAAATGATAGATTCGAGCATCTGTTGCTCCTAGATTGATTTTGATGATCACAAAGCAGATTGAAGGGATACAAATAATTTTAAAATGAAAAAGTCCTTATGCTCTGCAAGGGCAAAATCATAATTTCACTAAAATCCTGATTTGATAGTACCATTTGGTAGAACAAATGATTTGAAATCTATTGGTGAAAATTTTATTGTGTTTGGACTTATATTTTTGAAGTTATGAAGGTTTGAAGTGCATGAGTCGACTCATGAGTCAACTCATGGCACTGTGAGCTGATTGGCACACAAAATTCTCCTTGGCACGCTAGTTTTCTGGCTTGGCACGACCTGTGAGTCGACTCATGAGTCGACCCACAAGGCATGAGTCGACTCATGAGTCGACCCCTGCTAATTTGAGCCAAGAATTTCCAGAAATGCATTCTCTGGTTTTTGCAACAGAGGTCGACTCATGAGTCGACCCCTGAAGCATGAGTCGACTCATGAGTCGACCCCTGCGACGGGAATTGTCAGCAACGGCTATTTTTTTGTCCGTTTTAATTGCCATTTATGCTTCCTAAAAATCCTCTAACGGCTCTTTATCTACCTAAATTGTTTTCTCTTGCTTCTAATGCTACAAAATGCTTTAAATGGTGAAAGAAATTGCAGATTAAATAGCGGATCAAACGTGAAATCAAAAGGGACGAAGAGAAGAGAAAAAGAGGAAAAAGAGAAGAATAGAAGAAAGGATCCGAAATTTGCAAGAAAAAGTCTGAGATCAACGAAAAATCCAAAGAGAAAAAGAGAGAGGATCCACAATATACCAGAGAGATTGTGAAAGAGAAAAGCAAGATCTTTCAAGGAGAGAATTCTTCACGCCTATTGTTTCAACCTTGATCTAGAGATTGTTCAAAGCTTTCAAGAGATCTTCAATCAACAATCAACCTCTTCTTAAGCATTCAAGCGTTCATCCACTTTGAGAAAATCTGAAAAAGAGGTTCTTCATTTGAGTAAAGCTTTTATTGTTATATTTGTTCATTTAAGGAGCTGTTATTGTATTAATCTGTGCTCTAAATTTTCTAACTCTTTGTGAGTTTTTGTTCTTGTTTTTGGAGGATTTCCAAAACAAGGAAAGGTTGATCCGAACCTGAAATCGGAGTGTTTTAGGTTTACTTGTACCCGGGAAACAAGTGATCTAGCTTGGGATAGCTAGTGTCGGAGTTTCCGACGTCTTGTATTCTAGCTTGGGATAGCTAGTGTCGGAGTTTCCGACGTTTTGTATTCGGGTTGAATACAAAGGATAGTGGATTAAAATTTCCAAGTGGGATCTTGGGGAGTGGATGTAGGTGCAAGGTTAGCACCGAACCACTATAAATCCTTGTGTTTGTGGTGTGCTTTATCGCTTTATCTTATTTCTTTATTATATCCTTGCAATACTGCTTTAGGTAATTAATATTGATTTAAAGCCATTGTTTTGTTCTTCATAAGTTATCTGTTGGGCTTAAAATTTTTAGAAACCCAATTCACCCCCCCTCTTGGGTTGCATAGCTGGGCAACAAGTGGTATCAGAGCCAGTGCTCTAGCCCTTCTTTGATCTAACAATCAAAGAGCCAAAGATCTATGGCAACCCATGTTGGAACTTCTCTAGCCGAGGGGCAATCAACAAACCGACCTCCACTTTTCAATGGGTCTAATTACACCTATTGGAAAGCTCGGATGAAGATTTTCATACAAGCACTCGACTATGATATGTGGAGTATCATAGTGAATGGTCCTCACACACCCACCAAGATTATAGATGGTGAGGAGTCAACCAAACCCGAGAAAGAATGGGATGAGGTTGACAAGAAATTGGCACAATTAAATGCCAAAGCCATGAATGTTCTTTATTGTGCACTAGATGCTAGTGAATTTAATCGCATTTCTACTTGTGCATCTGCTAAAGAAATATGGAATAGGTTAGAAGTCACCCATGAGGGAACAAATCAAGTAAAAGAGTCTAAAATAAATATGCTTATACATAAATATGAATTGTTCAAAATAGAGCATGATGAGTCCATAACTGCTATGTTTACTCGTTTTACTGATATAATCAATGGTTTAAAGAGTCTTGGCAAATCTTATACTAACAGTGAACTTGTAAGGAAGATTCTCAGGTCACTGCCAAGAACTTGGGAAGCCAAGATGACTGCCATCCAAGAAGCAAAGGACTTGAACACTCTACCTCTAGAAGAGCTTCTTGGATCCTTGATGACTCATGAACTTAGCATGATGCAACATCAAGAGGATGAAGTCAAAAAGAAAAGAACCATTGCCCTCAAATCCACAACTTCACCTGATTATGAAACGGATGACTCTGAAGATGAAGATCAGGATGAAGAGATGGCTCTCATCACCCGAAAATTTAAGAAGTTTCTAAGAAAAAGGAAACAGGGGATGAGAAAGAAATTCACAAAAGGAGATCAAAGCAAAGAAAAGGAGAAAGATCAAACCCCTATATGCTACGAGTGCAAGAAGCCAGGACATTTCAGATCCGAATGTCCACAATTGAAGAAAGGTCCAAAGAAGTTCAAAAAGAAGGCAATGATGGCGACCTGGAGTGCGAGTGATGACTCAAGCTCCGACGAGGAAACCTCAACAGAACAAGCCAATCTGTGCCTGATGGCACATGAAAATGAGGTAACTTCTGAATCCACTAGTGAATTTACTTTTGAAGAATTGCATGAAGCATTCTATGATTCAATTGATGAATTAAAGAAACTAGGGAAGAAAAACAAAGAGCTGAAATTGAAAAATCAGTCCTTAGTGAAACAAGCTGAAAATCTTTCAATTGAAAAATTCACCTTGATTCAAGAAAATCAAAACTTAAAGGATGAAATGAACAAGCTGAAATCTATAGTAGATAAGTTCACCTTAAGTTCAAACAAGCTAAATATGATCCTTGATAATCAGAAAGCTATATATGATAAGGCTGGACTTGGTTATAAACCCCTGAAGAAACAAAAATTTCTGAAGGATATTTATGCAAATTATTCAAGCAAAAAGTCTACAAATATTACTTGTTTTAAATGTGGAAGAATAGGACATAAATCATACAGATGTCTTATTAACAAATATGCAAACACAAAGAAAATATGGGTTCCAAAAGGAACCATTCTGACTAACCTGAAAGGATCCAAGAAAGCTTGGGTACCTAAGACAGAAACTTGATCTGTGCTTGCAGGTGTGTCTAGCATCCCAAGAAGGAAACAGGAAATGGTATCTTGACAGCGGATGCTCGAGACACACGACTGGTGATGAATCACAATTCATCACGCTTGATGCTAAGGATGGAGGGATGGTCACCTTTGGAGATAATGGCAAAGGAAAGATCATCGGGATAGGTAACATTGGTATCACTCCCTCCAAATACATTGAGAATGTTTTACTAGTTAAAGGTTTAAAGCATAACTTACTTAGCATTAGTCAATTCTGTGATAAAGGGTATAAAGTAAGTTTTGAATCATCTGTTTGCATTGTGACAAGTCCTATTAACGATGGCATTAAATTTATAGGACATAGGCATGGCAATGTTTATATGGTAGACTTGAATGATTTAACTAAATTAGACATGCAATGCCTAGTTTTCTTAAGTGCTAAAATAAATGAGACTAGTTGGCTGTGGCATCATAGACTTGCACATATTAGCATGCATTCTCTTTCAAAATTAATTAAAAAAGATTTAGTTCTCGGTTTGCCAAAACTGAATTTTGAAAATGATAGAATTTGTGATGCATGCCAATTAGGCAAACAAACTAGAGTTTCATTTAAATCCAAAAATACTATTTCAACTTCTAGACCTTTAGAGCTCTTACATATGGATTTATTTGGACCAACTAGAACCACTAGTCTAGGAGGAAAACGATATGGATTTGTAATAATTGATGATTACTCTCGTTTTACTTGGGTTTTCTTTTTAGCTCACAAAAATGAAACTTTTCAAATTTTCACTAAATTTCATCGAAAAGTCACTAATGAAAAAGGGTTTTCAATTCAAAATATTAGAAGTGATCATGGAACAGAATTTGAAAATCAAGACTTTGAAAATTTTTGTGATGAAAATGGAATTGGCCATAACTTCTCTGCTCCTAGGACACCTCAACAAAATGGAGTAGTTGAAAGGAAAAATAGAACCTTAGAAGAAATGGCCCGTACCATGCTTTGTGAAAGCAACCTTCCAAGATATTTTTGGACGGAAGCTATTAACACAGCATGTTACATTTTAAATCGTGCTTTAATTAGACAATTTTTAAAGAAAACCCCCTATGAACTTTGGAAAGGAAGAAAACCAAATATTGCATATTTTTATGTTTTTGGTTGTCGATGTTTTGTATTAAATAATGGCAAAGAAAAACTTGGTAAATTTGATGCAAAATCAGATGAAGCAATCCTTCTAGGTTACTCCTCCACTAGTAAAGCATTTAGAGTGTTCAACAAAAGAACTTTAGTAGTTGAGGAGTCCATACATGTTGTCTTTGATGAATCTAACGATCTTCCTTCAAGGAAGAATGAGGGTGTTGATGATGCAGATCCACTAATAGAAGGTATGAAGGAGATCACTCTGAAAGATTCAGCAACTCCAGAAGACAAGGATCAAGAAGACGAACAAAATGAAAGAGGTGAAGAAATTCAAGAACAACCTCAAGGTACAAATGACCTACCCAAGGAATGGAGGTATGTTCACAGCCACCCTAAGGAGTTAATTATCGGTGACCCTATGCATGGGGTAAAAACCCGTTCTTCACTTAGAGATATAGTTAATCATTGTGCTTTTGTATCTCATCTTGAACCTAAAACTTTTGAAGAAGCTGAAAATGATTATAATTGGATTAATGCTATGCAAGAAGAACTTAATCAATTTGAAAGAAATAATGTTTGGACCTTAATATCAAGACCTAAAGATTATTCAATAATTGGCACAAAATGGGTCTTTAGAAACAAATTAGATGAGCATGGAAATGTAATTAGAAATAAAGCAAGACTGGTTGCTAAGGGATATAATCAAGAAGAAGGAATTGATTTTGATGAAACCTTTGCACCTATTGCTAGATTAGAAGCCATTAGACTTCTACTTGCTTATGCTTGCTTTATGAAATTCAAACTATTTCAAATGGATGTTAAAAGTGCATTTTTAAATGGATATATTTCTGAAGAAGTATATGTAGAACAACCCCCTGGATTTGAAAATCATGCTTTTCCCAATCATGTCTTTAGATTAAATAAAGCTTTATATGGTCTAAAACAAGCACCTAGAGCATGGTATGAAAGGCTAAGCAAATTTCTACTAAATAATGGTTTCACAAGAGGCAATGTAGATACAACTCTATTTATTAAAAGAAACCAAAATGATATGCTAATTATACAAATTTATGTTGATGACATAATTTTTGGGTCTACTAATGAATCCCTTTGTCAAGACTTTGCTAAGCTTATGCAGGGGGAGTTCGAGATGAGCATGATGGGAGAACTCACCTTTTTTCTCGGACTCCAAATCAAACAATCAAAAGAGGGAATCTCCATCACCCAAAGCAAGTACACCAAGGAACTACTCAAAAGATTTGGAATGGAGAACTGCAAACCAATTGGCACACCAATGAGTCCCTCAAGTAAGCTTGACAAGGATGATGAAGGTAAAAGCGTAGACTTAAAATACTACAGAGGTATAATTGGCTCATTATTGTATTTAACTGCAAGTAGGCCTGATATCATGTTTAGTGTTTGCTTATGTGCAAGATATCAATCTAATCCTAAGGAATCTCATTTGAATGCTGTTAAAAGAATCCTTAGATACTTAAATGGTACACAAACTATAGGGTTATGGTACTCTAAGGACTCACAAATTAATTTGTTAGGATATTCTGATGCTGATTTTGCTGGATGTAAATTAGGTAGAAAAAGCACAAGTGGAACTTGCCAATTTCTTGGAGTAAATCTAATCTCATGGTTTAGCAAGAAACAAAATTCGGTGGCACTGTCTACGGCTGAGGCCGAATACATTGCAGCCGGAAGTTGTTGTGCTCAAATCTTGTGGATTAAGCAACAACTCGAAGATTTTGGAATCAAACTTAATGAAACACCAATAAAATGTGATAATACAAGTGCCATAAATCTATCTAAAAATCTAATTCAACACTCAAGATCTAAACATATTGAAATAAGACATCATTTTATAAGAGAACATGTTCAAAACAAAAATGTAATTCTTGAATATGTTTGCACTGAAAATCAATTAGCCGATATCTTTACAAAGGCCCTTAGTGAGGAAAGATTCTGTGAAATTAGAAGAAATCTAGGAATTCTAGATCCATTTGTCTGAAATTTCTCAATTTCTAAAGAATAGATGTCAAAAACTCTTAGAGCTCAATTTTCAACATCTATCCTGGTCCCAAAAGCTCAGATTTATCACTCTAAAAACTTATCTTTGAGCAAAATTCCTACTCCCAAAATTTCGAATTTTTTTGGAATTTATTTGTATTTTTCCTGAATTTCTAAACTTCATGAGTCGACCCCCATGAGTCGACTCAATGGCAAACTTGTAAATCCCACCAACTTCCATCGGGTTCATTGTTTTTAAACGGGAAACCCTGTTCGTGAGACGACTCATCTTCCCATCATCTTTCTTCCGAAAGCCATCCTCTCCAACTCTTCTTGCTCCAAATCCAAAGATCAATTCTGAGGCAATTCTCCCTCCTTCTCTCCATCAAAAATCGCCTCCTTGAAAAGGATTTTTCTGTGCTTTCTCGCAGTGATTGGCGCGGGTGGAACGTGCCCTAGAACTTCACCGTTCATTCAAAATTCACTTCTTTTCTCCACCAAAATTCTTCTTTACTCTTTTGTGATCCCTCCTCCACTGAATTCAAGTCTTCTTGTCTGCTATTTTTTGGATATGGCTCCAAAGATGAAACTTCCCCAAAGAAGGAAATCAATCCGAGAGCCTGAGGAAATTGTCCGAAAGAAAAGGCATGCTCAGTCTTCCAGTATTCCCGATCCAGTTTCAGTACCTGCTCAAGGTCCCTCTCAATCCTCCATAAGCCCCAGTGTAAATCCTCTTTCTGATAGAAAAGTAGAAACCGGAAAAAATATAGATTTTCGGTTCTTTGAGAAAGAAGGCTTTACTTTTGCTACCAAGATCAAAAATCAAGGATGGAAACTTTATTGCTCTCTTAAGGAAGTCACCTATGTTGATCTAGTCAGAGAGTTCTACCAGAACCTAAATTATGGAAACGGATCAGTGACTTCAACTGTCAAAGGGATTGACATATGCTTGGATTCTAGGATATTGGGAGAAATACTTCAGTTGCCTAGTGAAGGATACTCATATATGGAACTCCCAATTAAAGAAGAAGGGATCAGAATTATCTTAGGAGAAGCTTTTTCAGGAAGTTTAAACAGATTGGAAGCAAAGCTACTGTCCATTGAGATGAGGGTCCTGCATCAGATTGTAACAAAACTATTCTTTCCTAGGAGTGGTAGACATGACTTACTATCTGGCAGAGATGTATGTGTCATGTTTCATATCATCACTCAGACCCCCCTAAACCTCTCTGCACTTATGATAGAGGCCATGAGAGAAACTTTGAATAGATCCAAGGCACACTTGCCTTATGGTATGGCCCTTACTAGAGTTTTTAGGAGGTTTGGAGTTAGCTGTGAGGGGGAGACACCTACCAAGCTCTCACATGTGGACACTTTCAACCAACACAGCCTGCACCGAATGGAAATTACAAAGACTGTTGGTGGTTGGATCAAGGGCTCTGAAGAAAAAGCTGAGGAGAGAGCTGAGGAAAGAGCTGAAGATAGAACTGAAGGCAGAGTAGAAGAAGAAGGTCCATCTTCTCCTGTACATGACTTCAGGGCAGCATCACCAGATACACAGTTCATTCCTGATACAGAGGCTGGCCCTTCGGAGTTTACTAGGATGCCCACACCAGTGTATCAGCCAGAGAGCAGAGCACCTCCATCAGAGTTCAGACTGGCTGATGATCAGATCGAGCATATATCTCAGCGTGTGGCTTCTTTGCTGTCTAGCCAGTGGAGTAGTACTTCTTTTATACCTGGAGCTACTTCTTCTGATCAGACCATTACTCCCCACATCTCCACTGTATTTCAGATGATTTCAGATCAGTCCGTCAGGATACAGCAGCTTGAGGATACAGTCTGGAGACTTACTGGCAGAGTTCTTGACTTGCAGGGGCAAGTCCTTGCATTGGCCCATCCCCAGCCACAGGAGTCTACTATTGAGGTCACAGACCTCACTGCAGAGGCTGGCAGGCTCAGAGGAGCACTAGAAGGTGGATATGAGCTACTGAGGAAAGAGATCCGAGGATCGAGTGAGCATGCTACCACCCAGTTCACTACTCTACTTCAATCTGTTTCCAGAGCACTGAACGTACTTGATTCTATCAGACTCATGGTATCAGCCCTAGCATCTCAGCGTTCTCAGCCACCCAGTTCATCTCGTTCTCCTGCTCGTGGCAGAGGCAGACGGGGTAGAGGACGCACTTCTGATCCATCATCTCCTCACCCTATCTCTGATGACTCCGATCATTGACTTATCTAGGTCCTAGGTGTTAGTGTCTTGTTCTAGGATCTATACCTTGGGGCCATGTATTGACATTTAGCCGGTTGAATTTTATGTATTGAAACAATTATGATATTAATGGAATCATCTTTTACCTATATTTCTACCTCTTTGTAATGATCATATTTTGGTTATATATTTTCTTCTTGTTGAAATATTGTCTTCTCCTTGTCGTTGTTTGCTGTTGATAATTGCTATATTAAGGGGGAGCAAACATCTGTGAAAAACTCTAAAGAAGAAGAAATTAAAGAATATTTCAGAAAAAGAAAAGAAAGAGTTAACTATATTTGATGATGTCAAAAAGGGGGAGAAATTAAACAAAAACAAAAATTGAAATTAGACAAAAAGCAAAATCCTAAATTATGAGAAAAAGGGGGAGAAATTAAACAAAAACAAAGATTGGAGAAATTAAAACAAATATTGGAGAAATTAAAACAAATATTGAAGAAATTAAAACAAATATTGAAGAAATTAAACAAATATTGGAGAAATTAAACAAAAACAAGGATTGAAAGATTAAACAAAACTTTGAGAAATTTTGGTATCAAAATTTGGTATCAGACAGAACTTAAATAAAAAGTCATCCATCAAAAGCAAAATCATGAGTACAATGCAAATAAGTTTTTTTTTATATGCTCTGATATATTTCAAAATTCAAACTTGCTTTTGAAATTTTACTCACCTTGATACATCTTAAGAAATTTGTTTTACTCTGATACATCCTACAATTTCTTTTAACTTGCTCTGATACATGATAAAATTTAATCCGATACAGTGTGAAGGTTTCTCTGATAAATTATAACATTTGATCCGATACAGTGTGAGAAAGTTTCTCTTATATATTATAACATTTGTTCTAATACAGTGTGAAATTTTCTCTGAAATTTGTTCTGATACAATGTGAAATTTACTCTGACATTTGCTCTAATACAGTGTGAAATTTTCTCTGAAATTTGTTCTGATACAATGAGAAATTTACTCTAACATTTGCTCTAATACAGTGTGAAATTTTCTCTGATATATTATAAAATTTTTTTGCTCTGATACATTGTAAAATCTTTTCTGATATAATTATTTTTCTTACTCTGATACATAGAAAAAGTTATTTATCTTCTCTTGCTCTGATATATCTTGAACTCAAAATGATCTAATACCCTTTTCAAATCTTTAAGAAAATGGACAAACTATTTTTGCATTTATATTACATGCCAAAAGAATCATACTCTTTTCAAGCATATACACTTATAATGGATTCTTTTGAAATTAATGCATTAACATAAATATTTTTGTTCAAATGTTTTGTCATCATCAAAAAGGGGGAGATTGTTGCTCCTATATTGATTTTGATGATCACAAAGCAGATTGAAGGGATACAAATAATTTTAAAATGAAAAAGTCTTTATGCTCTTCAAGGGCAAAATCGTAATTTCACTAAAATCCTGATTTGATAGTACCATTTGGTAGAACAAATGATTTGAAATCTATTGGTGAAAATTTCATTGTGTTTGGACTTATATTTTTGAAGTTATGAAGGTTTGAAGTGCATGAGTCGACTCATGAGTCAACTCATGGCACTGTGAGCTGATTGGCACGCAAAATTCTCCTTGACACGCTAGTTTTCTGGCTTGGCACGACCTGTGAGTCGACTCATGAGTCGACCCACAAGGCATGAGTCGACTCATGAGTCGACCCCTGCTAATTTGAGCCAAGAATTTCCAGAAACACATTCTCTGGTTTTTGCAACAGAGGTCGACTCATGAGTCGACCCCTGAAGCATGAGTCGACTCATGAGTCGACCCCTGCGACGGGAATTGTCAGCAACGGCTATTTTTTTGCCCGTTTTAATTGCCATTTATGCTTCCTAAAAATCCTCTAACGGCTCTTTATCTACCTAAATTGTTTTCTCTTGCTTCTAATGCTACAAAATGCTTTAAATGGTGAAAGAAATTGCAGATTAAATAGCGGATCAAACGTGAAATCAAAAGGGACGAAGAGAAGAGAAAAAGAGGAAAAAGAGAAGAATAGAAGAAAGGATCCGAAATTTGCAAGAAAAAGCCTGAGATCAACGAAAAATCCAAAGAGAAAAAGAGAGAGGATCCACAATATACCAGAGAGATTGTGAAAGAGAAAAGCAAGATCTTTCAAGGAGAGAATTCTTCACGCCTATTATTTCAACCTTGATCTAGAGATTGTTCAAAGCTTTCAAGAGATCTTCAATCAACAATCAACCTCTTCTCAAGCATTCAAGCATTCATCCACTTTGAGAAAATCTGAAAAAGGGGTTCTTCATTTGAGTAAAGCTTTTATTGTTATATTTGCTCATTTAAGGAGCTGTTATTGTATTAATCTATGCTCTAAATTTTCTAACTCTTTGTGAGTTTTTGTTCTTGTTTTTGGAGGATTTCCAAAACAAGGAAAGGTTGATCCGAACCTGAAATCGGAGTGTTTTGGGTTTACTTGTACCCGGAAAACAAGTGATCTAGCTTGGGATAGCTAGTGTCGGAGTTTCCGACGTCTTGTATTCTAGCTTGGGATAGCTAGTGTCGGAGTTTCCGATGTTTTGTATTCGGGTTGAATACAAAGGATAGTGGATTAAAATTCCCAAGTGGGATCTTGGGGAGTGGATGTAGGTGCAAGGTTAGCACCGAACCACTATAAATCCTTGTGTTTGTGGTGTGCTTTATCGCTTTATCTTATTTCTTTATTATATCCTTGCAATACTGCTTTAGGTAATTAATATTGATTTAAAGCCATTGTTTTGTTCTTCATAAGTTATCTGTTGGGCTTAAAATTTTTAGAAACTCAATTCACCCCCCCTCTTGGGTTGCATAGCTGGGCAACAGCATCTATTAAGAGATGCACAAAGTGATGTTTATCTTGGTTGTAAGAAGTGCTCTCTATTATCCGCCGTAATAAAGTTATTACACATGAAGACACTTGGTCAGTGGTCAAATAACTCGTTTAATTGGTTGCTCCATTTTTTGAAGAACCTACTGCCAGAGGAAGAGTTACTTCCGTCAAGTCATTATGAAGCCAAAAAATTATTGAAAGGACTCGGTTTGGGAGTCGATGACTTGGGCCTACGCTGTGAAAAGATACATGCATGTCCGAATGATTGTGTTCTGTTTTGAAAGGATAAAAAAGATTTACAAGCATGTCTGATTTGTCATTCAAGCAGATGGAAAGAAAGTCGTGGTAAGGATAAGAAGAAAAAGAAAATACCATGCAAGATTTTACGGTACTTTTCGATTACACCATGATTGCGTCGATTGTTCATGTCAAGGCATACTGCTTGTGACATGCGATGGCATAAGGAGGAAAACAATATCGACGATGATGTCATGAGCCATCCATCAGATGGAGATGCGAGGAAATATTTTGATCGTGAACATCCATGGTTTGCAGCTGATTCACAAAATGTCAGGCTAGGGTTGGCAACAGACGGATTTAATCCATATGGTAATCTTAGTACTACTTATAATATGTGGCCTGTTATGGTATTTTCTTATAATTTACCATCATGGAAGTGCATGAAATCACCTTTTAATCTACTGGCCTTGTTGATCCCGGGTCCTTGTGCCCCTGGAAGAGATATAGATATATTTTTAGAGCCGTTGATCGAAGAGTTACAATATTTGTGGGAAGAAGGATGCGAAACGTATGATCATGTTGCAGGAGGCATCTTTCACATGCATGCAGCACTACTTTGGACAGTTAACGATTTTTCTGCATATGACGATATTTCTGAATGGTGCACAAAAAGGTATAAAGTATGCCCAACTTGTAATGATGATATTACATCGGACCGTATTCGTGAAAAGATTTGTTTCACCGGCCATCGACGTTTCTTGCCAGATGATCATAGATGGAGGAGAAGTCTTAAGTTCAACGGCAAGCATGAACGACGTACGCAGCCAAGATTCTGGTCTACGGACAATATTTTAAATCAGTTATCCAACCCATAGGATGTCATATTTGGTAAGGGTCTGGCCAGCCAAGCAGGGGTGCGAACAAGTATCGAAAATTGGAGAAAAAGGAGCAAGTTGTTTGATCTTCCATATTGGAAAATGCTTCTTCTTCGACATAATCTTGACGTCATGCATATTGAAAAGAATATATTTGATAATGTATTTTATACAATTCTCAATATCGAAGGAAGAACGAAGGATACCGTGAAGGCTCGTCTTGACTTAGAGGATATGCGGATTAGAAAGAAATTACATTTGATTCGACGGGGGAATAGACTGGTGAAGCCATTGGCATGTTATATACTGAACCGAAGAGAGAGAAATCAATTTCTTTCATATTTGAGATCAGTGAGGTTTCCTGATGGATACACCTCAAACTTGAAACGATGCATCAAGTTGAAAGATGGAAAGATCGTCGGGATGAAAAGTCATGATTGTCATGTGCTTCTACAACATGTGCTCTCAGTTGGTTTGCACGGATTGTTGCCGGATAATGTGTGTGATACGTTACTTGATCTGAGAACTTATTTTCGGGACTTATATGTGAAGACATTGAGACAAAGTCAGATCGACATATTGGAGAAGAAGATTATCATTACTCTTTGTAAGCTCGAGATGATATTCCCTCCCGCCTTCTTTAATATCATGGTGCATCTTTCTGTTCATCTTCCACATGAGGCTAGATTGGGTGGACCAATACATATAAGATGGATGTACTCAATTGAAAGGTAATTGCATGATATTGTAATATTTATTATTTATTATTGTATTCTTATTATATGTGATATCAATTGATAATTTATTGAATAGAGAGATGCGAGAATACAAAAGTGCCGTCACTAACAAAGTATGGCCTGAAGGTTCAATAGCAGAGGCACATGTTATGAATGAATGTCTGACATTCTGCTCTATGTACCTTCAGAGAGTGGAGACCAAATTTATAAGGCCACAACGAAATATCGATGTTGACGAGATTCTGACCGATGGATTGTCTGTATTCTCCAATGTTGCCCGACCATATGGTAAAAAAGATTTTCGAATATTGACACCACAAGAAACGGATGACATGCATTGGTATGTGCTAAACAATTGCGAGGAGGTAGAAGCGTACATAATGTGAGTATATACATTTAATTTTTATTTGTTGATATATCAATGAATGTACATGGACTCTAAATTAAAATATACATGGTATTACTGTATCACTTCAGTGAGCACGAAAGTGAGCTCAGAAGAATCAATCCTACATTAGCAACGGCACGACATAGGAATCAATTCGCATCATGGTTTGATGAACGAGTAAGTTATGTTAATGTTCATCCATGATTAAAAGTTTATTTATATAGTATTTATTTTGTCAAAATTTAACCTGCTAATTGTTCTTTTAATTGTAAATAGCTCAGCTACGTCTAGACAATCCTAACTATATCAGTAATGACTTAGCCGCACTTGCACGAAAATCTGACAGACGTGTATCAGTATATTCAGCATGCATAGTCAATGGTGCGCGGTTCTTAACGAAAAATCACGATCACGATCAAACCACACAGAATTGTGGAATAAGCGTGGAGGGCGAGCACAATGATGAAATAATAGATTTTTTTGGTGTTCTGCATGAGGTTATAGAATTGAGATATAGTGATCTTCGACGGATTATGTTATTCAAGTGTCGATGGTATGACTTAGGACGACACAGGCCAATTGTTATAGATTCTCAACTCGTCAGTGTCCACACTGATCATGTATGGTATGAAAATGATCTTTATATTTTTGCAAAGCAAGCGAGACTAGTGTGGTATATTGATGATAACAAAATGAAAGAGCCTTGGTGAGTTGTAATAAGGGCTCAACATAGGCATTTGTTTGATCCCATACTTTTCACATGCCCAAATGATAAAGATCTAGAGAATGAAGTCTGTACAATTATTGAAAATGAAGCATACAAATGCAAGCACCAGATAATATATTAGTGCTAGATGACACGGTTGACATAGGACAATTACAAAGAGACGACTATGAACCTGAGAATGTTTCTATTGTTGGATCATCGATAAGGGCACGGGCACGGGCACGGGCACGAGCACGATCCAATAATGACTTCATTAACGACGATGATGATAGCACTTCAGGGTCGAAGTCTTCTATGACTCCCGTCGAAGACGACTATATGGACACGAGTTCAGAATTTGAGAACAATAATTAAGATGAATAAGTAATTCAATTTATTTTTTTTGTTACATCATGTAATACTTGAATTTTTTTTTATTACGTGCTGATTTAAATTATTTTAATCATTGCAGCATCATGACTGGTCCTGGACGTAGACGTTCACAGGGTAGGCAGCAGGCTTCGCTTGATGATACACATTCTCACTTTAGCATTTTGCATGATGAGTCAGAGGATTTAGATGAGACTCGATTGTCCGAGTCCACAAGCAAACTAGTGCTCAGCCAGAGCTTGTCCAGCCGGAAGTCATGGCACCGCAGCATCATCCCCTTACAGGTACATCTCTATCAATTTATAAATCATATATATTTTTTTGTTATATATATTTAGTGATACATGATATATGTTCATTTCACCAATTTTTACATGCAGGAACACAGCATCGGCATGCAGTGCATGATCCTAGTAGGGTCTTGTTTTGGAAAAATATGTGCATACGCACAATGAAAAGCCGAAGGTACAAATATTTCGAGATCATCCGATTGGCACAGAGGCTAGTATCGTTGCAAATGAGATCAGCTTGTATATGTGGAATCATTTTTCGTGGGCTGCTGAAAGTTTCAAGCATGTAGCTCCTCAATACCATGATGCTCTAGTCTCTCACATCAAGGTAAGAATTAAATTTGGATGTCTTGCATATCATTACATGATCCATATTATTTTTGATTATATAAATAAATTTTTTATTATATGAATAATTTATGTATTTGCTTTTTGGTACGATGACTATGTAGGATAATATTAGATAATATTGACTTCGAGGATTGCACCGACGAAGAAGTGACGGTATGTATTCTCAAAATGACTGCAAATAGATACAGAGATCGGCAATGTAGGATTCATAAATACTGCAATAAGCTGCAGGTGAAGGGATTGATCCTGTGACCCAGCCATATAGAAATTGGACTGGGTCTAGTGACGATTGGCGGTGATTATGTGAGTATTTTGGAAGTGAGGCATTTCAGATATGTCTAGTGTTTCAAGTTATTTTAATTTTGTTATGCCCTTTAGTGGTTATAATTGTATGTATTTTGTAGTGATGATCGGAGGCGAATAAGATGAATAGGAGTAAGATTGATTCTATTCACACGCAAGGAAGTGCCTCTTTTGCACAGAAAATGAAGAGGATGGTACGTAACTATATTTGCAATCATACGTTGTAACTTCTTATTAAATATTTATATTATTTTGATATCTTTTTTCTTCTTTTCTTTTGTTTGAATAGGGACTATCCAGAGTCGACGCCTATGCTAAATTCTATCAAAACAAGAGTGGCGAGTTCGTGACTGAGGAGGCGAGGCAGCATCATGTAAGTATCATTACTCTACATTTTGAATACTTTTAAAGAGTTTGAAAAAAATTTATGATTTTATTTGGTTTATTGTGAAGAAAAAAATGTTACAATTGAGAGAGCAGGCGACGAGGAAGGTTGATCTGACGATGATACTGGATCGCAACAGGTTTGTTTGATAACAGATGATACGATTTTGGATACCATCCTCGGGCGGCAGCTAGGATCTAGTCATAGCATGCGATCCAAAAAATCACGCAGTTCGTCATCCGGTCAGTCTGATGATGCATTGGTGCCAGAGAAATTAAGACATCCATGAGCATGATGCAAGATCAGATTAGTTACTGGATGAATCGTAGTCAGACGCTCGAGAGGATAGTGGCTGCGATGGCGGGATGGCTCGGTATTGATGCTTCTGAGTTAACATCTCTACAGTCACATGATGCCGCCTCTGCACCACCATCGCGATACATATCGGGTCAGGGATCGACGTCTGAAGAAGAAAACGAGGCCAACGAGCCAGATCATACCTAGTTTGTAGTTTTTTTAAATTTAAAATAGTGTATGGACTTATATTTTTGTATATGACAATGAAGATTATAAAACTTTTTGCTACTTGGAATTGATATTTTGAATTAGAATATTTCTATTGTGTTAATATATTATTATGTAAAATATGTTTGATCTGAGAATTTATATTTGAGTAGATTTTTTTTGATAAAAAAAATAAAAATTAAATTTTTTATTTAAAATTTAATTTAACGATGAAATATTAATTTCGTCCCAAAAAAAATTTATGAATCCAAAAAATAAAATTTTTATTATATATTGCGATGAAATTTTTTATTCCGTTGCTAATTTTGCAACAAAAAAATAATTTTGTCGCTAAAAGTATTATATTTTTGCGATAAATTTTTTATTTCATCGTAATTATCGCGACGAAATTTTTATTTCATCGCACAAAATTGCGACGAAATTTTATTTCATCGCCATTATTGCAACGAAAAAAATTATTTCATCATCAAAATTATGACGAAATTTTTTTTGTCGCACAAATTATGATGAAAATTTATTTCATCGCAATTATTGCGATAAAATAATTTTTTTCATCTCCATTTTTACGATGAAATAAAAATTTCATCATCATTTTTTACGATGAAATTTTTTTTCGTCGCAAAAAATTATGATGAAAAAAAAATTTATCGCAAAAAATAAGAAAATATTTTTTTAATCACTATATTTAGCGATGAAATTATTTTCGTCGCTAATATTTGTCATGAAATTTAATTTTTATTATTAAAATAAAAAAAATAAAAAATAAAAAATATTTTTTACGATGAAATTATTTTTCGTTGTAATTTTAGTGACAAAAATTTAAGCTCTTGCGACAAAATTATTGTCGCTAATACAGCGATTACTTCGTCGTCTAGGTTGACTATTTTTTACGACGAAATAAAATCTTTTCGTCACTAAGGTCTTTTGCTACGAGCTTTCTCTACAAATTTTTAGCGACGATATATTTCATCACAAATACTTTTAGCGACAAAAAAATTTCATCGCAAAAAATTAAATTTTTTGTAGTGAAAAGACTATTTGTATTCTTTAGATGGAGCCAATTATTACCAAAATAAGTGACAAACAATCTTGCCAATTATTCAAAGAAGAAATAGACTCTAGTTGGAGTCTAGAAAATCTGATCTTGCAAATTTTTTGAGAATGATAAAGAAAGCGATAGAGAGCAGAGCATCAGATGCCCCTTGCAACCTCATAATAGCTCAATAGCCTTCAAGATAATCTAGGGGATCAGTGGAACCATCAAATGATTCCATCACTGACATCTTAAACCGAGAAGAAATTGATTCATTTAGAATTTTGTGAGCAAAAAGAGATCCTAAGTCAAAATCTTGCTTACCTTAGGAATGATTCTCAAGTTATACTTTTATCAGTTTTTTTTTTCAAGATCTTGAATCTTTTGTTTAAGACCTTTCTCCCATTATGGCTTTCTACTTGTTTAAAGTAGATTCTCCTTCAAAAGATTGGTCAATTTGGGTGGGGTGATGATCAGGACGAAGATCTTAATCTTAATATATTGGCTGATGATTGTGTTGAGATAATTAGGCTTCTTAAAGAATCGCCTCTTGTTATTATTCTATGGTACACTGAAGCTATTGTACTATGGTAGTGAGAGCTTGAATTTGCTGAACCAGAAAACTAAATTGTTATGGATCAACCAAAATTGGAGGTTGAGCGATTTCTAGTGCACCTCCTAGAGAAGATGGTGCAGGTAAGAAATGATTCTGTGCCTTCTTGTTCACCATTTTCATAAAAATCTTTTGGATAGTTCTTTTTCTCTAGTGCCAATCTGTTGCTGCAAGGCTCCAAGGAGAGTTGATGAAGTCAGTCTTGAACCGAGCTGAAGAACTATTAAGGGTCAAGTCGATGGAGATCATAAATGAACCTGCAAAAAAAATTCTAAAAACTGATGGGGTACCTTCTGGTTTAGGATTCTCCGATACTTAAGTCAGCCAGGGCCTTGAGAACAGATAGTGAAAAGTAGAAAAGTGGAAGGCAAGAAGAGTAATCTTGAATAGAGAGAAGTCAGATTTCCTTCTATAGAAGAATTGAAAAGAGTTCAGCAAAGTCTGGACTCTGTGAGTTATGATTTAGACTTACCTTCCGAAGAGTATCATGTCCCTCTTTATATAGAGGGAGCTTGTTTAGGCCGTTAGGCCATTAAAAGAGTTTGTCAGACTATTAGAAATTTGTTAGGCCATTAGTTTATTATAACAAAATGGCCAACTGTATAAGGATCATGGGTTGTTCATCCACATGCATAGTAGTTATAGCATAGCTGTAAGGTAGTTATAGTAAAGTTGGAGAGTAATTGATTCATAGTGATTCTGGATGACATCGATTCTTAACTGATGTTACTGATTGCAGATCGATAAAAAACTGAGCTAATCACAATGCCCTATTGAGGGCCAATTTAAATGAGTTCAGATCGGCATGTAACCTGACTGAGAGCTAAACCAGATTGGTATTTAACCAACCTGATCCAGAAGTCAACTTAGTCAACATAACTCTTCATGGTATCTTTCTTGATGTTGCCACGTGACCAAAAGTTAGCTAGATGCACCAACAAAATGATTCCAAAATAGAATTTTTAATTTTATAAAGAGAGGAAAAGCAAAAAGAGAGACTTTTGTAATTAACTACACTTATAGCTATTTTCGCATTTATATAATCATACTTCTTTAAGTTTTATTCACATTGTTATAGTTAAGCCATCCCAAGCAGCACATAGCTCTGCTACATACATAGATTTGGGCATAAAAGAGTGGAACCAACATAAATGACACATCTCAAATTGTTTCTGATAACAGATCCATCATCAGCTTGTGTTCGCCATGAGCTCTAACAGATTCGGAAAATAATTTGTCCCATTTAATTTTCCACCATAAAAGCTTGGGCCATACCTAGTTTAACAGAACTGGGAAGTGGAAGCAGGTATCAATTTCTCATCAAGCTCATTCTTAATCTTTAGACATGGGAATATTGATTTCTATGGGCATTGAATTTTCAAAAAAATAAAAGGATAAAATTCTACCAAAGGGGGCAGGTTTAGTATTATTTTTCCAAGTCCTAGATAGGGCTTCAAGTGGCAATAAAATTTGCTTTATATATTATTTTACTAACATTAATTATATGTTAAAAATACACTACAATGATGTAATATCTATGTAGAAATATAATATTATATATTAACATATTAAAATTATTTATTATATAATATTCTATTATTTATATTGTACATTTTTGTATTCTAGATAATTATTATATTGTTCAATTATTTTATTATGATATTAGCATTACATTTATCATATTATTTTAATGAGGTTATAATTATTACAATATTATAGCCAATATATTATATTATGCTATAATAAGTACATTTGCATTGTTTTTATAATCATTGTAATAATAATAAAATTAGTAGCCACATTCCTATCATAATATATAATTATACTAATATAATAGCAATAATGTATAGTATTATAGCAGAAGATAAATATACTCTTATATAAATGATATTAATAAAAATAATTAAAATATTAACATTCTTCAAAACTATTATGTATATTACACATTATATTATAATATTACTTGAACATAAGATATTATATTATTATATATTATATTTTTGTAGTAATTATTCTAGTGTCGTTAAATTAAATCTCATTATATCATTATTAATATTATTGATATCATCATATTAATCATATTATATAAAATTGAATTAATATAATAGTGTTTTCTAATTAACGATATTAACAAAATATTATCTTATCATCATAATGCCTCACAAAATTAATATCATATTGTTTATATATTAATAATATGTTATTTGACATTGTACCTGATTTCTTCCAGTTCCCATACTTGACATGTATCTATCCCTACACAAGAATCGGATGAATCATTCTAATCATTCCCAACAATTTTCCCAGACTACATTCACGTGTAATTGCTGAGAGTTATTTGAGAGTTCCATATCCATGTGAATCTTTCCTTATTTTCATTGTAAGGTATAAAAACTTGTAGAAACCCTTTTAGTAAAAAGGTAGTTCAGAACAATCTAGTGGTCACAAAATTGGCACTATGTACGTGAAGCATAGAAATTGGAATAGCTATATCCTTACATGTTTAGTTTGTGATCAGAAGCAGAATTGAAAAGAAATTTGGACACTAATGGAGAGTAAGAATTAAATTTTGACACATTGGAACATTCTCGTTCTCTCCTCAACTACTCTCTCCAACCAAACAATTGAACACTCATTCCCATGTCAATTCCAAAGTCCAACTCCCCCATACCAAACATAGCCTAAATTCGTAGGTGCATGCCCCAAAAAATAAGAAAATGTGAAAGCCGATCCAAATCCAACATTCTCAAGTAAGAAATTCATGCCATTGAGACTTCAACAGGTTATGGACCATCTTTACATTAGGTTTTCAAGACAAGGTAGTGTGTAAATCTGTCTTCCAACTTTCGTGCCAGCTTTGGTGTCTATAATAATTTGTAACAAATTCTACTAATAACGTGAAATTGATTTAATATTTTAGACCCTTAGTTTCTGTCACACTTCCAATCCACGATCATGGATCCAAGATCATGACAACCGCCATACATTCATAGAGAACTCTCCTCATAAGCATGCAAAATATTTTAAAAACAATATCAATGCATTACAGTAAAATAAATTAAATCCAAAATTTAACTAAATTCAACTTTAATTTTTCATAAATTTTTAACAATATTCAAAGATCTTACATCAATTATATCTCAAATAAACATCATAATAAATCTATGTTGTCAACTTTTGCTTTTAGGTCATTCCTAAAATAATATCTATGTCTGCAATTAAGAATCTAAATCTGAAAAATAAAAATAAAAAAATAATGAGCTTGACAGCCCAATAAATAATGAAGATCTCAACTACATATTTCAGATATTATCATACGATATGATATTCAAAAATAATGTCATGAATGAATATAAAATATATTTCAAGCTTACTTAAGTAAAACAAATATTTTCAAATATTCACAATCATAAACTTGATTCGAGTCAAAACATATATATCTCAACAGTCTGAATTACGATCACACTTATCCCTATGGCAAGACTCAGAACAGAAATAGTGAGCTTATTCAGAGTACCAATGCATAATCTCCATTGGTAGAGTCCAGAATCTAATACACAATCCCTATTGGTAGGATCCAGAGTCCAATGTACAATCTCCATTGGTAGGATCCAGAGTCTAATGCATAATCTCCATTGATATGATCCAAAATCCAATACACAACCTCCATTGATAGGTTCCAAAATATAGTTAGACTGAGAGTACAAAAATCCATTCCGTATTAAAGCACTTTTGCAATATAACATATATATCATAATTTCATGTATATTCAATAATAAATTCATAAATTATAGTATTTTAAAATTTTCAAAATTTCAAATCACTTTTCGTTCATAATTCAGTTTCATAAACCATGCATAACTTAAAAACTGATTATTTATTTTTAAAATAATTATAAAATATTTCAAAAATACAGTTCATTACTTACTTTTTACAGAAGACTGAAAGAACATATTGATTAATCTTAAAAGGATTTTTCAAAATTTATTTTTTAAAATTATATTCTTTCATTAATTTTAATTCATAATTAAATCAAAATAAAATTTCAAATCAAAGCCCCATCAGAATCAACTCAGACTCAAAGAAATGAATCAGATTCATAAATCATATAGAGAGAAAATATCAAAGAAGAGAGAAATCGTCAAGATGGAACAGCACTAATCAGGTGATACTATCCGATGATCCGATCGGTCTAATTAAGATGATTTAATTAAGTCATGATTGAATTAATATATAGATGGTCCAACAAAATCATAGATTGATGATCAATTCTAGAGGTATCCGATCAGATCAAGATAGATGCTAGCACACTATCCAATGACCGTGGATCAGGACTTTCTTTGTTAAGATCATATTAGAATCATTAAAAAAAATCCTTCACTGGCTAATCTTAGAGAGATGACTTCTAAAGAGAGATCCATCAAGAAAGAAAAAACTCCATAAAAAAAATAATAATTTTAGAGAGAGAATTTTAGAAAAAGAAAATAGAGAGAAAAAATTAATTTTAGAAAGAGAAAATAGAAAAAAAAATTTTGACTGTCTAAATAAAAAAGTGAGATTCGGACTCAGAGTAAAGAGAGAAACTCTCTCTTTTTTTTTTTTTTTTTTTTCTTTCTTTTTCTTTCTTGTTCATGAAACAGATGACCACGTCCACGTTCTTTCTTTCCATGGAACATGAGCATGGAACTCCTTTCCCCTTGTTTTCGATACCAAGGAGGTCTTCCTCCCTGCCGACAACACCAGTGGCCAAAGGAGAAGGCCACGACGGCAACCACTGGCTTGGTCCAGTGACCGACGACAGCTAACTGACGACAGAAAACCACGAACAAAGTATGAAAAAACATAAGAAAGTAGAATCTGACTTTTGAGAAAAATCTCAACATTAATTGGTTAAAATCCAAGCTTTAACAACTATAAAAGATTGAGGGGATGAGGTTTAGATGATTTACCTGCTCTTTGACAAGAACTAGTTTAATTTCCGATTGCCAAATCAAGATTAACCGCCGGCAAATGGAGAGAAAAAGAGCGGAGAACTCCGATGATTTTTCGGTGAAGAAGAATCAAAAGAACGGAGGCCGTTAACTTGACCTCAAAGGAAAGAGTTTTAAGTTCATTTTTAATTCAATTTCCTAATGGGATTAGAAGTTCTGTCTCTTACCCAACTTCCCCAACACGTGCAAAATTTGCACGTACTGCTCTTGTTTCCCTTTTTGTTTTTTTTGTTTGTTTGCACTATAAGAAATTTGATTTTTTGCGACAAAATTTTAGCGACGAAATATTTTTCGTCGCAAAAAAGTAGGCTTTTGCAACGAAATTTAAATTTCGTCCCCAAAAATTAGGTATTTGCGACGAAAAAAATTGCGTTGCAAAAAGTTATATCTTTTGCAACGAAATTTTTTTTTTTGTTGCTAGAAGTTCATTTTTAGCGACGAAATTTTTTTTCGTTGCAAAAAATAGTTTTTTTTGCGACGAAATTTTTTTTTCGTAGTTAAAAATTTATTTTTTACGACGAAATTGATTTTTCGTTGCTAAAAAAAAGACTTTTGCGACCAATTTTATTTATATTTAGCGACGAAACTATTGCGTCGCTAAATTTTATTTTATTAAAAAAATTTTAAATATTTTGCGACGAAAATTTAAATTTCGTTGCTAGAATTGATTTTTAGCGACGAAAGTTTTTTCATCGCAAAAAAATTTTTTTTTGGCGACGGAAAAATTTTTCGTTGCTAAAATTTTTTTTTGCGACGAAAATAATTACGTCGCCAAAAATTTAATTTTTAGCGACGAAATATTTGTTTCGTTGCGAGAAACTTGATTTCCCGATCATTTGCGACGAAATTAAATTTTCGTTGCCAAAAATTAATCATTTGCGACGAAAAATTTTTCGTTGCTAAAATTTTTTTTTGCGACGAAAATAATTACGTCGCCAAAAATTTAATTTTTAGCGACGAAATATTTGTTTCGTTGCGAGAAACTTGATTCCCCGATCATTTGCGACGAAATTAAATTTTCGTTGCCAAAAATTAATTATTTGCGACGAAAATATTTTTGTTGCAAAAAATCAAATTTTTTGGCGACAGAAAATTTATTTTTTGCAACGAATTTAATTCGTCGCTAAATATGCTTTGCTTAAAAATAAAATCGAAGGTATATTCTGCCCTAATTTGATTTTTTGCGTTATCTCCCTCCCGGCCCGATCTCCGCCGCGCTCATCCAAATCTGCTCCCTCCCCGATCTCCGGCGACAGTCGTCGTTCCCCGGTCGCCGGTCGTCTTCCCGGTAAGTCCTCTCCCTCCCCGCCACCATCCTCTCTCTCTCTCCCTCCCCACCGCCGTCGAGCCCTCCCTCCCCGCCACCGTCGTCGCTCGAGCCCACCTCCCAGCTTGCCGGCCATCTCCCTCCCGCCTCGCCACCCTCTCTCCCGCCTCCCTCCAATCCCTCTTCTCTGGCCTCTCCCTCCCTTTCTCAGTCTGTGTTTTTTTTTTTCGTAGGGCCGCCGCAGCCGCCGCACCGTCGCCGCCGGGCCGCCACCGCCGCGTCGCCGCCGGGCCGGCACCGCCGCGCGATCGCGAGATCGCGAGGGTTCTGGACGAGTGCCGGCTCTCCCACGCCGTGCACACCCGGAAGCTGAGAGAGCTCTCCGCCCTCCGCCCCTCCCGGCCTCTTCTTCCCTTCCTTCGCCCGAGCCCTGACCCCTGTCTTCGACTGCGCCCGCCGCTCCCTCGCCGCCGAGCGCACCGTCCGATTCGTCTCCGCCTTCGCCGCCCTTCCCGACGCCAAGGATGCGGCCGCCTCTGGTGCCTTCCTGGAGGAGTTCCTCCTGTTCCTCCTCGTCGCCTCCGGTGCTGCGAACCGGACCGCCAGGTTCCGATCGTTCCAGATCATCTCCGAGGTTTTGTGCCCTTCCACGATTCTGGATCTAGGGTTTTAATTTTTTTTTAAAATATTTTGATCCTTCATAGTTTATCTTCTTATCTTGTGGGATTGGGATTAATTCGGTAGATAGTTTATCACTAGCACATGATAGTCGGAAGCTTGAGCTGAAGGGGTTGCAAAGCACTCAGGCATGGGATCTAATGAGACGTTGGAAATTTCCTTAAGACCGTTATCAGGGAAAGTAGAAAGGGGAATAAAAAAAGATAACTTGGACTTTTTTTTTTTTTTTTTTGATGGAAATGTTGGGAGGTTGAGAGTAACCACCCAAAGTTTATTGATAAAAGCAGCTCAGTACAGAGGTTTTCAGATTTTGGTGAGGTTCACAGCTGACGATGCCTGTTCGTCCCCACAATCGACTGCCTCACGGAGACCATAACCCATTGTTAAATCTAAAGTGGTAAGTACAGTAATTTGGAGAAGAGAGAGATTGGAATATATGGTGGGTTTGTGAGGCTGTTACTGTAAAGGTTCGTCATTGAAGCTTCATGTTGTTTTGTTAATTGCTGAGCGTCTGAGTAAGTTTCTGAATGTTTAGTTTCAGTTCTCCATTATGAGCTTCAGTCCAGCTTTCCAATAGGTTGATTGCTTTCTTCAGAATTTGCCAAGGCGAATTTGCTTCCCATCTAAAAATTCTGACGTTTCTTTCCTTCCATATCAACCATATCAATGTTGTAAATAAGCAGTCCAATTCATTCGGTCTTGTGGTGTTCTTTCTTGATCTCCATGAATTCCACATGTGAAGCATGGTGTCTGGTAGTGTATGAATAGATAACTGCCTTTGTATTTGAGACCATATTATTTTCGTGTAAGCACATGTAAAGAAGATATGGTCTGCTGTCTCATCCGCTTCTCCACACATCACACATGCCGTTGATTGAACCCAGTTCTTCTTTCTCATGTTTACTTTTGTTAGTAATTTAGTATTCTGTCGTGAACAGCTAACCAGTTGAAGACTTTGGTTTTTTCTGGGAAAGAGAAAGTGAGAGAATGTCCTAAAGAGCTGGAGGAGTTGGGGGAGAAAATTGTATCAAAATGTCAAGGGTTGCCACTAGCTATCGTCTCTTTAGGCAGCCTGCTGTCCCTGAGAGAGAAAACCAAGTCAGAATGGGGGAAAGTTTATGATCGGCTGAGCTGGGAGTTGAATAACAACCCAAATTTGGACAATGTGAAGCATGTTTTGAATCTCAGCTACAACTATCTACCGAGATATCTTAAGAACTGCTTCTTGCATTGCAGCATGTTCCCGGAGGATCATGTGCTTCGGAGAATCTTTATCTACCTTGTTTTATTTTATTTATATATATATTTTTTTTGTTCATGTTGGTAGTGTAACTGTAGAAATTAGCTGTTTTTAAACTGTGTTGCATCCTCTGTCTGCAAGCTTGTTATCTTCCTTGCCATATGTGCACGATATACACCTATACTTCTTTTCTATACGGTTTACTACATTTACAGCGCTATCTGATACTAAAGCTTGTCTTTCTTTCAAAGCTCTCTAAATTTATAAGCCTTAGAATTTCCGTTCGAGGATAGCGTGCAAAAATCAATATTTTTTTTTATGAAAAAAATATTGGTGCTTTACACACTATTCTCGAATTGTCCTCGTGGACAGTTTGGGCACGTGAATGAATTTAATATTGCAACACATGTGCTTGTATATCGCAGAGTTTTGTCGGTATTTTCGATCATGTTCTCTGGATACATAGCACAATTTTAATGCTTGTGTATCTGGAGAACTGCATCGAAATGCTGCCGAAATTTTTTTGGTATACAAGACATGTATTGCAATATTAAATTCTTACGTTCCTGAATGGAATAGGACCATCACCCTATAGGTAGGAGATATAAGGCGTTAGTCAACTATTATTATATAAAATTGATTGTATAGTTTGCATCATAAATATGTAGGTATGGATCGTGGTTGGATGTCTTTGCGTGATAAGTTCTGTCCCGAGTATATTACGGGTGTGACGACTTTTATGAATGTGGCGTCCAATCATACTAGAGAAGATGGGAAAGCTCGTTGTCCATGTCGTCGATGTAGGAATTTATTTTGGTGTACCTTATCGGACATTCAGAATCATTTATACGAACACGGTATAGATGTGACTTACAAGAGATGGACTTGTCATGGTGAAGATTTGCCGACTAGCTCGAACATGTTGTCCAGGAGTCCCATAAATCCGTCGTCAGTCGGTGGATCATGCAGTCGTGAAAGACAAACACTTGGTGAAGAAGATAGAGAAATTTTAGAGGATCTTCAT
This sequence comes from Elaeis guineensis, assembly GCF_000442705.2. Lineage (NCBI taxonomy): Eukaryota > Viridiplantae > Streptophyta > Magnoliopsida > Arecales > Arecaceae > Elaeis > Elaeis guineensis. The sequence goes on from NC_025996.2 coordinate 62,317,901, forward strand.
CCGGAATTATTTGAAGTAAATGTAGAAGCGAGAGCAGAACATCAGCATTCCATTCCGAGACAAGAAGCTGAAGAGGATATTAATATATCTATAAATGATAGATTCGAGCGTCTATTAAGAGATGCACAAAGTGATGTTTATCCTGGTTGTAAGAAGTACTCTCTGTTGTCCGCCGTAATAAAGTTATTACACATGAAGACACTTGGTAAGTGGTCAAACAACTCGTTTAATTGGTTGCTCAAATTTTTGAAGGACTTACTGCCAGAGGGAGAGTTACTTCCGTCAAGTCATTATGAAGCCAAAAAATTATTGAAAGGACTCGGTTTGGGAGTCGATGACTTGGGCCTACGCTGTGAAAAGATACATGCATGTCCGAATGATTGTGTTCTATTTCGGAAGGATAAACAAGATCTACAAGCATGTCCAATTTGTCATTCAAGCAGATGGAAAGAAAGTCGTGGTAAGGATAAGAAGAAAAAGAAAATACCATGCAAGATTCTGCGGTACTTTCCGATTACACCACGATTGCGTCGATTGTTCATGTCGAGGCATACTGCTTGTGACATGCGGTGGCATAAGGAGGTAAATAATATGGACGATGATGTCATGAGACATCCATCAGATGGAGATGCATGGAAACATTTTGATCGTGAACATCCATGGTTTGCAGCTGATTCACGAAATGTCAGGCTAGGGTTGGCAACAGACGGATTTAATCCATATGGTAATCTTAGTACTGCTTATAGTATGTGGCCTGTTATGGTATTTTCTTATAATTTACCACCATGAAAGTGCATGAAATCACCTTTTAATCTATTGGCCTTGTTGATCCCGGGTCCCCGTGCCCCTGGAAGAGACATAGACATATTTTTAGAGCCATTGATCGAAGAGTTACAATATTTGTGGGAAGAAGGATGCGAAACATATGATCATGTTGTAGGAGGCATCTTTCGTATGCATGCAGCATTGCTTTGGACAGTTAACGATTTTCCTGCATATGGCGATATTTCTGGATGGTGTACAAAAGGGTATAAAGCATGCCCAACTTGTAACGATGATATTACATCGGACCGTATTCGCGGAAAGATTTGTTTTACCAGCCATCGACGTTTCTTGCCAGATGATCATAGATGGAGGAGAAGTCTTAAGTTCAATGGCAAGCATGAACGACGTGCGCAGCCAAGATTCTGGTCTACGGACAATATTTTAAATCAGTTACCAAACCCACAGGATGTCATATTTGGTAAGGGTCTGGCCAGCCAAGTAGGGGTGCGAACAAGTATCGAAAATTGGAGAAAAAAGAGCAAGTTGTTTGATCTTCCATATTGGAAAACGCTTCTTCTTCGACATAATCTTGACGTCATGCATATTGAAAAGAATATATTTGATAATGTATTTTATACCATTCTCAATATCGAAGGAAGAACAAAGGATACCGTGAAGGCTCGTCTTGACTTAGAGGATATGCGGATTAGAAAGGAATTACATTTGATTCGACGAGGGGATAGGCTGGTGAAGCCATTGGCATGTTATACACTGAATCGAAGAGAGAGAAATCAATTTCTTTCATATTTGAGATCAGTGAGGTTTCCTGATGGATACGCCTCAAACTTGAAACGGTGCATCAAGTCGAAAGATGGGAAGATCGTCGGGATGAAAAGTCATGATTGTCATGTACTTCTACAGCATGTGCTCCCAGTTGGTTTGCGCGGATTGTTGCCAGATAATGTGTGTGATGCGTTACTTGATCTGGGAACTTATTTTAGAGACTTATGTGCGAAGACATTGAGACGAAGTCAGATCGACATATTGGAGAAGAAGATTATCATTACTCTCTGTAAGCTCGAGATGATATTCCCTCCCGCCTTCTTTGATATCATGGTGCATCTTTCTGTTCATCTTCCACATGAGGCTAGATTGGGTGGGCCAGTACATACAAGATGGATGTACCCAATTGAAAGGTAATTGCATGATATTGTAATATTTATTATTCATTATTGTATTCTTATTATATGTGATATCAATTGATAATTTATTGAATAGGGAGATGCGTGAATACAAGAGTGCCGTCACTAACAAAGCACGGCCTGAAGGTTCAATAGCAGAGGCACATGTTATGAATGAATGTCTGACGTTCTGCTCTATGTACCTTCGACGAGTGGAGACCAAATTTACAAGGCCACAGTGGAATATTGATGTTGACGAGATTCTGACCGATGGATTGTCCGTGTTCTCCAATGTTGCCCGACCATATGGTAAAAAAGATTTTCGAATGTTGACACCACAAGAAACGGATGACATGCATTGGTATGTGCTAAACAATTGCGAGGAGGTAGAAGCCTACATGATGTGAGTATATACATTTAATTTTTATTTGTTGATATATCAATGAATGCACGTGGACTCTAAATTAAAATATACATGGTATTACTGTATCACTTCAGAGAACACGAAAGTGAGCTCAGAAGAAGTAATCCTACATTAGCAGCGGCACGACATAGGAATCAATTCGCATCATGGTTTGACGAACGGGTAAGTTATGTTCATGTTCATCCATGATTAAAAGTTTGTTTATATAGTATTTATCTTGTCAAATTTAACCTGCTTATTGTTCTTTTAATTGTAGATAGCTCAGCTACGTATAGACAATTCTAACTGTATCAGTAATGACTTAGCTGCACTTGCACGAAAACCTGACAGACGTGTATCAGTATATTCAGCATGCATAGTCAATGGTGTGCGATTCTTAACGGAAGATCGCGATCGTGATCGAACCACACAGAATTGTGGAATAAGCGTGGAGGGCGAGCACAAGGGTGAAATAATAGATTTTTTTGGTGTTCTGCATGAGGTTATAGAGTTGAGATATAGTGGTCTTCGACGGATTGTGTTATTCAAGTGTCGATGGTATGACTTAGGACGACACAGGCCAATTGTTATAGATCCTCAACTCGTCAGTGTCCACACTGGTCATGTATGGTATGAAAGTGATCCTTATATTTTTGCAAAGCAAGCAAGACTAGTGTGGTATATTGATGATAACAAAATGAAAGAGCCTTGGCGAGTTGCAATAAGGGCTCAGCATAGGCATTTGTTTGATCCTGCACTATTCACATGCCCGAACGATGAACATCTTAAGAATGAAGTCTGTGCAATTATTGAAAACGAAGCATATCAAATGCAAGCACCAGATAACATATTAGTGCCAGATGATACGATTGACATAGGACAATTACAAAGAGACGACTATGAACCTGAGGATGTTTCTGTTGTTGGATCGTCCATAAGGGCACGGACACGAGCACGATCCAATAATGACTTCGTTAACGACAATGATGATAGTACTTCAGGGTCGAAGTCTTCTATGACTCCCGTCGAAGATGACTATATGGACACGAGTTCAGAATCTGAGAACAATAATTAATATGAATAAGTAATTCAATTTATTTTTTTTTATTATATCATGTAATACTTGAGTTTTGTTGATTACTTACTGATTTAAATTATTTTAATCATTGCAGCATCATGACTGGTCCTGGACGTAGACATTCACGGGGTAGGCAGCAGGCTCCGCTTGATGATACACATCCTCACTTTAGCATTTTGCATGATGACTCAGAGGATTTAGATGAGACTCAGTTGCCCGAGTCCACAGAGCCGCCTAGTGCTCAGCCAGAGCTTGCCCAGCCGGAGGCCATGGTACCGCAGCATCATCCCCTTACAGGTACATCTCTATCAATTTATAAACCATATATATTTTTTTGTTATATGCATTTAGTGATACATGATATATGTTCATTTCATCAATTTTTACATGTAGGAACACAGTATCGACGTGCAGTGCGTGGTCCTAGTAGGGGTCTTGTTTTGGAAAAATATGTGCATACACACAATGAAAAACCAAAGGTACATATATTTCGAGATCATCCGGTTGGCACAGAGGCCAGTATCGTCGCAAATGAGATCAGTTTGTATATGTGGAATCATTTTCCGTGGGCTGCTGAAAGTTTCAAGCATGTAGCTCCTCGATACCGTGATGCTCTAGTCTCTCACATCAGGGTAAGAATTAAATTTGGATGTCTTGCATATCATTACATGATCCATATTATTTTTAGTTATATAAATAAATTTTTTATTATATGAATAATTTTATGTATTTGCCTTTTGGTATAATTACTGTGTAGGATAATATTGACTTCGAGGATTGCACTGACGAAGAAGTGACGGCATGTATTCTCAAAATGGCTGCAAATAGATACAGAGATCGGCGATGTAGGCTTCATAAATACTGCAATGAGCTGCAGGCGAAGGGGATTGATCCTGTGACCCAGCCATACAGAAATTGGGCTGGGTCTAGTGACGATTGGCGGTGGTTATGTGAGCATTTTGGAACTGAGGCATTTCAGGTATGTCTAGTGTTCCAAGTTTTTTAATTATGTTATGTCCTTTATTGATTATAATTGTATGTATTTTGTAGCGACGATCGGAGGCGAATAAGGTGAATAGGAGCAAGATTGATTCTATTCACACGCAAGGAAGTGCCTCTTTTGCACAGGGAATGAAGAGGATGGTATGTAACTACATTTGCAATCATACTTTGTAACTTTTTATTAAATATTTACATTATTTTGATATCTTTTTTTTCTTTTTTTTTGTTTGAACAGGGACTATCCGGAGTCGACGCCTATGCTAAATTCTATCAAAACAAGAGTGGCAAGTTCGTGACCGAGGAGGCGAGGCAGCGTCATGTAAGTATCATTACTCTACATTTTGAATACTTTTAAAGAGTTTGAAAAAAATTTATGATTTTATTTTGTTTATTGTGAAGGAAAAAATGTTAGAATTGAGAGAGCAGGCGACGAGGGAGGTGGGATCTGATGGTGATACTGGATCGCAGCAGGTTTGTTTGATGACAGATGATACGATTTTGGATACCGTCCTCGGGCGGCAGCTAGGATCTGGTCATAGCATGCGGTCCAAAAAATCACGCAATTCGTCATCCGGCCGGTCTGATGATACATCGGTGCCAGAGGCAGTTAGGACATCCATGAGCATGATGCAAGATCAGATTAGTTACTGGATGAATCGTAGTCAGACGCTCGAGAGGATCGTAGCTGCGGTGGCGGGACGGCTCGGTATTGATGCTTCTGAGTTAGCACCTCTACAGCCACATGATGCCGCCTCTGCACCACCATCGCGACACGTATCGGGTCAGGGATCGACGCCTGGAGGAGGGAACGAGGCCAATGAGTCAGATCATACTTAGTTTGTACTTATTTTAAATTTAAAATGGTGTATGGACTTATATTTTTGTATATGACAAAGATGGTTATGAAACTTTTTGTTATTTAAAATTGGTCTTTTGACTTAGAATATTTTTATTGTGTTAACATACTGTTTATTTAAAATATGGTTGATCAGATAATTTATATTTGAGCAGGTTTTTTTGAAAAATTAATAAAAATTTTATTTTTTATCCAAAATTTATTTTAGCGACGAAATATTAATTTCGTCGCAAAAAAATTTGTGAACCCAAAAAATAAAACATTTATTATTCATTGCGACGAAATTTTTTATTTCGTTGCTATTTTTGCGACGAAAGTCTTAGTTTCGTCGCTAAAAATTATAACTTTTGCGACGAAATTTTTATTTTGTCGCAATTATGCCAGAGAATATTTTTATTTCGTCATCCTTATAGCGACGAAATTATTATTTCGTCGCCATTATAGCGACGAAATTTTTTTTTTCGTCGCAACTTTTGCGACGAAATTATTTCGTTGCTATTTTAGCGACGAAAAAAAATTTCGTCGCTAAAAATTTAAACTTTTTGCGACGAAATTTTTATTTCGTTGCAATTTTAGCGACGAAATTATTATTTCGTCGCCATTATAGCGACGAAATTATTATTTCGTCGCCATTATAGCGACGAAATTTTTTATTTTCGTCGCCATTTTAGCGACGAAAATTTTATTTCGTTGCTATTATAGCGACGAAATTTTTTTTCGTCGCAATTATAGCGACGAAATTTTTTTTCGTCGCAATTATAGCGACGAAAAATTTTTTTCGTCGCAATTTTTGCGACGAACTTTTTGCGACAAAATATTTTGCGACGAAATCCGTCGCTAAGTTTTGCGACGAAACTAATTTTCGTCGCAAAAAATAAGAAAAAAAATTTTTTAATCAAAATATTTAGCGACGAAATTTTTTTTCGTTGCAATTTTAGCGACGAAAATTTAAGCTCTTGCGACAAAATATTTTCGTCGCTAATACAGTACATAACTTCGTCGTCTGGGTTTACTATTTTTTGCGACGAAATAAAATATTTTCGTCGCTAAGGTCTTTTGCTACGAGGCTTTCTCTACAAATTTTTAGCGACGATATATTTCGTTGCAAATACTATTAGCGACGAAAATAAGATTTTTAGCGACGAAAAAATTTCGTCGCAAAAAATCAAATTTTTTGTAGTGTTGGGTCTGGTATGATTTTGGACCGGGTATTACAGTTTCCTTTTCCTCTTTGATTCTTTTTTTTTTTTTCCCATTTTTATATTTGGCAATGGGTATATTAACAGTTGCTCAACAAGTGCATATCTAGGTTAAAAGAAAGAAGGATCACCTACACTATAATTACTTCGGTTCCAGTACCATCATCCAAGATTCGAATCCAAAACATCCAGTTAATAGTGAAAGGAGTATGACCACTGAGATAAGTCCTGGTTTATCTCAACCCGCGTATAATTATAAGCTTCTCAAACATAAATCCATGCTCAGCCCATTTATTTTATATCAAACAATCCAGTTCATCAGACATAAAACGAAAAAATAAAAGAAAAAAAGTATGCAAAGATCACAAAGAATAAGATCAAACTTAGCATCAAAATTATTATCTTAATCATAAAAATTAGAAATTTTGGATATAATACTATCATAAGCTAATTAAGAATAAACTAGGTAATATGTAATTTCACACTCCAGAAACTTGTGGCCCGCCTTGTTCATCAGTTTCTACAATCCCTTGTTTTTTCTAAATGAACGCATCCATGTAGATACAATCAGAGAATTATCAATAATGTTGGGGCTGGTAGCCAATTGGTTCCCAACCACTTCACCCCCGATGACCACTCTGGTCGGGGCTAAACCGGAACCTTCATTTTTAACCTGATTCATCATAGGTCATTTTTTATTCAACTTAAATTTGAAAGAAAAAAAGCTCAGACCTTGCCATACTTACTTTCAGCAAAAACAGCTTCATGGGTTTTAATTCTGGTTAACTATATTAGATAAGCGCTACACCCAAAGGCAAAAACTCACACAGAAGATCTTCAAATTAATTAGAAGCTAATAAACAGAACTGGCTGCACTTGGTATCTTCCTCATCAAAGCTAATTCAGCTAGAAAAGAAGATGTCCATCAAAAAAAGAAAAACTAGAAAAGAAAGATGAACAGAGGCATCTAATAAGCCACAACTAAATAATAGGCAGAATGCAAATCTAAGCTCGGGTTTGAATCGCTCACTAGCTAGAAGTGGTCAACCTGAAATTGGACCTTGTCTTGAGAAGGCACTGAGATTGAACACCCTCTTCATATGACAAAGTCAGACACATCAGCTCTAAGCATGTTTGCAGCATATTTATCTATGCTCATGATTCTAACAATGTAGTAGCTGGCAGCTTCAAAAAAAGAAAAAAACAATGTAGTAGCTGGGAAATGCATTAGTTCTAAAGAAACAATGACAAGTGTGAACATGTGCATGAAACTAGGAAAATAGAATAATAAAAAAGATAATGAAGGGGAAAAAAAAGAAAATATATATATGGTGACGAATATGTGTAGAAAAACAGGTTGACCGATGGAACAATGGTAGGAAACATTGTATAACATTCATCTCTGCTGTGCCAATAGATAAAATTTATTAGGTACAAATATAATTGATCATAGCTGTAATTCATCATAAGCAACATATAAATTTGTTTGCTAAAAGCTGAATGCTAGCATTTGTAGCCAGATGATCTGAATCATAAGACTACACCATGCCGACTTGCCAGCAGGTACATTTCCTTAACTCTCCCGAGCCAGTTACTTGATAGCTTCCAAGAAAAGTAATCTCTTCAATGCATGATTGTACCTTCACTGTCTCACATCTCATATGGTAATTATATATCATTTATTTATAGAGAGTTGGGTACAAGTACTTTGGAAAACTATGAAATTTTAACAAGCTTCAGAATTTTAATTTTAATTATGATTTTCACAGTCTCTGTCTCTTTTACAACCTCTCACTTTCTTTAAAAAATCACAATATTTCGTGCTAAAGAGGTAAAAAACAAACAAAAGTTTGGACCTGAGAGTCATCAAATGCAACTTAATGACACAAATTGTGCGAGAGACAACCATAAAATCAAGTATATTTTCTCCTTTCCAGAAGAGTTTTTTTTTCCCCCCTAAATTCAATAGTGGAGAGCATTCTTATGTTTTCTTATTTATAAGAGTTATGCAATACATATCCTTGTAGCATTTATCTTCTGCAAGTAGGATGAACACAGTGCTCTTGTCTGAACTATGATATTCTTCTGTCATCATGCCTGCTTTTTAGTAGCAGGAATCCTCTACCTAAGGTAATGGAACTGCTTTAGAGACTCCTAGGTATCTCGGTTCCCTGCTTCTTTAAAGCTTCCTTATGACATCCAATTGTCCGCACCTGCACCCACTCCCGCTCCCATACCAGCTCCCAATTCTAGCAATTAAGGCCTGCTTCACAAACCAACAGACCATCCCAGTAAAATATTTTGCTAACTATTTTGTAGCACCTAACCTTTGTGATATTGGGACCCATTCTCTTAGTTTAAAACAACTTGTCAGTTTCTTTATGCACCCATAGCCTCTAAACCACATGCATCAAATGGTCATGCATTAAGATATCACAATTTTGCTCTTCCTATAGCAACCTTCATGCTTCGTATATGGGAGGAAAAAGGAAAATCCACCAGAATCATAACTTGAAGTTCCCAGACCTTGCTCAACTATTTTGCTCCATAAATTTTCCACACACAACCGCTGTCCAGGAATACCTCCTGAAAGACCATCTCCTAAAACATCTGGAGCATGGTACCTTCTCGGATCATACCAATGTTTCAGACAATTAAGAGAAAGATCTAAATGTATCTCCCATATGCTGGTCCACAACTATTTACTGCCTGGACCAAATCAATATTCCCTTGCTTCCTTATAAATTAGACTACTATATTATTATGAAGAAACCAGTTGCAGTGCAATCCATTAAGACAAACTAAATTGTACATCAGTCAGATTAAAAAATAGTATTTTTGAAAAATCATAAGGTCTCAATAAGTTGGGTGAAGTGTATGTCAATAAAGATAGATTTACACATCATTGTTTAAGATATTACTGTTAAAAGCACATAACTACATACGGTGCAAAAGAAAAAATGTTTGCTAGATGATCAAGTAATAGGATTCAACAATAAACAGATCCTTGATAAACAAATAGCCAGTGAATCAACAAAGAGTTTGACAGGCAAACAGAAACAGTTGTAAAGTTTGACTGCTTGATTATTTAAACCTCAAAAGTGGTGGAAGAATACTAGATACTTGTGGAAAGGTATGGAGAATACAATTCAAGCCCTGCCACTCCATTCATCATAGAACTCTGCTAAGAAATCCTGCATGAACTTGTGCCTCCTCTCTGCCCTCTCTTTACCAGCCTGAAATTTTTCAGTCAGTGAATCCCAATAAAGAGGACCTTGCATGTTCTCAAAATCCATGCAAGCACATATCCTACACTATAACAAACAAGAACGACACTAACACAACACCATTGTTGGTTCTAAAATTGAGAACTAGCCATAAGCATAATCAATTGCAACATGAGGATGCAACAAAGGATAGCTTAATTTTCAATCACAACTTATGGATACAGGCAGCTGCTTGTCTTTTTGAAAATAACAAATGATGCTAGAAAATTACAACACAAAAAGATAAGACTTCAATTTAGAAAATTCTACAATTAGCATATGCATGTGCACATAAATACAGATATAATTATAATTATAATGATGCATCTCATTCCATTAGGGTTATTTGGACATGAATTGAAGTGCCAATGGACCAAGAAACCCCACATTTCATATATCTGTTTTGTGAAATCAATTGCCTTATCCATTATAAGAGCTCATGCAAAAATTGAAAGGGAATCCTATATATGAGATGCAATACCTTTTAAAACTAAGATATTCATGGACACTTGAAAAATATCTTCATGCAAATTTCCCGTTATGTTGTTAAGCTATAAAATTCTCTGTAGTATATGTAGCAAGTTTCATGTTTTTCATTTATCTACCTTTGTCTTCATCAAATCCTTCAGTTTGAAAAGTTTCTCATGGAAATGATTAATTGTAGTCTGCTTTCCCTCTTTCTTCATATATGCTTCCTTTGATAAACCCTGTCGTGGTAATATCTCAGGATCATGCAGTATTTGGTTCGTGCTTCCACCAAATGTGAAGCATCGAGCAATTCCTGAAACAAATTAAATTAATTAATACATGCTTATCCAGAAGAAATGCTCTATATAGTAAATGGCTTAATTTCTGATGCAGAAAATAAAGGTTCATAGGCTAAGAAGTGCACATAATTTCCACTATCAAGCTCATGACATTCTTTATGGGTCATTCAAAATGTCTAGGAAACTCCATGTAATCATAAAGTGTATCACCCCAATAGCCAAGGAATACAATGACAGATGATTTACCAGACTTGTCATCTGACAGAAGACATATATGGCTTGCTACTCCAACTAAGTATGCAGGCTAATTAAAATTGAATACCAAACCTATTTAATGATTCTGCAGAAATCTATTGTGTTCATTCAATAAGCTACAAAAGACTTCACATAACCATAGACATTGTGAACTAGCAATTTCTTACTTAACTGTAAAATCATCATGGTAAAAGGAAAAACCTTACTTCATGTCAGTGGAGTGACTAGTAGGAATGTACAGCTTCAGAATTTTTGGATATATGACAATAAAGAGCGTAAACAATGTCAAAGCAACCAAGCATACCAAATGGGAATTAAGCCAATGCACATAAGCATACACTAAAAAGATGCAATAATTTATAGTACTCAACGAGTTCCAAGAAAGAGGATACTTTAGCAATCAATATATGAGATACCAGATGGTTTATACTAGTACCATGCAGGAAATGAAGGCTGGCTGAACCCGTGTTTCTCGTTGAATTTGAATACTAGTCCTTATGCAAATTAAGAGATCCTCACAATTGGAAGGAAATGAAGTTAATATAACCATAACCATAATAACTAAACCATTCCCAACTATTTGAGGTATTATCATTAAACAACTTCTGACTATTTGAGGTTTTTCCCTTATTCCTATTTAGAGCAACCTGCAGTGTTATAGCAAGACTTTCCATGTGCTTTTAAACAACTTCCACCCTTGTTAGCTTAATTCTTCACCTGTAAACCCTTAGGAAAATAGATTACCTCTTCTGACTGATTCCTTATTAGATCTATGTTGCACATGCCCATACAGATCAATTTTTTGTCATCACTTCATTCATATAATTGGTGCAACTCCTAGAATTCTTCTAGTACACTCATTCCTTATACCCTTCTTAGATTTTCCACACATCCAGCTCTAAATTCTTATGTTTGTTACAGTTAGCTTGATTTGTTGGACCCCCTTTATTGCCCTACATTCCTAGCCACAAAACATCAACCAAGTTAATGTAAGCACATAATATGAAACTAAAGAAATGAAATTGATGAGGTGGATGTGAGCTCAAACAAGAAAGGAAAATGTTCAATTTTTGAATAAGATAAATGCAACCTAGAAATTTTTATTACTAATGGATAGTACTAACCTAGGACCAGCTGAGATGGAAATATCATGCACAGCAAGAGTAAGAAGCTCAAGGAGGTTTGCAATTGACTGGAACGCTATCTTAAAAGGATAGACCAATAGAGACGATAAGCTGGATGGAAGTTATGTGGAAGAATTTTTAAAACTTGCATGAACAGAAAATTATCCCTCGATACAGATGAATGATGAAAAAGGACTGGAAAGATCTTTACCCAAAAAAAAAAGGACTGGAAACATCATGTTGACATGGGAAGAAAGGTCTTGCAACATTAAGATAAATGTTCAGTTCTTGGTGAAAATGTGATTTTAGATAGATAGAACATTTCATAAAAGACATCTGAAAGGAAATTGATCTAAGTAGATATCATTGAATAAGATGACGTAAAAGCGGTGATGCATAGTATGAGAGAATTTTTGCACTTAACAACAAGAATATATCTGTAAGTATATTGGAAACACTAGACTAGATATGAAAGGTGGTACAAAAGTTTAAACATTATTCTGATGAAATACCATTAATAATCCTTTCTTATCAACAAACATACGCTTCAGCACAAAAAATATGGCATCTAGTATTCAGCTTATAACATATGAATTTTACTTGCAGGTCCAAAAAACTTACCAATAGCACCAATTGCATCAAGACGGTCAGCATCTTGTACAACCCCAAGTTCAACGGAAGAGTTGACGAATGATAACTGTGCAACTTCATTTTTGAAACCTGAAATTGAAAGTTACAGAACTGAATTTTTATTTAGAAAAAACTATCAACACCAAAGAGAATTGCAATCCTAATCTTTATTTAAAAGGCACCTGTGGAGAGGAATGAACATGATGGTAATTTTATTTAACAGGGTAAAAAAGATTTACAAGCACTTCATAAAGAAGGGTTGCATAGGTTGGACAAATGTCCCTGTTCCATAGTTGCATAAAAGCAAAAATAGAAAAAAAGGGAGAAGAGCACAGGTCTTGGTGCAACTGTAAGGTTGTTCCATTGTGATTTGGGTGTCACAAGTTCAAAACACTCTAACCCTCCCCAGACACCGAAGTAGCGGGAGCCTTATGCATTGGGATGCCCTTTTTTAAAAGATAGGAAGAAGAAAGATGCTTGTACAGGAATGCAAGTCCCAGATAAGGCCCTAGAATATTACTTGATCTCGATGCCCCCAAGTACCTTTATTTCCATATCAATGGGATAATGTCAGAAACTATTCGGTGCCATGTACTGAAAAACTGAAAGAAGAATCCCTTATAGGAAAAGGGGAAAAGGAACTTGATTTTTTGGGGGATGGGGGACGGGGGGACGGGGGTGGAGAAGAGAGCGGGAGGGGGTTGGTTTATGAGGGGGTTCCTGAGGGTGAGGTGGGGGGTCAATTCAATAGTACTAATAATAATTTGCCATGTTACATGAGAAATAGTATATGTTCCATTCCCTCCGTCAACTACTATTCCAACTCTTCAATTTAAAGGAAGAGAAAAATGATGTATGCTAAATTGATTGGTTGTCGAGGAAGATTTATAGGAAAATCGGGTTTTTGTCAAGGAAGATTTATAGAAAAACTGGGTTTTCTCACAAGTGAAATGGATTACTAGCAAACATGCAAATGCTTTTATAAGAACAAGTGCAAAGACAATTGCAACCTATCTACCACAAAAATCAGGTCCTCTTTATATCACTTCCACTATTTTTCTTCAAATAGAAAATTAGAATATGGGGCAGAAAACACATTTTGTAATTTGTTTTGTTTGTTTTTGAAATTTATTTCAATGATTTCTGAAAATTTTGAAAGTAAATTTTCTTTCAATTCATTTTCTGAAAAAATGACATCATACCTCCATCACACGCACAGCAAAAACCACCACCATGACCATCACTGCCACCATTACAGCATCGTGTTTTCTACCATCACAGCTAGAATCCACCACAACTACACATCCATGGTTCTCATTACTGCTAATGCGGTCACACACCATCATCACCAATATCACCACCAACAGCACCATAGCTGCACTACAATCACTTACATCACAAGCACCCATGCCACAAGACACCAACCATTGCCATACCCTCCAATCTCACAAAACGTACTATGTTGTTTTCTAATTTTAAAAATGAACAAAATGTTGTATCCAATATCCATCATATATGATGAAAATGAGAAAGGAACGAAAACGAAAGGCTAGAACAAAGAGCCATGCAAAACCCAGTTTCTAAATTCCTTAAAAAATTAACAATATCTGCATCCTACTCCCAAAAAAAGGATTGAGTTGCATGCATGGCCCGTGCCTGCTTAGGATCAACATGGCATGTGCCATTCAATGCTGGCACTTAGCACAAGCATGGTTTGGCACGTATAAGCACAGATCACTTTGGGCATTTTATACCCATGGTATTCTTGGCATATCCCTAATCTTGTTACAAATTGTTTCATTCATAAAAACAAGAATTTAATGCTAAATAATGTCATGCAACCAAGAAATGAAGCACATACACATATCGAATATTTTACAGCATATCATTTAATCTAACATGAAAGCCTAACAATGAGTCAGTTATCATAATTTCTTCTTAGGAATCCAACAATTTAAAGAAGGGAAAGGCATGGTTTTCTAACAAATGATTTGGGTGGCTATTCAAAGGTCTGTTCCCTGATTAGGAAAGTGATTCCAGCAAAACCTAATAAAAGGTCATAGAAGCCAGCTGTTTCAGGAGGTTTTTCTGGATTGCAGATTGTTTAAGAATAACAGTCAGCCATGGACCTTTCTCTTCTTATCTTATTGTTGTTATTCCTTCCCAACTCTGCTTAACTTTTGTTCCATTACTCTTATTCTACTGTTTATTTCTCTCTTGGTCTCTCTTCTATCCATCTCTATGCATTCAATTTTCCCCTTTGCTGTGACAAATAACAGCTTTTTACATAGCAAAATACTACTAAAAGTGAAAACTGTATAACATTTGCTTATAATGCGTTTTACAGCACATGAAATTAATGCTCTAAAATTCAGAAAACATCTTGTGGTACACATGAACATTTTATAAAATAAATGATTCCACAAGCTATTATTAGACAAATAACTTATTTTGAAGATTAATGATATATTCATTAGTTAATCATGGCTTATAAATAAAACATTCAAAAAATACAAAGCTCATGATGCTATTTGGTACTATAAGTGTTCATTTTTGTTGTTATTGTTTTTGCCACTTACTTTAGCATGAATCAACAACATATGAATCAATCTAAAGTATATAACCTTTGAATATATGAGCTCTATCCAGAAACTTCTGAAAAAAAGTCTATATACTTTTTTAAATGTCAAAAGCATATGAATAGCCAACTATTACTGCATGTCAAACTGGATGGACAAGCTTTGTCGGTAGTAATCAGAGAAATCAACTCATTAGGAATGTTTCCTATGTTACAAAGACACATCAAGCTCCAAGATTCCATGTTATATATGTATCCAAGTCGAATACATACTAGACACTTGGATACTTGTCATTTTTTCTTAGCTGCAACAACAGGGCAGACCCATCACAATATTGCTAACAATGATCTTTTTCTTCTTTTTCAAGATTGGTCATGAATTTTAAAAAAAAAAAGGACGTCCCAATGCATAAGGCTCCCACCACTATAGGGTCTGGGAAGGATTAAATGTGCACAACCTTAACTGTACATGCAAGAGATTGTCTTTGTGTTTCGAACCCATGACACCTAGGTCACAAGGAAGCAAATTTACAGTCTTTACCATTGTGTCAAGGCCCTATGAAAATAACTGTGGAAATGTCATTTTTTAAAATCCTTGAGCTCGTTGGGAACTTGGATAAGAAACCCTAAAAGGTAATATCTTTTTTTATACAATATATTTATTAGTTAAATTACATTTTTCTATGTATTCCTGTATCTCCTTTTATCATCTTGCTGACTA
>NC_025996.2:62333825-62482691 GCF_000442705.2 Elaeis guineensis
CCGGGTCCTTGTGCCCCTGGAAGAGACATAGATATATTTTTAGAACCGTTGATCGAAGAGTTACAATATTTGTGGGAAGAAGGATGCGAAACGTATGATCATGTTGCAGGAGGCATCTTTCACATGCATGCAGCACTACTTTGGACAGTTAACGATTTTTCTGCATATGGCGATATTTCTGGATGGTGCACAAAAAGGTATAAAGCATGCCCAACTTGTAACGATGATATTACATCGAACCGTATTCGTGAAAAGATTTGTTTCACCGACCATCGACGTTTCTTGCCAGATGATCATAGATGGAGGAGAAGTCTTAAGTTCAATGGCAAGCATGAATGACGTACGCAGCCAAGATTCTGATCTACGGACAATATTTTAAATCAGTTATCCAACCCACAGGATGTCATATTTGGTAAGGGTCTGGCTAGCCAAGCAGGGGTGCGAACAAGTATCGAAAATTGAAGAAAAAGGAGCAAGTTGTTTGATCTTCCATATTGGAAAATGCTTCTTCTTCGACATAATCTTGACGTCATGCATATTGAAAAGAATATATTTGATAATGTATTTTATACAATTCTCAATATCGAAGGAAGAACGAAGGATACCGTGAAGGCTCGTCTTGACTTAGAGGATATGCGGATTAGAAAGGAATTACATTTAATTCGACGGGGGAATAGACTGGTGAAGCCATTGGCATGTTATATACTGAACCGAAGAGAGAGAAATCAATTTCTTTCATATTTGAGATCAGTGAGGTTTCCTGATGGATACGCCTCAAACTTGAAACGATGCATCAAGTTGAAAGATGGGAAGATCGTCGGGATGAAAAGTCATGATTGTCATGTGCTTCTACAACATGTGCTCCCAGTTGGTTTGCACGGATTGTTGCCGGATAATGTGTGTGATGCGTTACTTGATCTGAGAACTTATTTTCGAGACTTATGTGCGAAGACATTGAGACGAAGTCAGATCGACATATTGGAGAAAAAAATTATCATTACTCTTTGTAAGCTCGAGATGATATTCCCTCCCGCCTTCTTTAATATCATGGTGCATCTTTCTGTTCATCTTCCACATGAGGCTAGATTGGATGGACCAATACATACAAAATGGATGTACTCAATTGAAAGGTAATTACATGATATTGTAATATTTATTATTCATTATTGTATTCTTATTATATGTGATATCAATTGACAATTTATTGAATAGGAAGATACGAGAATACAAAAGTGCCGTCACTAACAAAGTACGGCCTGAAGGTTCAATAGCAGAGGCACATGTTATGAATGAATGTCTGACATTCTGCTTTATGTATCTTCGGAGAGTGGAGACCAAATTTATAAGGCCACAACGGAATATCGATGTTGATGAGATTCTGACCGATGGATTGTCTGTGTTCTCCAATGTTGCCCGACCATATGGTAAAAAAGATTTTCGAATATTGACACCACAAGAAATGGATGACATGCATTGGTATGTGCTAAACAATTGCGAGGAGGTAGAAGCGTACATAATGTGAGTATATACATTTAATTTTTATTTGTTGATATATCAATGAATGTACATGGACTCTAAATTAAAATATACATGGTATTACTGTATCACTTCAGTGAGCACGAAAGTGAGCTCAGAAGAATCAATCATACATTAGCAGCGGCACGACATAGGAATCAATTCGCATCATGGTTTGACGAACGAGTAAGTTATGTTAATGTTCATCCATGATTAAAAGTTTATTTATATAGTATTTATTTTGTCAAAATTTAACCTGTTAATTGTTCTTTTAATTGTAAATAGCTCAGCTACGTATAGATAATCCTAACTATATCAGTAATGACTTAGCCGCACTTGCACGAAAATCTGACAGACGTGTATCAGTATATTCAGCATGCATAGTCAATGGTGCGCGGTTCTTAACGAAAAATCACGATCGCGATCAAACCACACAGAATTATGGAATAAGCGTGGAGGGCGAGCACAAGGATGAAATAATAGATTTTTTTGGTGTTCTGCATGAGGTTATAGAATTGAGATATAGTGATCTTCGACGGATTGTGTTATTCAAGTATTGATGGTATGACTTAGGACGACACAGACCAATTGTTATAGATTCTCAACTCGTCAGTATCCACACTGATCATGTATGGTATGAAAGTGATCTTTATATTTTTGCAAAGCAAGCGAGACTAGTGTGGTATATTGATGATAACAAAATGAAAGAGCCTTGGTGAGTTGTAATAAGGGCTCAACATAGGCATTTGTTTGATCCCGTACTTTTCACATGCCCAAATGATAAAGATCTAGAGAATGAAGTCTGTACAATTATTGAAAATAAAGCATATCAAATGCAAGCACCAGATAATATATTAGTGCTAGATGACACGGTTGACATAGAACAATTACAAAGAGACGACTATGAACCTGAGGATGTTTCTATTGTTGGATCATCGATAAGGGCACGGGCATGGGCACGAGCACGATCCAATAATGACTTCATTAACGACGATGATGATAGCACTTCAAGGTCGAAGTCTTCTATGACTCCCGTCGAAGACGACTATATGGACACGAGTTCAGAATTTGAGAACAATAATTAAGATGAATAAGTAATTCAATTTATTTTTTTTGTTACATCATGTAATACTTGAATTTTTTTTTATTACGTGCTGATTTAAATTATTTTAATCATTGCAGCATCATGACTAGTCCTGGACGTAGACGTTCACGGGTAGGCAGCAGGCTTCGCTTGATGATACACATTCTCACTTTAGCATTTTGCATGATGAGTCAGAGGATTTAGATGAGACTCGATTGTCCGAGTCCACAGAGCAAACTAGTGCTCAGCCAGAGCTTGTCCAGCTGGAAGTCATGGCACCGCAGTATCATCCCCTTACAGGTACATCTCTATCAATTTATAAATCATATATATTTTTTTGTTATATATATTTAGTGATACATGATATATGTTCATTTCACCAATTTTTACATGCAGGAACACAGCATCGGCATGCAGTGCATGATCCTAGTAGGGTCTTGTTTTGGAAAAATATTGCATACGCACAATGAAAAGCCGAAGGTACAAATATTTCGAGATCATCCGATTGGCACAGAGGCTAGTATCGTTGCAAATGAGATCAGCTTGTATATGTGGAATCATTTTTTGTGGGCTGCTGAAAGTTTCAAGCATGTAGCTCCTCATACCATGATGCTCTAGTCTCTCACATCAAGGTAAGAATTAAATTTGGATGTCTTGCATATCATTACATGATCCATATTATTTTTGATTATATAAATAAATTTTTTATTATATGAATAATTTTATGTATTTGCTTTTTGGTACGATGACTATGTAGGATAATATTGATAATATTGACTTCGAGGATTGCACCGACGAAGAAGTGACGGTATGTATTCTCAAAATGACTGCAAATAGATACAGAGATCGGCAATGTAGGATTCATAAATACTGCAATAAGCTGCAGGCGAAGGAGATTGATCCTGTGACCCAGCCATATAGAAATTGGACTGGGTCTAGTGACGATTGGCAGTGATTATGTGAGTATTTTGGAAGTGAGGCATTTCAGATATGTCTAGTGTTTCAAGTTATTTTAATTTTGTTATGCCCTTTAGTGGTTATAATTGTATGTATTTTGTAGTGATGATCGGAGGCGAATAAGATGAATAGGAGTAAGATTGATTCTATTCACACGCAAGGAAGTGCCTCTTTTGCACAGAAAATGAAGAGGATGGTACGTAACTATATTTGCAATCATACGTTGTAACTTCTTATTAAATATTTATATTATTTTGATATCTTTTTTCTTCTTTTCTTTTGTTTGAATAGGGACTATCCAGAGTCGACGCCTATGCTAAATTCTATCAAAACAAGAGTGGCGAGTTCGTGACTGAGGAGGCGAGGCAGCATCATGTAAGTATCATTACTCTACATTTTGAATACTTTTAAAGAGTTTGAAAAAAATTTATGATTTTATTTGGTTTATTGTGAAGAAAAAAATGTTACAATTGAGAGAGCAGGCGACGAGGAGGTTGGATCTGACGATGATACTGGATCGCAACAGGTTTGTTTGATGACAGATGATACGATTTTGGATACCATCCTCGGGCGGCAGCTAGGATCTGGTCATAGCATGCGATCCAAAAAATCACGCAGTTCATCATCCGGTCAGTCTGATGATGCATTGGTGCCAGAGACAATTAAGACATCCATGAGCATGATGCAAGATCAGATTAGTTACTGGATGAATCGTAGTCAGACGCTCGAGAGGATAGTGGCTGCGATGGCGGGATGGCTCGGTATTGATGCTTCTGAGTTAACATCTCTACAGTCACATGATGCCGCCTCTGCACACCATCGCGATACATATCGGGTCAGGGATCGACGTCTGGAGAAGAAAACGAGGCCAACGAGCCAGATCATACCTAGTTTGTAGTTTTTTTAAATTTAAAAGTGTATGGACTTATATTTTTGTATATGACAATGAAGATTATAAAACTTTTTGCTACTTGGAATTGATATTTTGAATTAGAATATTTCTATTGTGTTAATATATTATTATGTAAAATATGTTTGATCTGAGAATTTATATTTGAGTAGATTTTTTTTATAAAAAAAATAAAAATTAAATTTTTTATTTAAAATTTAATTTAGCGACGAAATATTAATTTCATCCCAAAAAAAATTTATGAATCCAAAAAATAAAATTTTTATTATATATTGCGATGAAATTTTTTATTTCGTTGCTAATTTTGCGACAAAAAAATAATTTTGTCGCTAAAAGTATTACATTTTTGCGATAAATTTTTTATTTCGTCGTAATTATCGCGACGAAATTTTTATTTCATCGCACAAAATTATGATGAAATTTTATTTCATCGCCATTATTGCGACGAAAAAAATTATTTCATCACCAAAATTATGATGAATTTTTTTTTGTCGCACAAATTACGATGAAAATTTATTTCATCGCAATTATTGCGACAAAATAATTTTTTTCATCTCCATTTTTGCGATGAAATAAAAATTTCATCATCATTTTTTACGATAAAATTTTTTTTTCGTCGCAAAAAATTATGATGAAAAAAAAATTTCATCGCAAAAAATAAGAAAATATTTTTTTAATCACTATATTTAGCAACGAAATTATTTTCGTCGCTAATATTTGTCATGAAATTCAATTTTTATTATTAAAATAAAAAAAATAAAAAATAAAAAAATATTTTTTATGATGAAATTATTTTTCATTGCAATTTTAGTGACGAAAATTTAAGCTCTTGCGACAAAATTATTTTGTCGCTAATACAGCAATTACTTCGTTGTCTAGGTTGACTATTTTTTGCGATGAAATAAAATCTTTTCGTCGCTAAGGTCTTTTGCTACGAGGCTTTCTCTACAAATTTTTAGCGACGATATATTTCATCGCAAATACTTTTAGCGACAAAAAAATTTCATCGTAAAAAATTAAATTTTTTGTAGTGAAAAGACTATTTGTATTCTTTAGATGGAGCCAATTATTACCAAAATAAGTGACAAACAATCTTGCCAATTATTCAAAGAAGAAATAGACTCTAGTTGGAGTCTAAAAAATCTGATCTTGCAAATTTTTTGAGAATGATAAAGAAAGCGATAGAGAGCAGAGCATCTGATGCCCCTTGCAACCTCATAATAGCTCAATAGCCTTCAAGATAATCTAGGGGATCAGTGGAACCATCAAATGATTCCATCACCGACATCTTAAACCGAGAAGAAATTGATTCATTTAGAATTTTGTGAGCAAAAAGAGATCCTAAGTCAAAATCTTGCTTACCTTAGGAATGATTCTCAAGTTATACTTTTATCCATTTTTTTTTTCAAGATCTTGAATCTTTTGTTTAAGACCTTTCTCCCATTATGGTTTTCTACTTGTTTAAAGTAGATTCTCCTTCAAAAGATTGGTCAATTTGGGTGGGGTGATGATCAGGACGAAGATCTTAATATATTGGCTGATGATTGTGTTGAGATAATTAGGCTTCTTAAAGAATCGCCTCTTGTTATTATTCTATGGTACACTGAAGCTATTGTACTATGGTAGTGAGAGCTTGAATTTGCTGAACCAGAAAACTAAATTGTTATGGATCAACCAAAATTGGAGGTTGAGCGGTTTCTAGTGCACCTCCTAGAGAAGATGGTGCAGGTAAGGAATGATTCTGTGCCTTCTTGTTCACCATTTTCATAAAAATCTTTTGGATAGTTCTTTTTCTCTAGTGCCAATCTGTTGCTGCAAGGCTCCAAGGAGAGTTGATGAAGTCAGTCTTGAACCGAGCTGAAGAACTATTAAGGATCAAGTCGATGGAGATCATAAATGAACCTGCAAAAAAAATTCTAAAAACTGATGGGGTACCTTCTGGTTTAAGATTCTCCGATGCTTAAGTCAGCCAGGGCCTTGAGAACAGATAGTGAAAAGTAGAAAAGTGGAAGGCAAGAAGAGTAATCTTGAATAGAGAGAAGTTAGATTTCCTTCTATAGAAGAATTGAAAAGAGTTCAGCAAAGTCTGGACTCTGTGAGTTATGATTTAGACTTACCTTCCGAAGAGTATCATGTCCCTCTTTATATAGAGGGAGCTTGTTTAGGCCGTTAGGCCATTAAAAGAATTTGTCAGACTATTAGAAATTTGTTAGGCCATTAGTTTATTATAACAAAATGGCCAACTGTATAAGGATCATGGGTTGTTCATCCACATGCATAGTAGTTATAGCATAGCTGTAAGGTAGTTGTAGTAAAGCTGGAGAGTAATTGATTCATAGTGATTCTGGATGACATCGATTCTTAACTGATGTTACTGATTGCAGATCGATAAAAAACTGAGCTAATCACAATGCCCTATTGAGGGCCAATTTAAATGAGTTCAGATCGGCATGTAACCTAGCGGAGAGCTAAACCAGATTGGTATTTAACCAACCTGATCCAGAAGTCAACTTAGTCAATATAACTCTTCATGGTATCTTTCTTGATGTTGCCACGTGACCAAAAGTCAGCTAGATGCACCAACAAAATGATTCCAAAATAGAATTTTTAATTTTATAAAGAGAGGAAAAGCAAAAAGAGAGACTTTTGTAATTACCTACACTTATAGCTATTTTCGCATTTATATAATCATACTTCTTTAAGTTTTATTCACATTGTTATAGTTAAGCCATCCCAAGCAGCACATAGCTCTGCTACATACATAGATTTGGGCATAAAAGAGTAGAACCAACATAAATGACACATCTCAAATTGTTTCTGATAACAAATCCATCATCAGCTTGTGTTCGCCATGAGCTCTAACAGATTCGGAAAATAATTTGTCCCATTTAATTTTCCACCATAAAAGCTTGGGCCATACCTCGTTTAACAGAACTGGGAAGTGGAAGCAGGTATCAATTTCTCATCAAGCTCGTTCTTAATCTTTAGACATGGGAATATTGATTTCTATGGGCATTGAATTTTCAAAAAAATAAAAGGATAAAATTCTACCAAAGGGGGCAGGTTTAGTATTATTTTTCCAAGTCCTAGATAGGGCTTCAAGTGGCAATAAAATTTGCTTTATATATTATTTTACTAACATTAATTATATGTTAAAAATACACTACAATGATGTAATATCTATGTAGAAATATAATATTATATATTAACATATTAAAATTATTTATTATATAATATTCTATTATTTATATTGTACATTTTTGTATACTAGATAATTATTATATTGTTCAATTATTTTATTATGATATTAGCATTACATTTATCATATTATTTTAATGAGGTTATAATTATAACAATATTATAGCCAATATATTATATTATGCTATAATAAGTACATTTGCATTGTTTTTATAATCATTGTAATAATAATAAAATTAGTAGCCACATTCCTATCATAATATATAATTATACTAATATAATAGCAATAATGTATAGTATTATAGCAGAAGATAAATATACTCTTATATAAATGATATTAATAAAAATAATTAAAATATTAACATTCTTCAAAACTATTATGTATATTACACATTATATTATAATATTACTTGAACATAAGATATTATATTATTATATATTATATTTTTGTAGTAATTATTCTAGTGTCGTTAAATTAAATCTCATTATATCATTATTAATATTATTGATATCATCATATTAATCATATTATATAAAATTGAATTAATATAATAGTGTTTTCTAATTAACGATATTAACAAAATATTATCTTATCATCATAATGCCTCACAAAATTAATATCATATTGTTTATATATTAATAATATGTTATTTGACATTGTACCTGATTTCTTCTAGTTCCCA
The DNA here is from genome assembly GCF_000442705.2 of Elaeis guineensis. NCBI lineage: Eukaryota > Viridiplantae > Streptophyta > Magnoliopsida > Arecales > Arecaceae > Elaeis > Elaeis guineensis. Next base: position 62,342,173 of record NC_025996.2, read on the forward strand.
TACGTGACATGTATCTATCCCTACACAAGAATCGGATGAATCATTCTAATCATTCCCAACAATTTTCCCAGACTACATTCACGTGTAATTGCTGAGAGTTATTTGAGAGTTCCATATCCATGTGAATCTTTCCTTATTTTCATTGTAAGGTATAAAAACTTGTAGAAACCCTTTTAGTAAAAAGGTAGTTCAGAACAATCTAGTGGTCACAAAATTGGCACTATGTACGTGAAGCATAGAAATTGGAATAGCTATATCCTTACATGTTTAGTTTGTGATCAGAAGCAGAATTGAAAAGAAATTTGGACACTAATGGAGAGTAAGAATTAAATTTTGACACATTGGAACATTCTCGTTCTCTCCTCAACTACTCTCTCCAACCAAACAATTGAACACTCATTCCCATGTCAATTCCAAAGTCCAACTCCCCCATACCAAACATAGCCTAAATTCGTAGGTGCATGCCCCAAAAAATAAGAAAATGTGAAAGCCGATTCAAATCCAACATTCTCAAGTAAGAAATTCATGCCATTGAGACTTCAACAGGTTATGGACCATCTTTACATTAGGTTTTCAAGACAAGGTAGTGTGTAAATCTGTCTTCCAACTTTCGTGCCAGCTTTGGTGTCTATAATAATTTGTAACAAATTCTACTAATAACGTGAAATTGATTTAATATTTTAGACCCTTAGTTTCTGTCACACTTCCAATCCACGATCATGGATCCAAGATCATGACAACCGCCATACATTCATAGAGAACTCTCCTCATAAGCATGCAAAATATTTTAAAAACAATATCAATGCATTACAGTAAAATAAATTAAATCCAAAATTTAACTAAATTCAACTTTAATTTTTCATAAATTTTTAACAATATTCAAAGATCTTACATCAATTATATCTCAAATAAACATCATAATAAATCTATGTTGTCAACTTTTGCTTTTAGGTCATTCCTAAAATAATATCTATGTCTGCAATTAAGAATCTAAATCTGAAAAATAAAAAAAAAAATAATGAGCTTGACAGCCCAATAAATAATGAAGATCTCAACTACATATTTCAGATATTATCATACGATATGATATTCAAAAATAATGTCATGAATGAATATAAAATATATTTCAAGCTTACTTAAGTAAAACAAATATTTTCAAATATTCACAATCATAAACTTGATTCGAGTCAAAACATATATATCTCAACAGTCTGAATTACGATCACACTTATCCCTATGGCAAGACTCAGAACAGAAATAGTGAGCTTATTCAGAGTACCAATGCATAATCTCCATTGGTAGAGTCCAGAATCTAATACACAATCCCTATTGGTAGGATCCAGAGTCCAATGTACAATCTCCATTGGTAGGATCCAGAGTCTAATGCATAATCTCCATTGATATGATCCAAAATCCAATACACAACCTCCATTGATAGGTTCCAAAATATAGTTAGACTGAGAGTACAAAAATCCATTCCGTATTAAAGCACTTTTGCAATATAACATATATATCATAATTTCATGTATATTCAATAATAAATTCATAAATTATAGTATTTTAAAATTTTCAAAATTTCAAATCACTTTTCGTTCATAATTCAGTTTCATAAACCATGCATAACTTAAAAACTGATTATTTATTTTTAAAATAATTATAAAATATTTCAAAAATACAGTTCATTACTTACTTTTTACAGAAGACTGAAAGAACATATTGATTAATCTTAAAAGGATTTTTCAAAACTTATTTTTTAAAATTATATTCTTTCATTAATTTTAATTCATAATTAAATCAAAATAAAATTTCAAATCAAAGCCTCCATCAGAATCAACTCAGACTCAAAGAAATGAATCAGATTCATAAATCATATAGAGAGAAAATATCAAAGAAGAGAGAAATCGTCAAGATGGAACAGCACTAATCAGGTGATACTATCCGATGATCCGATCGGTCTAATTAAGATGATTTAATTAAGTCATGATTAAATTAATATATAGATGGTCCAACAAAATCATAGATTGATGATCAATTCTAGAGGTATCCGATCAGATCAAGATAGATGCTAGCACACTATCCAATGACCGTGGATCAGGACTTTCTTTGTTAAGATCATATTAGAATCATTAAAAAAAATCCTTCACTGGCTAATCTTAGAGAGATGACTTCTAAAGAGAGATCCATCAAGAAAGAAAAAACTCCATAAAAAAAATAATAATTTTAGAGAGAGAATTTTAGAAAAAGAAAATAGAGAGAAAAAATTAATTTTAGAAAGAGAAAATAGAAAAAAAAATTTTGACTGTCTAAATAAAAAAGTGAGATTCGGACTCAGAGTAAAGAGAGAAACTCTCTCTTTTTCTTTCTTTCTTCTCTTTTTTTTTTTTTTTTTTTTTTCTTTCTTTTTCTTTCTTGTTCATGAAACAGATGACCACGTCCACGTTCTTTCTTTCCATGGAACATGAGCATGGAACTCCTTTCCCCTTGTTTTCGATACCAAGGAGGTCTTCCTCCCTGCCGACAACACCAGTGGCCAAAGGAGAAGGCCACGACGGCAACCACTGGCTTGGTCCAGTGACCGACGACAGCTAACTGACGACAGAAAACCACGAACAAAGTATGAAAAAACATAAGAAAGTAGAATCTGACTTTTGAGAAAAATCTCAACATTAATTGGTTAAAATCCAAGCTTTAACAACTATAAAAGATTGAGGGGATGAGGTTTAGATGATTTACCTGCTCTTTGACAAGAACTAGTTTAATTTCCGATTGCCAAATCAAGATTAACCGCCGGCAAATGGAGAGAAAAAGAGCGGAGAACTCCGATGATTTTTCGGTGAAGAAGAATCAAAAGAACGGAGGCCGTTAACTTGACCTCAAAGGAAAGAGTTTTAAGTTCATTTTTAATTCAATTTCCTAATGGGATTAGAACTCTCGTTGGGAGGATGTAAGAAAGGAAAGAGAACTCCTTCAGAAGTTCTGTCTCTTACCCAACTTCCCCAACACGTGCAAAATTTGCACGTACTGCTCTTGTTTCCCTTTTTGTTTTTTTTGTTTGTTTGGGTCTGGTATGATTTTGGACCGGGTATTACAGTTTCCTTTTCCTCTTTGATTCTTTTTTTTTTTTCCATTTTTATATTTGGCAATGGGTATATTAACAGTTGCTCAACAAGTGCATATCTAGGTTAAAAGAAAGAAGGATCACCTACACTATAATTACTTCGGTTCCAGTACCATCATCCAAGATTCGAATCCAAAACATCCAGTTAATAGTGAAAGGAGTATGACCACTGAGATAAGTCCTGGTTTATCTCAACCCGCGTATAATTATAAGCTTATCAAACATAAATCCATGCTCAGCCCATTTATTTTATATCAAACAATCCAGTTCATCAGACATAAAACGAAAAAATAAAAGAAAAAAAGTATGCAAAGATCACAAAGAATAAGATCAAACTTAGCATCAAAATTATTATCTTAATCATAAAAATTAGAAATTTTGGATATAATACTATCATAAGCTAATTAAGAATAAACTAGGTAATATGTAATTTCACACTCCAGAAACTTGTGGCCCGCCTTGTTCATCAGTTTCTACAATCCCTTGTTTTTTCTAAATGAACGCATCCATGTAGATACAATCAGAGAATTATCAATAATGTTGGGGCTGGTAGCCAATTGGTTCCCAACCACTTCACCCCCGATGACCACTCTGGTCGGGGCTAAACCGGAACCTTCATTTTTAACCTGATTCATCATAGGTCATTTTTTATTCAACTTAAATTTGAAAGAAAAAAAGCTCAGACCTTGCCATACTTACTTTCAGCAAAAACAGCTTCATGGGTTTTAATTCTGGTTAACTATATTAGATAAGCGCTACACCCAAAGGCAAAAACTCACACAGAAGATCTTCAAATTAATTAGAAGCTAATAAACAGAACTGGCTGCACTTGGTATCTTCCTCATCAAAGCTAATTCAGCTAGAAAAGAAGATGTCCATCAAAAAAAGAAAAACTAGAAAAGAAAGATGAACAGAGGCATCTAATAAGCCACAACTAAATAATAGGCAGAATGCAAATCTAAGCTCGGGTTTGAATCGCTCACTAGCTAGAAGTGGTCAACCTGAAATTGGACCTTGTCTTGAGAAGGCACTGAGATTGAACACCCTCTTCATATGACAAAGTCAGACACATCAGCTCTAAGCATGTTTGCAGCATATTTATCTATGCTCATGATTCTAACAATGTAGTAGCTGGCAGCTTCAAAAAAAGAAAAAAACAATGTAGTAGCTGGGAAATGCATTAGTTCTAAAGAAACAATGACAAGTGTGAACATGTGCATGAAACTAGGAAAATAGAATAATAAAAAAGATAATGAAGGGGAAAAAAAAGAAAATATATATATGGTGACGAATATGTGTAGAAAAACAGGTTGACCGATGGAACAATGGTAGGAAACATTGTATAACATTCATCTCTGCTGTGCCAATAGATAAAATTTATTAGGTACAAATATAATTGATCATAGCTGTAATTCATCATAAGCAACATATAAATTTGTTTGCTAAAAGCTGAATGCTAGCATTTGTAGCCAGATGATCTGAATCATAAGACTACACCATGCCGACTTGCCAGCAGGTACATTTCCTTAACTCTCCCGAGCCAGTTACTTGATAGCTTCCAAGAAAAGTAATCTCTTCAATGCATGATTGTACCTTCACTGTCTCACATCTCATATGGTAATTATATATCATTTATTTATAGAGAGTTGGGTACAAGTACTTTGGAAAACTATGAAATTTTAACAAGCTTCAGAATTTTAATTTTAATTATGATATTCACAGTCTCTGTCTCTTTTACAACCTCTCACTTTCTTTAAAAAATCACAATATTTCGTGCTAAAGAGGTAAAAAACAAACAAAAGTTTGGACCTGAGAGTCATCAAATGCAACTTAATGACACAAATTGTGCGAGAGACAACCATAAAATCAAGTATATTTTCTCCTTTCCAGAAGAGTTTTTTTTTCCCCCCTAAATTCAATAGTGGAGAGCATTCTTATGTTTTCTTATTTATAAGAGTTATGCAATACATATCCTTGTAGCATTTATCTTCTGCAAGTAGGATGAACACAGTGCTCTTGTCTGAACTATGATATTCTTCTGTCATCATGCCTGCTTTTTAGTAGCAGGAATCCTCTACCTAAGGTAATGGAACTGCTTTAGAGACTCCTAGGTATCTCGGTTCCCTGCTTCTTTAAAGCTTCCTTATGACATCCAATTGTCCGCACCTGCACCCACTCCCGCTCCCATACCAGCTCCCAATTCTAGCAATTAAGGCCTGCTTCACAAACCAACAGACCATCCCAGTAAAATATTTTGCTAACTATTTTGTAGCACCTAACCTTTGTGATATTGGGACCCATTCTCTTAGTTTAAAACAACTTGTCAGTTTCTTTATGCACCCATAGCCTCTAAACCACATGCATCAAATGGTCATGCATTAAGATATCACAATTTTGCTCTTCCTATAGCAACCTTCATGCTTCGTATATGGGAGGAAAAAGGAAAATCCACCAGAATCATAACTTGAAGTTCCCAGACCTTGCTCAACTATTTTGCTCCATAAATTTTCCACACACAACCGCTGTCCAGGAATACCTCCTGAAAGACCATCTCCTAAAACATCTGGAGCATGGTACCTTCTCGGATCATACCAATGTTTCAGACAATTAAGAGAAAGATCTAAATGTATCTCCCATATGCTGGTCCACAACTATTTACTGCCTGGACCAAATCAATATTCCCTTGCTTCCTTATAAATTAGACTACTATATTATTATGAAGAAACCAGTTGCAGTGCAATCCATTAAGACAAACTAAATTGTACATCAGTCAGATTAAAAAATAGTATTTTTGAAAAATCATAAGGTCTCAATAAGTTGGGTGAAGTGTATGTCAATAAAGATAGATTTACACATCATTGTTTAAGATATTACTGTTAAAAGCACATAACTACATACGGTGCAAAAGAAAAAATGTTTGCTAGATGATCAAGTAATAGGATTCAACAATAAACAGATCCTTGATAAACAAATAGCCAGTGAATCAACAAAGAGTTTGACAGGCAAACAGAAACAGTTGTAAAGTTTGACTGCTTGATTATTTAAACCTCAAAAGTGGTGGAAGAATACTAGATACTTGTGGAAAGGTATGGAGAATACAATTCAAGCCCTGCCACTCCATTCATCATAGAACTCTGCTAAGAAATCCTGCATGAACTTGTGCCTCCTCTCTGCCCTCTCTTTACCAGCCTGAAATTTTTCAGTCAGTGAATCCCAATAAAGAGGACCTTGCATGTTCTCAAAATCCATGCAAGCACATATCCTACACTATAACAAACAAGAACGACACTAACACAACACCATTGTTGGTTCTAAAATTGAGAACTAGCCATAAGCATAATCAATTGCAACATGAGGATGCAACAAAGGATAGCTTAATTTTCAATCACAACTTATGGATACAGGCAGCTGCTTGTCTTTTTGAAAATAACAAATGATGCTAGAAAATTACAACACAAAAAGATAAGACTTCAATTTAGAAAATTCTACAATTAGCATATGCATGTGCACATAAATACAGATATAATTATAATTATAATGATGCATCTCATTCCATTAGGGTTATTTGGACATGAATTGAAGTGCCAATGGACCAAGAAACCCCACATTTCATATATCTGTTTTGTGAAATCAATTGCCTTATCCATTATAAGAGCTCATGCAAAAATTGAAAGGGAATCCTATATATGAGATGCAATACCTTTTAAAACTAAGATATTCATGGACACTTGAAAAATATCTTCATGCAAATTTCCCGTTATGTTGTTAAGCTATAAAATTCTCTGTAGTATATGTAGCAAGTTTCATGTTTTTCATTTATCTACCTTTGTCTTCATCAAATCCTTCAGTTTGAAAAGTTTCTCATGGAAATGATTAATTGTAGTCTGCTTTCCCTCTTTCTTCATATATGCTTCCTTTGATAAACCCTGTCGTGGTAATATCTCAGGATCATGCAGTATTTGGTTCGTGCTTCCACCAAATGTGAAGCATCGAGCAATTCCTGAAACAAATTAAATTAATTAATACATGCTTATCCAGAAGAAATGCTCTATATAGTAAATGGCTTAATTTCTGATGCAGAAAATAAAGGTTCATAGGCTAAGAAGTGCACATAATTTCCACTATCAAGCTCATGACATTCTTTATGGGTCATTCAAAATGTCTAGGAAACTCCATGTAATCATAAAGTGTATCACCCCAATAGCCAAGGAATACAATGACAGATGATTTACCAGACTTGTCATCTGACAGAAGACATATATGGCTTGCTACTCCAACTAAGTATGCAGGCTAATTAAAATTGAATACCAAACCTATTTAATGATTCTGCAGAAATCTATTGTGTTCATTCAATAAGCTACAAAAGACTTCACATAACCATAGACATTGTGAACTAGCAATTTCTTACTTAACTGTAAAATCATCATGGTAAAAGGAAAAACCTTACTTCATGTCAGTGGAGTGACTAGTAGGAATGTACAGCTTCAGAATTTTTGGATATATGACAATAAAGAGCGTAAACAATGTCAAAGCAACCAAGCATACCAAATGGGAATTAAGCCAATGCACATAAGCATACACTAAAAAGATGCAATAATTTATAGTACTCAACGAGTTCCAAGAAAGAGGATACTTTAGCAATCAATATATGAGATACCAGATGGTTTATACTAGTACCATGCAGGAAATGAAGGCTGGCTGAACCCGTGTTTCTCGTTGAATTTGAATACTAGTCCTTATGCAAATTAAGAGATCCTCACAATTGGAAGGAAATGAAGTTAATATAACCATAACCATAATAACTAAACCATTCCCAACTATTTGAGGTATTATCATTAAACAACTTCTGACTATTTGAGGTTTTTCCCTTATTCCTATTTAGAGCAACCTGCAGTGTTATAGCAAGACTTTCCATGTGCTTTTAAACAACTTCCACCCTTGTTAGCTTAATTCTTCACCTGTAAACCCTTAGGAAAATAGATTACCTCTTCTGACTGATTCCTTATTAGATCTATGTTGCACATGCCCATACAGATCAATTTTTTGTCATCACTTCATTCATATAATTGGTGCAACTCCTAGAATTCTTCTAGTACACTCATTCCTTATACCCTTCTTAGATTTTCCACACATCCAGCTCTAAATTCTTATGTTTGTTACAGTTAGCTTGATTTGTTGGACCCCCTTTATTGCCCTACATTCCTAGCCACAAAACATCAACCAAGTTAATGTAAGCACATAATATGAAACTAAAGAAATGAAATTGATGAGGTGGATGTGAGCTTAAACAAGAAAGGAAAATGTTCAATTTTTGAATAAGATAAATGCAACCTAGAAATTTTTATTACTAATGGATAGTACTAACCTAGGACCAGCTGAGATGGAAATATCATGCACAGCAAGAGTAAGAAGCTCAAGGAGGTTTGCAATTGACTGGAACGCTATCTTAAAAGGATAGACCAATAGAGACGATAAGCTGGATGGAAGTTATGTGGAAGAATTTTTAAAACTTGCATGAACAGAAAATTATCCCTCGATACAGATGAATGATGAAAAAGGACTGGAAAGATCTTTACCCAAAAAAAAAAGGACTGGAAACATCATGTTGACATGGGAAGAAAGGTCTTGCAACATTAAGATAAATGTTCAGTTCTTGGTGAAAATGTGATTTTAGATAGATAGAACATTTCATAAAAGACATCTGAAAGGAAATTGATCTAAGTAGATATCATTGAATAAGATGACGTAAAAGCGGTGATGCATAGTATGAGAGAATTTTTGCACTTAACAACAAGAATATATCTGTAAGTATATTGGAAACACTAGACTAGATATGAAAGGTGGTACAAAAGTTTAAACATTATTCTGATGAAATACCATTAATAATCCTTTCTTATCAACAAACATACGCTTCAGCACAAAAAATATGGCATCTAGTATTCAGCTTATAACATATGAATTTTACTTGCAGGTCCAAAAAACTTACCAATAGCACCAATTGCATCAAGACGGTCAGCATCTTGTACAACCCCAAGTTCAACGGAAGAGTTGACGAATGATAACTGTGCAACTTCATTTTTGAAACCTGAAATTGAAAGTTACAGAACTGAATTTTTATTTAGAAAAAACTATCAACACCAAAGAGAACTGCAATCCTAATCTTTATTTAAAAGGCACCTGTGGAGAGGAATGAACATGATGGTAATTTTATTTAACAGGCTAAAAAAGATTTACAAGCACTTCATAAAGAAGGGTTGCATAGGTTGGACAAATGTCCCTGTTCCATAGTTGCATAAAAGCAAAAATAGAAAAAAAAGGGAGAAGAGCACAGGTCTTGGTGCAACTGTAAGGTTGTTCCATTGTGATTTGGGTGTCACAAGTTCAAAACACTCTAACCCTCCCCAGACACCGAAGTAGCGGGAGCCTTATGCATTGGGATGCCCTTTTTTAAAAGATAGGAAGAAGAAAGATGCTTGTACAGGAATGCAAGTCCCAGATAAGGCCCTAGAATATTACTTGATCTCGATGCCCCCAAGTACCTTTATTTCCATATCAATGGGATAATGTCAGAAACTATTCGGTGCCATGTACTGAAAAACTGAAAGAAGAATCCCTTATAGGAAAAGGGGAAAAGGAACTTGATTTTTTGGGGGATGGGGGACGGGGGACGGGGGTGGAGAAGAGAGCGGGAGGGGGTTGGTTTATGAGGGGGTTCCTGAGGGGTGAGGTGGGGGGTCAATTCAATAGTACTAATAATAATTTGCCATGTTACATGAGAAATAGTATATGTTCCATTCCCTCCGTCAACTACTATTCCAACTCTTCAATTTAAAGGAAGAGAAAAATGATGTATGCTAAATTGATTGGTTGTCGAGGAAGATTTATAGGAAAATCGGGTTTTTGTCAAGGAAGATTTATAGAAAAACTGGGTTTTCTCACAAGTGAAATGGATTACTAGCAAACATGCAAATGCTTTTATAAGAACAAGTGCAAAGACAATTGCAACCTATCTACCACAAAAATCAGGTCCTCTTTATATCACTTCCACTATTTTTCTTCAAATAGAAAATTAGAATATGGGGCAGAAAACACATTTTGTAATTTGTTTTGTTTGTTTTTGAAATTTATTTCAATGATTTCTGAAAATTTTGAAAGTAAATTTTCTTTCAACTCATTTTCTGAAAAAATGACATCATACCTCCATCACACGCACAGCAAAAACCACCACCATGACCATCACTGCCACCATTACAGCATCGTGTTTTCTACCATCACAGCTAGAATCCACCACAACTACACATCCATGGTTCTCATTACTGCTAATGCGGTCACACACCATCATCACCAATATCACCACCAACAGCACCATAGCTGCACTACAATCACTTACATCACAAGCACCCATGCCACAAGACACCAACCATTGCCATACCCTCCAATCTCACAAAACGTACTATGTTGTTTTCTAATTTTAAAAATGAACAAAATGTTGTATCCAATATCCATCATATATGATGAAAATGAGAAAGGAACGAAAACGAAAGGCTAGAACAAAGAGCCATGCAAAACCCAGTTTCTAAATTCCTTAAAAAATTAACAATATCTGCATCCTACTCCCAAAAAAAGGATTGAGTTGCATGCATGGCCCGTGCCTGCTTAGGATCAACATGGCATGTGCCATTCAATGCTGGCACTTAGCACAAGCATGGTTTGGCACGTATAAGCACAGATCACTTTGGGCATTTTATACCCATGGTATTCTTGGCATATCCCTAATCTTGTTACAAATTGTTTCATTCATAAAAACAAGAATTTAATGCTAAATAATGTCATGCAACCAAGAAATGAAGCACATACACATATCGAATATTTTACAGCATATCATTTAATCTAACATGAAAGCCTAACAATGAGTCAGTTATCATAATTTCTTCTTAGGAATCCAACAATTTAAAGAAGGGAAAGGCATGGTTTTCTAACAAATGATTTGGGTGGCTATTCAAAGGTCTGTTCCCTGATTAGGAAAGTGATTCCAGCAAAACCTAATAAAAGGTCATAGAAGCCAGCTGTTTCAGGAGGTTTTTCTGGATTGCAGATTGTTTAAGAATAACAGTCAGCCATGGACCTTTCTCTTCTTATCTTATTGTTGTTATTCCTTCCCAACTCTGCTTAACTTTTGTTCCATTACTCTTATTCTACTGTTTATTTCTCTCTTGGTCTCTCTTCTATCCATCTCTATGCATTCAATTTTCCCCTTTGCTGTGACAAATAACAGCTTTTTACATAGCAAAATACTACTAAAAGTGAAAACTGTATAACATTTGCTTATAATGCGTTTTACAGCACATGAAATTATATGCTCTAAAATTCAGAAAACATCTTGTGGTACACATGAACATTTTATAAAATAAATGATTCCACAAGCTATTATTAGACAAATAACTTATTTTGAAGATTAATGATATATTCATTAGTTAATCATGGCTTATAAATAAAACATTCAAAAAATACAAAGCTCATGATGCTATTTGGTACTATAAGTGTTCATTTTTGTTGTTATTGTTTTTGCCACTTACTTTAGCATGAATCAACAACATATGAATCAATCTAAAGTATATAACCTTTGAATATATGAGCTCTATCCAGAAACTTCTGAAAAAAAGTCTATATACTTTTTTAAATGTCAAAAGCATATGAATAGCCAACTATTACTGCATGTCAAACTGGATGGACAAGCTTTGTCGGTAGTAATCAGAGAAATCAACTCATTAGGAATGTTTCCTATGTTACAAAGACACATCAAGCTCCAAGATTCCATGTTATATATGTATCCAAGTCGAATACATACTAGACACTTGGATACTTGTCATTTTTTCTTTAGCTGCAACAACAGGGCAGACCCATCACAATATTGCTAACAATGATCTTTTTCTTCTTTTTCAAGATTGGTCATGAATTTTAAAAAAAAAAAGGACGTCCCAATGCATAAGGCTCCCACCACTATAGGGTCTGGGAAGGATTAAATGTGCACAACCTTAACTGTACATGCAAGAGATTGTCTTTGTGTTTCGAACCCATGACACCTAGGTCACAAGGAAGCAAATTTACAGTCTTTACCATTGTGTCAAGGCCCCTATGAAAATAACTGTGGAAATGTCATTTTTTAAAATCCTTGAGCTCGTTGGGAACTTTGGATAAGAAACCCTAAAAGGTAATATCTTTTTTTATACAATATATTTATTAGTTAAAATTACATTTTTCTATGTATTCCTGTATCTCCTTTTATCATCTTGCTGACTAGAAACATGGAAGAACCTCATTCTTGTATCCATGTCTATGTGATACTAGTGCTAACTCACCCAAGTTGCCATTTTTCATTCACCACCTCTCTTATTCACTTCCTTAAGTCGACACCACCATGGATATGTTAGCAGTTTTAATTTTATTCCAATAATATTACATTTTTAATCCTTCTAATAATTGATGCATGTGATGAAACTATGCAGATTAAAATTCCAATCCAATAGTATCCTGGGTTTTGTCCATCCATAGAACTTCAAATATCAAATTTACACACTTTTCCAATCAGACTAGTATGTTCAAACATCTACCAGGAGCTCAAGTACTCATATACTTCTCCATGATAGTATCACAGGTGGATTTCCAAAATTTCATCCCTGGACACAAATTGATGTCTACACACATTACACATGCTTTGCAGTCTCCAAATGTTGCCTTTTTCCCCCATTATCAATCTCTTCTATGTGTTCTTCTAGGTGTAAAATATATAGATATGGCTGATAGCATCCCATAGGTGGATTTCCAAAATTTCATCCATGGACACAAATTGATGTCTACACACACTACACATGCTTCACGGTCCCCAACTGTTGCCTTTTACCACCATTATCAATCTCTTCTATGGGTTGTTCTGGGTGTAAAATTTGTGCATATAGCTGCCACGCTTCAAGTCTCAGCACTCTATTGCCCACAAATAGTAAAAGTAATAGGTGGCCATGCTTGGGTATGTAGTTCAGAAATAAGGAGCCCATATATCAGAATATCAACATATCGCTGTCCTGAACTTTAATAGGATAACTTGGTGATGAAGATCATTTTTCCAGAGATCTAGAAACTACCTGTTCTTCCAAAATTGATAACAAAGAAGGAATTTTAAATTTACCTTCCTCCTTGGCCCTAATAAAAATAATTGAGTCTTCAAATTTTGATGGTACTCAATAGAACTGTTCATCCATCTACTTCATGCTATCTCCAAGTTCTTCTGATGTCAATTGGAAGCCACCGAAAGGACACTTGATAATGCTGGAGCCTCTCATCTCAATCAGCATTTGTCACCATCTCTGCATCTTTTAAAGATATTATTGAGCATGGGATCTTTGGATACTCCTATATGAACTTCGACAAAACTTCCAAGGATCATAGGCAATTACTTGTAAATAGACAGCTCCAAACCAAATACAGGTCTGACTTGATCTCTATTTTTCCAAACTATGACATGTACAATCAGCAAATGTCACAATTCAACTTCAAATAAATACAAATCTGCCACTGCAAGGATCTGTGCAACCGATTTATGCAATCTTTTTGTCAAATCTGATAAAAATAGCATTACTTTTCTGTACAGCAAATATAAATCTCAGTAAGGAGTAAAATTGGTAGAAGTATAAGTGGAGAAGATTGATGAGAAGAATAAGAAAAAGTGAAAGAAGAAGAGAAGGAAACAAAGGAGCATGCAATCATTTCCTCACTAATACCTAAGCATACAAGTCAAGAGAACTACCCAAATCAGCCTGCCAGTAGCCCTTTTCAATATGGCTAAACTGGTCGCAATTTCTACTCTACCAAGGACTCTTCAGGAAATATACAAGCCCTCAATAGCCACCCTAACCCTCAAATAAACAATCTTGTTCAGCCTTTTCCTCGAACAACTTCAGGACCCTTGAGAGGAAAACATAACTGCTGACAAATCTCTATCTTAAAGGTCTGTATCCATATCACCAAGAAAACCAGCTTTTTATTATGAAGGAGAGAAATCTCTACTTTTTAAACAGTTATAAGAGCAAAGGGGAAACTTTTTCTTCCAGTCCTATGTCATTAGAGAATAGTTTCTTGTCTACTCTCCTCACCCCTCTCATGACTACACAGGAGGGCAAACTAGCACCAGTACTAATTTGGCTGTTCTTCACTTTGTAAAAAAAAAAAGGTCTTAGTCTCCCATCTTCAAAATATTTTTCTTGGTGAGTTACTCACTGCTTGGACAAATAAGAAGTCGAGTATTCTCTCTTTATTAAGGAAGAACTCCAGCAACCAAAGAGCTTGTTTGACTTAGCTACATTACATCCAACTACTGCATTTTCTTTGATCCTATTCCCTCATTTTGTGATGAATAAACTATGCTTTTTAAAGCTAGCAATTATGATGACTGCTCAAAACATAAATGAAGCGTAACAACCTAGGACATCACTCAAAAGGGTTAGCAAGAAGTAGCGAGCACACAAAGAAGACTGTGCACTATGGACAGCCTTCTGTTTCCAGTCAAATTAATAAAACAGAGAATTTTGCATGAAGAGACCACTCTGTATTCAACTTTCCAAAAATGAGTTTTTCTCTGGAAATGGCATATTTTGGACTACAACGGACCATGACATGCCTGCCCGATTTACTACCATAATATCGTAATTACATACACATCAACCAATACTCTGCATGCATCAACTATTGTAGTGTGCATCCATAAGCAAAATGTATGCATTCATACAATGACAGGAGCATCTGAAGAATTTCGTAAAATAATAAATAAATAGTCATTTTTAGCTCCAAAAAAAAAGGTTTTTTTATTGCAAAGTGGGCTTTAGAATAACTATCCTGGACTGTACTAAACTTCTGAAGACATGATACTTTGAAATAAAACCAACAATTGTTTCTCTACTAAAAAGAAAATCCAAGTGCATAATACCCCTGAAAATTGGAAAACCATTTTAAAGTTGAAGCTAGAAGTCACATGCAATAGAAGCGTACCCATTCCTTTTATGATCCCCAGTATCTTCTCCCTTTTGCTTTCCTCCAACACCTCTACCTCAAGAAACTTCTCCACAATTGTAGTATCCTCGACCAAATCCCTACATGTAAACTTAAACAATCAAAGCAATAACCGGAAGTGAAAAAAAGTCAAAACCGTCAACAAGAATTTGATGGTGAAGCAAGAAAGAACACCATCATCACAAAGATCAAACATATTAAACAAATAGGAAACCAGAGGAGCCACCAGCAACACCTCTCTCATGCAAACACTCCTTTAAGAACAACGAAACTGGACATGGAAATCAGCATCATCTTGAAAATTGATACAGGAAAAATAAAGACTACTCACTTGGTGTACTTGTAATCTCCTGCGGCAACACCATTTATAAATTAAGAAAAAGGAAAAAGAACATCCCCGAAGCTTAGTAAATAAAATGTAACATGTTCATTACCTATGTCATGGAGAAGAGCAGCCAGTTCGACCTGGTAAAGAGACAGAAAAACAAAATTTTAGAGATTTTTTCATCAACAGAACAACGTTGTCATGTCACAGGAAGCCATCAAGCCTCCACATGAGCTGAACGAAACTCTCCTAATTTTCTCATACAAAGTTAACTGAAAATTGGGCTATCAAGTAGCAAAATCAAATGAAAGTAGACAAGAATAAAAACGAGCTTGTTGATTTGGGCACCAAGAATCTAGGGGGAACTTGTCTTACTATCTCCAAGCTTCGAGGGGAGGAATCCAAGCCCTCTTCTTTGGCGAGGGAGAGGGCCAGGTCGCGGACGCGGAAGGCGTGGGCCGCGTCGTGGGAGGCGTCCCGCCCTCCCATAGTCGAAACCACCAGCCTCTCCGCCTTCCTCACAACCTCTGGCTTCGTCGCCGCCATCTCCTCCCGTCCCTCTCTCGCCGCCATCGACTGGAAGAACGAGGATCACTCGATTGATCGATAAGAGGAAACATTCGTTGCGGAGTCCAAGCCTGCAGACTCCCGGGGAGATTTTCTTTAAAAATAAATTTAAAAAAAGACAAAAACTATCAAGTTTGGGTCAGTTGTTTTAAAAAGTTTAATTAGTCTGTAAAAAATAATAATTAGCCATCAAAATTTAATTTTGGTCGCAACGTAGCCCTGGCATCCTTGATAGATGAAGAAAATGACTAAAATATTATTATTTTAGATAAATTGGATTGTGACTTTCATACGGCTTCAAAACATTCATCTTCTATAATTATCTATTTATACAAATATTAAAGCAGTTCATCCTCTATCATCCATCCATCTATACAGATCTTAAAGTATTCCATCATTTATTATCCATCCATCTATACAAATTTTAAAACATCACATCTTCTATCATTTATATGCTTGCATAGATCTTAAAATATTTTATACTATGTCATTCATCCATCTACACAAATTTTGAAGTGCTTCTTCCTCTTATCCTATCCATCTACATAAATCTCAAACTATTTCGCTCTCTCTTATCTATTTATATATAGAACTAAAAATTGATTGGACTAGATCAGGTTTCACACCTGCTCGAGCCCAGTCCGAACCAAATCAGGTCGGCCCAAATTTATTTTTTGGGTCAAATATTAGATTGGTCTAAATTTATTATTTGCATCACCTTGGTATCACCTACAATTTAAATGGCCATGGTAGCTTGTCTATAGTTTTGTAAACCTCCATCAACATGAAAACTAAATGATCAATATCTCACAACTGGTAGCACATAAATAAAACTTCCATGGATTTCATGACATACACGTTATCTTGAATGAATGGTTTAAATTTAGAGTTGCTTAGGTTTTCCATATCCATAAGATGTTTATAATTAAATGCAGATTTTTACATAGATCAATCATAAAAAGTCATATATTATTTAAAAATTGGAAAGATTTGCTTACAAAAGTCACTAAACCATGAATACTAACAAAGCAATTGGACTATTATTTTAAATATTTTAAAACCAGCTGACCAGTCACTGGAACTAAGGCACATCAAATTATACTGTACATAGGATACATATTTTGGAAGATATAGAGTGACATCCAAAAAGAATTTCTAATATGCATGATCCTGATCAGTATAAAGCCAGGCTCACGGATCACCGCTTCCAGAATCCTAACATTATATCTGTATGTTGCATTCATTATCCAAATATATAGTGCTTTTTCCATATCTATGCTATGAATGCTAGAAAGAAGAGTGTACAACACCACTGAAATTGGTGCATGCTACATCAGAACATATAGCCATATTTGAACTGGAAGTGAATATGTATGCATTTTGGAATGTAAATCCATGGATAATTGCCAAAAGGAAAAACTTGCTTGAGATGCATATTGGCATATGGCACAAATATAGTGATCTAATCAATGCTAATGGGACCTCAATAGGGTGATGGATCAAGATTAACTTGTAACATATGAGCAGGAGATGGACATGTTTGTTGGTGCCTCAACGATCTACACCCATACCAGAGTAAAGAAGAGGCCAAAATTAGGTCTGTCTTTCGCATAGTTTTATACAAATATTGATGAAAATGCAGTTAGTGCCTGTGCATATAAAGAAAAAAAATACAATCCGTTCTCTAATCTAATAATGCAACATCTTTTTTCGGTAAACAAATAAGCCAGTGGCTATATATTAAATAGTAGAAACTATTTACAGATGATTACAAAGGATAGATATTGCATTCCGAAACTAAAGTAGTGCAAAGATGTAGTTTGATAAACCTATAAAATACATACTACAAAACGTACAAAAGCAGTTGAAATGGATGAGCAAGTAGACCTGACAAATAGTAACTGTATCATTAGAGGATGAAGCTGCCTATCTTTATAGAATAGCTGATATGCTATCTGAAGTAGGACCAACACAAAAGAAACTTCAAATGTATGATGAGAAAATGCAGTTAGTGCCTGTGCATATAAAGAAAAAAATACAATCCATTCTCTAATCTAATAATGCAACATCTTTTTTCGGTAAACAAATAAGCCGGTGGCTATATATTAAATAGAAGAAACTATTTACAAATGATTACAAAGAATAGATACTGCATTCTGAAACTAAAGTAGTGCAAAGATGTAGTTTGATAAACCTATGAAATACATACTACAAAACATACAAAAGCAGTTGAAATTGATGAGCAAGTAGACCTGACAAATAGGAACTATATCATTAGAGGATGGAGCTACCTATCTTTGTAGAATAGCTGATATGCTATCTGTAGTATGACTAACACAAAAGAAAATTCAAATGTATGATGAGTAGAAGTGCATGACACTTTGATTAGCATCCAGAAGATACAAAGCTAAGGAAGATAAAAGAAAATAAGAAGCAATATATAACAATTAACAACTCTTCCACAACTGGGTCTATTGTACCATCATTTGCATTCAACTTTATAAAACTTGAGCAATTTATACCTATTAAGAATTAACATAAATATCAATTACAAATATTTGAAATATAAGCATCATAAATTATTAACATAAATATAAAAAATTTATATATCTTTATCATATTCTTCACGAAGCCAGTCCTATGTACAAATCAAAATTTTGATAGTAGATGGATCCAAAGAACTTTGATATTGATCTACAACTCTACCATCAATACTAAATACCGACTCTGAAGAAATGATAGAAACTGAATAGCGAAAATATCTCAAGCCATTTTTGATTAGTATAGGATATGCTACTATATTATTCTTTCATCATGCCAAGATAACAAAGTTCTTATCCTTCCAATCAAAAAATACATCATCATTCAAATAACTATCTAGCTCTGATCTCTTTAATCGTTTCGAGAAATTTTGACTTTTAAACTAAACAAACTCCATATCAAGTTTTATTTTCTCTATGCAAAATGAAGAAATTGAATTTACATCGCTTTATACACCAAAATCAAATATTAGCACACTCAAATCTATACAGAATTGCACTTTTGCTACATTTACATATTCATTATAAAGTTTGTAAAGACAAGTATGAATATCATCAATTTTTTTCTTTGCCTCTTCCACATCAAATGCCCTTTCATAATAAAATTCTATAAATATCAACTTCGATTTGGGATCCAAAATAGATGCAATTACTAATAAATTATTATACTAAGATCAATATTTGTTAAATTTTTTTTGTATCTCATTCGTCAATTACTTCAGTATTTCATCACTATGAGCACTCGCATCCATCAATACTGTCCTAATTTCCCAAACTTCTTTTAAGTACAAATTAAATATGGGATACTTAAAACCAAAAAAATACTTTAATGGCATTTAGAAAGATTTTTAAGAATTTAAAAATTATCTCAATCCTTTTCCATTTATCATTGGTAGGGCACATACATAGATGCTCAGTTGTATGTCTAATAAGAACATCTTTATAGCTAAGTGCATCATGCAACATTTCATAAATAGAATTCCACTTTGTAGCAACATCTAAAGTAAGTCTTTTTCTAATAGAAAGTCTCATATATTATACAATTTCATTAAAAGCATGTACCCAAGATGGGGTTACAAACATATATCTAACAACGTCTCTCATACATTCAATAGTTTCATGAATTATTTTCATCCCATCCTGAACCATAATATTTATTATGTACACACAATATCTGATATGACTGTCTACCTACTAAGAAAATTTTATAACAAAAATAATCTTGGACCCTCTGAATTACAGCATCATTTGTAGTACAATTATCCAAAGTAATGGCACACATTTTAAAATCTAGTTTCCATTCAAGAAGACACTTTTCAATAGCATCTTCGATTGTAAAACTTAATTTCTTGAAATTAATTATCTTCTTATGTAGAATAAAATTCAAATCAATATAATGAGCTGTGAGGGATATGTAACTGATTTTTTGATTTGATGCCCAAATATCACTAGTAAAACTTATCCAAGAACTTAATTTCTAAAAAGTATCATGCATTTTTTTCTCTCTCCTTGATACAAAGTGATGTAATCATTTTTTATATCCTTATGGCTTATAACATTGAATAATGGCCGAACAGATCTCATAAGGTATAGAAAAATAGGATGCTCGACAATACGAAATGAAAGCTCAGCATATATGATAAATTTTGCAAGAAGTTTTCTACTCTCTTCTTGATTGAATTTAAAAAATTTTACTAGATCTTTTGAGCTTGGCACTATAAACATTTGATTTATAAGATTCTTTTGATATTTTTTACAAATATTTTCAAGTTGACATTTTAGATGACTTGTTCCTCCTCTAGTACTACCACTTAATATAATTTTACAATGTTTGCACGTAGCTATTGATCTATCAGATTTTTTTCTCAATAAAATGATTCCATACTAAAGATCTCTTTTTGGAATCTTTGTCACAATCAATTTCAGAATTATCTTCATTTGTGTCATCATCATTCCTTATATGTTCAACAGTCTCATTTTCATCTATTTTAGATTCAGACATTAGTAAAACAATTTACACAAATAACACCATAAATTACTCAAAAGAATTAGCTAATGTCAGACTACAACATAAATTAACATATAGTCATAAAATAAAAGTATTTCTTGATGATATTTATATATGTAAACAGTGTGTAATTTCAAATCATCAGATGATATTTATATATACCAAGTACTCACTATGTTTACAATACTCACTATTTACAAATTTTCAGATGAACTAGCATCTAGTGGTCTCACAACAATAATATGTTGCAGCTCTGATATCACTTATTGGGGATGATCCTTCACGAGTGTGGAATACAGATCTCTTCCACCCAGGATCTTAATGCTGATGATAGTGTCGATGCCACAATAGAAAGAAAGAAGAGATAAAATAAAGAATATAATTAAATACGTGGATCAGCTCAAGACTTATCTTTACAGAGCATGCAAGGTTCACTATGAAAAAAAAAGTATAAGAGGAGATCAAACTCTCTCAACTCTTATACACAAATCTCTCTTAACAAGAAGTACAACCCTCACAAAAGCTCTCACAAAATCTCTCAAGGAAGCCCTCTCACAAGCCTACAATGCTAGGATCCTCGACATCCCTGGATATTTTCTGTAATGCTCTCAACCGCTACATCATACCTCGGCCTCTATCCCTACACTCATGGTCACTCCCATAGCCATTTAGGATACTTTTGGCTGTTGTTAATGCCTCCTAACTCCACATGTTGTCAGGCCTTTAAAAAGACCATATACAGAAGTTCTGTTATGACTCTACATCCAAAATCAAGCCCAGAACCTCCTCGATCGCATCTGCAATTGCCTGTAGCCACCCGATCAACCCTATAAGCCACGTAGAGCCTCTGATCATGCGAAAACATCCTTGGTCCATGTGTGAACCATACAGTCAGTCCATGAAGTGTGTGAATTGCATCTCCTCCTACCGTCCATCGTGGATCATGTTACATGGACCCACGCATGCATAGGCCGCGCACATCTTAGGCCGCATGCCCCTACGTGCCCCTGTTGGGCCGCACACAGGCTTGGCCTGCGAGCAGGCTTGCAGGCCTACACGCTTGCATCTGTGCTTCCGGGCCAATGTTTTCATTGGCTCCTCTACGTCTGGACTTTTCTTTTGTGGGCTTCTCCATCTTGGGCTGCTATAGGTCAAATTCGAGGTACAAAAACTCAACACAACAAAGACATCCTACAATACAAAGACATTCCAATTATCAATTTATCATATGAAGGAAAGACAGGCAGTTTTATGTATGTAATTTCAAAATTTTTTGAAATTTAAAGCAGTGGAAGACTCTAGATTAATCATATTAACCTACTATGCATAAGATTTGATCTTAAAACAATCTACATATGGACCGATGACATGACATAAATGCATAATCTGAAATCTAAAAACCACAGATCATATCTTAGTAGTAGATCGCATCTATAAAGAAAGTGAGATCAGATCTTATCACCTGAGAGCAGATCGATTTTCATCGCAATTGATTTTTGTGGACTTGCTGATTTTTCTAGTTGTGTAGCAACCGCATAAATATCCACCTTTACAAGTATCCATATGAAGTTCTTCATTCAATCGAAGGTTCGATGATCGACGATTTTTCTGTGGTGCTAGCTCTCTTGCAGAGATCTACTCCTATGATCACTCAACTCCTTAACAGATCACTCGAACACTTTCAGATGATGAAGAAGGACTTAAGAGAAAGTGAGGTGAAGAAAGAAGATGAAGAAGAGACCCTTTGTACTCTGATTTTCTCTCTTCCCAAGAGCACACGCCCTAGGTCTAGAACCCTAGATCAATGCACATGCCAAGATAGGATGCCCCACCACCTTTCTCACACACAACCAGAATTCCCTCTTTTTCTCGATGAAATCAGATATCTCATGCACAAAATGAAGGGGTTCTTAAGGTTGGCATCCAAAGGAATAAATATGATAGGGATTAGTTAATGTTTCAAATCTGAATTCAAAATCAAAACCAATTTGAAAGTTAAATTCAAAATTCCACTTGAATTCAAATTTAAAACCTAAACTAATTCAATCCTCATCTACAAGAGAGAAAGGGGAGCATGAAGATGCGATTTAGCATGGCATGTTCATCATGTAAATTCAAAATTTGTGTGAAGAACATTGGCATGGAGATGGTGGTTGGCGCAAGGAGATGGTCCAATCCAATTGGACTCTTAGTTCTTTGATATTTGGTCCTAATCCAAATCTTATTTGGTTAGACCCAAATGATAAGTGAACCTAATCTATTTAAGCACCTTATCCCTCAATTAAATCTTAATCCAATCAAAAATTAATTGAGCCCAAGTCTTGATCCAATCAGAAAGTAATCTCCCTTAGTGATTAGGTCATCTTATAATCTAATCAGGTTAAACCTAATTGAATCCAATTCAATTAGACTTGATCCAAAGCTCATTGCTTAATCAAATTGAGCTAATCAGCAATCTACTTGCTAATTCATCCTCTTATAATTTAATAATTATTTTATCATAATTTTTGTGTAAGATTAATCATCAATCATATTGACAATTATATCCTTAAATGATTCATAATCATTGATCAGCCATTTAATCAGATAGAAACTTTTTTGTGTGTGACTCCATAGGTTCAAACACTTAGTCGGTAGTACAAAAATTTCTATACTAATCAAAGTGACCATCTAATAATGATACCCAACATCCGGATAGGTCAAATTATTACAAAGCAACATTCAAGAATCTTGAAATATGGTTACCATATAATTCATCCCTTTAACCCTCAATGCTCAGGATGACTTCAGAGTTAAACTATCAACTCTTAATCAGTACATCCGTATTGTGTCTCAACCTTATAAATCTTATGACTACTCACATAGATTATCTTGACCAAGGTTTTACTAAATTGAAATACATCGAAGCATTATCTTCAATATCTTGAAGCAGTCAATTCCATCTTGACTCATACACAGACTTTGCAAGTACTTGACTGTATTCAAAAATCTTCTATTACTATATTAGAAGTATAAAAAATCTGACATCAAAGTATAGTGAATTGCTTGTAAGTCATCATGGTGATCTCAGATCGAAGGGATATTTATACCCATATCCTTCACGAGCTACCCTTAACAGTAGAGTGCCCTGCAGTTGGATCAAATTTTATGTAAATGTACTCCTACATTTTACCTGTATGCCATACCAGTGTCTCCACACTCCTTGATTATGAGGACAACCAATCCATATAGACACAATGACCTATACTTGATAAACGTTATCGTCTTTGTTAATAACGTATCATTTGGTTGTGAATAAATTTAAGAACTATTCAATAAATCCTCTTTTATCGATTGAAAATAGTTCTAAGGACTTCATCATAATATAAGAGTTCTTAAAAGAAAGATGCACAGATTATGATGAATTGTTAAATAACTTTTATTAATTTATAATTTATATATAATTTATATACAAAGAGTACAATTATTTACAGATAGACAATTGACTTTAAGTCACAATTCCTAATAACTCCCACTCAGACTAAAGCCAATCAGAATAGTATCTAATACCCATCTTTTATTTGAGATCATCAAACTCCTTGATTCTGAGGGTTTTAGTAAATAGGTCAGTCAAATTTTTCTTTCCATCGATCTTCTGAAGCTCGACGTCATCTCGAACAAGGT
This sequence comes from Elaeis guineensis, assembly GCF_000442705.2. Classification (NCBI taxonomy): domain Eukaryota; kingdom Viridiplantae; phylum Streptophyta; class Magnoliopsida; order Arecales; family Arecaceae; genus Elaeis; species Elaeis guineensis. The sequence goes on from NC_025996.2 coordinate 62,366,454, forward strand.
GATAGTGATGCAGAATGTGTTTGATCTTTTGATGAGACTTCAGTTCTTTAGCTTGAGTTATAGTTTCAGTAGTATCACAATATAGCAGAACAGGACCATCAATAGAAGATGTCAATCCTAGCTCGCTGATGGACTTCCTCAACTAAATAGCTTCTTTGGCAGCATTGAATGCCATAATATACTCTGCCTCACATACAGGATTGGTTACAGTATGCTGCTTAAAATTTTTTCAGCATATCATCCCATCATTCAAGATAAATATATAATCTGATACATTTTTACTATCATCGTGATCTGATTAAAGATTAAAATCTACATATCCCATAAGTTTTAAATTAGAATCTCCATAAATAAGTCATTATCCTTAGTATTTCTTAAATACTTAAGGATTATCTTTACAACTTTCTAATGGTTCTCACCTAGATCAGACTGATACCTACTCGCTACCCCTAGTGAGTAGGCTACATCCGATCTTATACATATCATGGCGTACATGATAGATTCCACTCTCGAGGCATATGAGATTCTACTCATATGCTCTCTTTTGGAGAGGTGTCAGATAATACTTTTGGAGAGAAAAATTTTTTGGCCTATCGATAGATAGCCTTTCTTAAAATTCATCGTGCTAAATCATTTCAGCATGATATCAATGTATGTGAATTGGGATAATCTAAGCAACCTTTTAAATCTATCTTTATAGATCTTCATCCTTAAAATGTAGGATGCTTCTTTCAAATCTTTCTTGAAGAACTAAGATGATAACCATAGCTTTATACTTTGTAAAACAGGGATGCCATTCCCAATTAAGAGAATACCATCCATATAAGGTATAAGAAAAATAACCATAGAATCATTGGCCCATTTATAGATACAGAGTTCTTCTCCATTCTTAACGAAGTCATACGTTCTGATCGTTTTATCAAAACACATGTTCCAACTCTGAGATGCCTGATTCAATCCATAAATAGATCTCTGAAGCTTATACACCTTTGATTCATATGTAGATGTGAACCCTTCAGACTGTATCATATATACCTCTTCATCCAGCTCTCCATTTAGAAAAGCCATCTTGACATCCATTTATCAGATTTCGTAATCTAGGTATGCTGCTCTTGCAAGTATAATCCGAATGGATTTAAGCATTGTCATAGAAGAAAATATCTCATCATAGTTTATACTATAATATTGATGATATTCTTTGACAATCAAATGAGCTTTATAGGTCTCTACCTTTCCATCTGTGCCTCTTTTTTTTAAAAAAAATCATTTGCACCCTATAGGTTTTATCCCTTCAGACAAATCAATGAGTGTCCATACATCATTGATCTTCATAGATTTTATTTTGGACTTCATGACTTCAAGCCACTTACCAGAGTCAGATCTCTGTATGGCATCCATATAGGTAATCGGATCCTTATTATTTTCATTTAGTTCAATAGGATCACCATTTTAAAATAAGAAATCATAGTATCTGTCCGACTGACGTGGTACTCTATTGGATCTTTTCAAAGATACCTCTACAATAGGCTTCAGATTTAATCTAATCAAATCTGCTTCTATATTTTTACTTATTTGTGTCGGTTCTTCTACCTGTCAAACTTTATCAAGTTTAACTTTAGTGGCATTAGTTCCTTCCATAAGAAACTTTTTTTCTAAAAAGACTGTCCTATTACTCACGAACACCTTTTGTTCGTTAGTATGGTAGAAATAATATCTCCTTATTTCTTTAGGATACCTTAAATAAGCACTTATCGGATCGGGATTCAAGCTTAATAATCTGCAAATATTTGACATAAGTCGGACAATCCCAAATCCTAAGATGAGAGAGTGTTAGCCTACACCCGGTCCATATTTCATATCTAGTTTTTGTGACAGATTTGCTCGGAATGTTATTCAGAATAAAACAAGCAGTCTCAAGAGTATAACCTCAAAAAAAAATTGACAGACTTGCAAATTCCATCATAGATCGAATCATGTCTAACAGAGTTCGATTTCTTCTTTCTGACATCCTATTATGTTATGATGTCCCAAAAGAAGTTCATTGTAAGAGAATCCTATTCTCTTCTAGATACGTCAAAACTCATTGAAAAGATATTCACCTCCTTGATGTGACTGAAAAGTTTTAATACTCTTCTCAGTTTATTTTTCTACTTCATTACAAAATCATTTGAACATTTAAAATGATTCAGACTTATGCTTCATAAGATAGATATACCATACCTAGATAGGTTGTTAGTAAAAATAAAAAAGTAATTATACCCTCCTCTGGCACTCATATTCATGAATCCACATACATCAGTATGTACTAGACTCAAAATATCACTGGCCCATTCATCCTTTCCAATAAAGGGTGAGTTAGTCATCTTTTCAAGAAGACAGGACTCACAGGTCGGTAATGATTTCTAATTATTGATGTTGATGATTTTTTCTTTGGTTAATCTATTTATTCTATTTTTGTTAATATGATCGAGCCTACAATGTCAAAGGTAGGCATCCGTGATATTATCTATTCTAGAATATTTATTCGATGTGTACATTACACTCACAGACTGTGATAAAATATATATGTTATTTCTTAATTATCCATGCATAATTATAGTACCATTCATAATGATATCATAAAAATTATTTTTTATTAAAAAATTATATCCGCCCTTGACCAAAAGACCTACAAAAATTATATTTAACAAGAAGGATGGATAATAGTGATAATTACTTAAAATGATAATATTTGAATTGAAAACAAGCTCAACAATTCTTAAAGCTAGGACTGGAATATGACTTCCATCTTCAACGTTCAGAAATCTCTCGCTGTCTTCAAACTTTCTATTGACTTGAAATTCTTGTAATGAATTGTAAATGTTAATTAAATTTTCAGTATCCAATATCTTGGTAGTAGTATCATAAACAGAAAAATTATAATGTGTTATCATATAAATACCTTAACTAGCAACCATTTGCTTATTCCTCTTGCTAGGCCTATTGGGGTCAAAGAAAGTAAGATATTAAGGATAATTTTTCTTTCAGTGTCCCAACTTCTTATAAAAGAAGTATTCTGCTGACTCTAGTCAGCTTTGGACTTTTTGGTCTGATTGGACTTAGAAGCCTCAGCATAATTTTTCTTCTGTACCTTCTTCTTCTTTCCTTTCTTAAAAAATCGACACCCTACTGAAGACCAATCTATCATATTATCCAGCTCCTTGTAGAGCTGATTGTCTTTCTCAAAAGTCTGCAGTAACCCTAGCAAACCATGGTAGTTCACTGCAGACTTGATCATTCTGTAATGACTCAAAAAGGAGAGGTAGGATTTGGAGAGCGAGTTCAAAATAGCATCCTTAGCTAACTGCTCATGCAATGGAAAGCTAAGATTGGTAAGGCGCTCGATCTGCTCAATCATGTACAATATATGATCCGTGATCGAAGCTCTTTCTGGCATCCAGATATTGAACATTGCACAGGAAGTTTTGTGTCTCTCGACATCGTCAGGGGTTATCGAAAGACTCGTTCAACACTTAAAGCATTTTCTCAGACTATGCATCCTCGAATTTATGACTAAATTTATCGTTCATCACTGTCCTCATAATGCACCACACAGTGGTTCGATCATTTAGCTGCTTTTGATAAGTGTCTATGACCGCACCACATGCGTTGGGCGCGGGTTCTTCAGGTGCAGGATTTATAAGAACATATAGGATCTTCTCGTGCTTCAGAATAATTTTCAACTTCCGATACCAGCTATCGAAGTTGGGTCTTATAAGTTTATCACTATCCAACAGTAAGCGGAGTGACAAAGCACTAACCATTACTGAAAATAAAATAAAGACCTATTAGTATATGAATTATTTAAGCCTAAAGACTTAGACTTTAGTCTAATGGTTCCTCTCATTATTTTATACGAATTAGTAGCCTCTACCTCTAATTTGAGAAATCATCTTAATCCCTTAGTAGGTAATAGAATCCATACAGACTGTATACGGACTCGAGGAAAGCTCTGACCAACCCATATGCATCTGTGGATAGGTTCTTAACTAATTATTTTTTCAAATAATTTCTAAAAAAAAAATTATCTTGGCCTCTCTTCAGTAGGCGTAAGGCACCTCAACTGAAAGTCCTGATTAGGTCCAACCATTAACATGAATATACTCAATGGATCTAACTAATGAATGTTCAGGCCTGAGGAAAGCTCTGGCTAACCCAACTATTCATCAGATAGTCATAACAGAGTCATCATAATGGATGATAGTTCCCATATCCAGATGAACACCAGGCATAAGGTGCCTCCAATGTTTACCTAGACTATTAGACCCATTACCATCCACCTTAATGAAAAGTTACGAACTAGTTATCCCCATAACTTTGTCATTTTAAGGATCTAATAATTTAGAGGATTTAATTATATATTTTAAAAATAAGAAAAAAAATTAACCAGCAATTGTATAATCCTCTCACTGACTTCACTAAGTCATCGAAGAGGACTAGAGACAAGCTGATCCAAAAACACCTAAATCAGTTAAATTGATTAACTTAGGTAGCATGAGTAAACCTGAATCACTAAGCGATCCAATCAAAATTAGATTGACCATATTGGCCAGATAAATGGAGATTGGTGGGAGGATCCTCATTTCTTTCCTTAAACACCAACGTGATTGGCCAGAAAAGAGAACGGTTCCAATTAAAAATGCCTTTCAACCACTTGCCTTAGACACCAATTGAAGGAAAAAACATGCTAAAGGATTATCAGGGAACATCTAAAAATTTTTTCTATAAAAAGCTAATAAAGATTTTATTTTTATCTATTATGCAGCAGAATAGGGATTAAATTCCAAAAAATTCTGAATCCAAAGCCTCACAAAGATTTGAACGTACAAACCCTCTATTTTGTGCGTACGTCAAGCTTTGCAGGAAAGCAAGATGAAGCCACTGATTCTCGTACCTTGTCAATGCAGCAAATAGGGGAGGAAGAAGAACTTTGGTGTGATGCCTCACACCTGGAAGTTGAGACGTCAAGGGTCTTCACGCCAAGGGGTTGGATGCCCAAACTCCACAAGCCAAGGAAGAGGGATCGATTCCTCTCTCTCATTTTCTCACCTTAGCACACAATCTAATTGTTATGTCATAATGGTTAGAGGCCCTCCCTATTTATAGATAATTCCTCATAACCCAATAGACTTGGAGTCCTAATTCAAATCAATTTGGAATAATTCTTTTTTTATCTAAGGAGTCCTAAACAAGATAGGATAGGCACCTAACAAGGCGCCTACATGCACCCACACCTACATCCAAGTGTGGGGCGGTAACAACCAACACCCTACCACCTCTTGATCACCCATGAGGAGAAAGAGTCTCAATAAAAGTGGACTCTAAGGATCTAATCTAAAAATGGATAAATTTGAATCCAATTCGAACCTGATTCAAACTAATTTCAAATAGGCTGTCAATCTGTTTAGGATTTAGGACCAAGTCTAACTTAGATTTTTCAATCCAATTAAGTCTAATTAAATCAAATCTAATTTAAAATTAATTAGCACTTAAATCCAATCTCTTCTAGACTCCTTGGATCATAGATCAAATTTTGTTTATCTCCGAAATTGAACTTGAACCTCATGTATAGTGCTAGCTAGACATAATCAACTGTTTAATCCCGCATGATTCATGACTTAATTTTCAATCAAGTCAATCTATTTGTTCAATCAAGTCATATACTTTTAAATTGAATATATAGACTTTGGTCAATTCTTTCCTACATCGCTTGACTTTATGTGTGACTTCATAGGTTCAAACACTAAGCCGGTAGCACAGGAACTATTTCTTATACTAATCGAAGTTACTATCTAGCAATGATTTCTGACATCTGGATAGATCAAATATTTGTAAGATAATATTCAAGAATTCATGCATATGGTTACCATATAATTCATCCCTTTGATCCTGAATGCTCTAGGATAATCTGATGTTAAACTGTCAATCCAGAAAGAATCATCCATATTGCATTCCAACCTTTCAAATCTATCACATAGATAATCCTAGTCAAAATTTTATTAAATTAAAATACAGTGATGTATTAGCTCCTATAATCCAGAGGGATCATTTTATTTTGATCCATATACAGACTTCGTAAGTACTTGACTGTATCTAGTAGCCTTTTGTCACTATATTAGAAATGTAGATAGTCCGACACCAAAGCACAGTGAGTTGCTTGCAAGTCACTATGATGATCTTAAGTCTGAGGGATACTTATGCTCATATGCTTTATGAGCTACTCTTGACAGCAGAGCGCTCAGCAGGTGAGTCACTTGTTCAGTGACGATGCACTCTTATATCTCACTTGTATGCCATATCAATGTCTCCACACTCCTTGATTAAGAGGACAACCAACTTATATGGCACACAATGACCTTCACTCAATAAACGTCATCATCTTTTAATGACATATCATTTGGTTGTGAACATGTTTAAGAACTATATGATAAATCTTCCTTTATCGATTACTTCATAGTTCTAAAGACTTTACCATAATATAAGAGTTCTAGTAAAGAAGATATAACTTTGTGATGAAAAATATCAGAATAATTTTTATCCATTGATCAAATAATTCATATATATATTATAAAAAGAGTACAATCATCCAAACGATTGGCTTTAGGACATATTTTCTAACAACTTTCACCTGAACTAAAGCCAATCGGGGCTGTATCTTATACCCATCTTTCACTTGTGATCATCGAACTCTTTGATCCTAAGAGTTTTAGTGAAAGGATCGGTTAGATTCTCCTTTTCGTCGATCTTCTGAAGCTCGACGTCACTTCGATCCAAAATCTCACGTACAAGGTGATAGCGACACAAAATATGCCTGATAAGCTGTGTGACTTTGGTTCTTTTGCTTGAGCTATAGCTCCGGTGCTATCGCAATATAGCAAAATCAGATTATCAACAGAGGATGTCACTCCAAGCTCAGTGATAAATTTTTCCAACTATACCACCTCCTTTGTAGCATCGGATGTAGCAATGTATTCTGCTTCTCATACAGAATCGGCCACTATATGTTGCTTAAAACTCTTCCAGCATATTGCTTCTCTATTTAAGGTAAATACATAGCTTGACACACTTCTGCTGTCATCACTATCTAACTGAAAACTAAAATCAGTGTATCCCATAAATTTCAAATCAGTGTCCCCATAGATAAGCCATTGGTCTTTGTATTTCTCAAATACTTAAGGATTATCTTCACAATCTTTCAATGGTTCTCATCCGGATCAGACTGATACCTGCTCACTACCCTTAGTGAATAGATCACATCCGATCTCGTACACGTCATGACATATATGATAGATCTCACTATCGAAGTATATGAGATCCTACTCATATGCTCTCTCTCTCTTGAGGGGTTATCAGATAATTCTTCTTGGAGAGAGTAATTTCATGGCCTATTGAAAGATAGTCTTTCTTAAAATTTACTAGGTTGAACCGTTTCAATATAGTATCGATGTACGTGGATTGAGATAATCTAAATAATCTTCTAGATCTATCTTTATAGATCTTTATCCCTAATATGTAGGATGCTTCTCTCAAATTCTTCATGGAGAACTATGATGATAGCTATAGCTTTACATTTTGCAAAATTAGGATGTCATTTTCTATTAACAGTATGTCATCTACATATAGTATGAAGAAGATGACTATAGAATCATGAGCCTATTTGTAGATACAAGACTCTTCTCCATTCCTAACGAAGCCATACGTTTTGATCACCTTATCAAAATACATGTTCCAACTCCTAGCTGCCTGCTTCAGTCCATAGATAGACTTATTTAGTTTGCATACCTTAGATTCATCTGCGAATGTGAATCCTTCAGATTGTATTATATACACCTCTTCTTTCAACTCCTCATTTAGGAAAGTAGTTTTAACATCTATTTGCCAGATCTCATAATCTAAGTGTACTGTTATTGCAAGTATAATCTGGATGGACTTGAGCATTGTCACAGGAGAGAACGTCTCGTCATAGTCAATATCATAATGCTGACGGTAACTCTTGGCAACTAGATGGGCTTTATAGGTTTTTACCTTTCCATCCACTCCTCTTTTTCTTTTAAAAATCTATTTGCACCCTATGGGTTTTATCCCTTCAGGTGGATCAACTAGTGTTCATACACTATTGATCTTCATGGACTCTATCTCGGACTTTATGATCTCAAGCCATTTTTGAAAGTCAGGCCTTTGTATGGTATCCATATAGGTGATGAATCTTAATTGTTCTCATCTAGTTCGATAGGATCTCCATCCCAGATCAAGAAACTATAGTATCTGTCTGATTGATGCGATACTTTATGGGATCTCCTTAATGGTGTCTCTATAGGCTTCGGATTCGATTCTCCAATCAAATTCGATTCTGTATGTGCTGGTTCTTCTACCTCATGAACTTTACCAAGTTCAATTTTGCTGGCATTAGTTTCTTCTCCAAAGAACTCTTTTTTCAAAAAGACTATCCTGTTGCTGACGAACACCTTTTGTTCTTCAGCGAGATAGAAGTAGTATCCCTTAGTTTTCTTTGGGTACTCTACGAACAAGCATTTATCGAACTTTGATCCAAACTTATCTGTCTTTAAATGCTTGATATAAGTGGACACCCCTAAACCTGAAGGTGTGTGAACACCGACTTACACTCTGTCCATATCTCATATGGAGTTTTATTGACAGATTTACTCAGAACCTTATTAAGTATATAGCAGGTAGTTTCAAGAGCGTATCCCCACAAAGAGATTGACAGATTTGCAAAGCCCATCATAGAATGAATCATGTCTAACAAAGTTCGGTTTCTCCTTTCAAACACCCCATTATATTATGGTGTTTCAAAAGGAGTCCACTGTGAGAGAATCTTATTCTCTTCTAGATATGTCAGAAAATAACCGATGAGGTATTCACCTCCTCGATCTAATCAAAAAGTTTTAATACTCTTCCAAGTCTGTTTTTCTACTTTACTATGAAATCATTTGAACATTTCAAATAATTCTGATTTATGCTTCATAAGGTAGACATACCCATATCTTAATAGATCATCTGTAAATGTAATGAAGTAATAGTATCCTCCTCTGATATTTATATTCATAGGTCCACATATATCACTATATATTAGACCTAGAATATTACTGGCTCGTTCATCTTTTTTCATAAAAGATGATTTGGTCATCTTTTTAAGTAGATAGGATTCGCAGATCGATAATGATTCACAATCATTAATTTCAAGGACACCCTCCTTGATTAACCAGTCTATCCTATTCTTATTCACATGATCCAACCAACAATGCCAAAGGTAAGAATCGCTGATATTATCTATCCTAAGATATTTGTTCGATATATATACTACATCAATAGACTGTGATAATATGTATATATCATACTTTAATTATCCATGCATAATGATAGTATCATTCATAATGATATCGCAAAAATCATCTTTTATTAAAAATTTAAAACCAAGTTTAGCCAAAAAGCCTACAGAGATGACATTCATCAAAAAGGAAGGACTATAATGATACTCATCTAACATGACACTACTTGATTCGAAAATAAGCTGCAAGTTTCCAAAGCTAGAACTAGAACAAGGCTTCTATCTCTAACGTTCAGGAACCGCTCGTCTTCTCTAAATTTTTTACTGATCTGCAATCTCTGCAATGAATTACAAATATTAATCAGACTTTCGATATCCAATATCCAAATAGTAGTATCACAAATAGAGAAATTATAAGGAGTTATCATATAAGTACCTTATGAAGCAACTGATTGCTTGTTTCTCTTGTTCTTTGACCTGTTTGGATCAAGAGAAGCTATATATGCTGGATAATTTCCTTTTCAATGATCCAGCTTCTTGCAGAATAAGCATTCTATCTGGCTCATATTGACTTTCAACTTTTTGCTCTGCTTTGGCTTAGGATCGACGGTGCGATTCTTCTACCCCTTTTTTTTCTCTCTTAGAGGATCGATGATCTACAGATGAACCTCCCACTACATGCACCGACTCCTTTTGGAGCTAATGGTCTTTCTCGAACATCTGCAGCAATCCTAACAAACTATGGTAGTTCACTATAGGCTTGATCATTCTATAATGACTCAACAAGGGTAGGTAGGATTTTGATAGCGAGTTCAGTATAACATCCTTGTCCAACTGTTCATATAACGGAAAACTAAGTTTACTTAAGCATTCAATCTACTCGATCATGTATAATACATGATCAGTGATTGATGCTCCTTCTCACATATGGGCATTGAACACAACGTAGGAGGTTTTATATCTCTCCGCATCCTCAGGGGTGCCGAAGGATTCATTCAATATTTGAATCATATCCTCTAATTACGCATCTTCGAACTTACAGCTAAGTTCGTCGTTCATGACTGCCCTCATGATGCAATGCATCATCTTGCGATCACTGAGCCACTTCAAATAAGTATCTCTTACAGTATGGGGTGCATTGGCAGTAGGTTCTTCGGATGCTGGATCTGTAAGTACGTACAGGATTCTCTCATACTCCAGGATGATCTTTGACTTTCGATACCAACTATCGAAGTTGGGTCTAGTAAGCTTGTCACTATCCAACATTGAATGGAGTGATAGTGTATTGACCATAGCTAAAACTAAAATCAAAAAATTTATTAGTATATGAATTATTTTAATCTTAAAGATATGGATTTTAGTCTAAAATTTTTTCATAATTTTATGTGAATAGGTAGCCTCTACCTTCAATTTGAGAAATTACATTAATTTTTTAGCAAATACTAGAATCCACACAGACTGCATTTGGGCCCGAGTGTGGCTCGACTAACCTTAGTGCATCCATGGGTAGGTTCCTAACCAATTATTTCTTCAAACAACTTCTAGCAATTAGATTTTGATCCAGATATCTCTTCAACAGGTGTGTGGTACTTCTATTGAAAATCTTAATTAGGTCTAATCATTAACATGACTGCACCAAGTGCATCTAACAAATAAATGTGCAGATCCGAGTGTGGCTCGACCAACCTGAACATTGATCTGAGGGGCAAAACAAGATGGTCATACGATAAATGATAATTTTAAAATCCAATAGACACCAGACGTGTGGCACCTCCAATACCTATTTAGAATATTGGACTCATTATCACGTACCTTAATGAAAGATAATGAACTAGTTATCTCTATAACTGTATCATTTTTAAGGATCTAATAATTTAGAGAATTTAATTTAATAATTTAAGAATAAGAGAAGAAATTGACTGACAAGTCAGAAATCTTCCTACTGACTTCACCAAGTCATGAAGAAGACTTTATACAAGCTGGTCTAAAGACATCCAAATCAGTCATACTAATTTATCTTAACGGTATGGGTTAGCTCGAATCGATTAGTGATCTAATCAAAATATAATCTACCATATTGGCCAGGTAAGTGAAATCAATGGAAGGGATATGCCATTTATTGTGCAGGATTTGGTACCACACGATGCAGCAGAAAAAAAAAAGAAATAAAATAAGAAATATAATATAAATAAGTAGATCGACCTCAAGCCAACCTCCACGGAACGTGCAAGCTTTATTATAAGAGAATAAAATAAAATCAATACAAAAAGAACTTACCACTCAACCCTTGTATAAGAGTCTTTCAATGAAAAGCCTCAAAATCCTCACAAAAGCTTTCTAAAATCTTTCGTGAAGACTTTTTGCACCTTCAGGATGTCACCAACTTTCCAACACAACTAACGACTTATCAATCGAAGTTTTATACACTCCAAAAACTTCAAAACATTGTTACATTAGGAAACAAAGTCCTAATCCAGCCTAAAATCATGCATGGCCGTCCAATCGTGACTGACTCGCACCAGAGCCATCCAATCACGCACATCATGGCCATCGATCATCTAATCAAGCCCGAATTCATCCTTAGCCATCCGATCGTGATCTAGGCCTAGGCGCCCGCTCGCGCTGGGTCGGCCCACGTGTGCACCAATGATAGGCCTACCTGCGCGCTGGGCCACATGCGCCTGTGCACGCACGCATCTCCATCAGGCCCGGCCAAGCTGCCACCGACCACCATCGTCTCGTGCACTGTGCCACCTGCTTCGATCTTTTTTCTTTCGTATCTTCTCTGTCTGGACTCCATTTGGGCTGTTCTTGGATTCATTGGACTTCGTTCGTCATCCTGGACCTCATTGTGGGCTCAATATGGATCGAATCTTGAGGTATATTTTCTAACAATCTCTACTTCGACTCGATATTCGATCTTCATCTATCTCTGAGAGCCTATGATCCATCTCACCCCCACACCCTGGGGCATGCCTGCTATCTTATGGATGGGCAAATATGAGAGTCGAGCCAGGCATCTCGATTTCACCTCTATCATGGGCTGTGACCACTCTGACCAAAGATCTACTCGGGGTATCATCTTACGGTAATAAAAATCTCACTCTGTGATATCGCCTCTCATCCTCTCGAGTCTCCATCTAGTACTCGATCCACCTCTACATGAAGCTCCACCTCGCTCTGGGCTCCTCCTGGCTCTTGAAGCTCTACCTCGCACTAGACTCTCTGTCAGGTAGTAATGTCCTCTCATCCTTTTCTTCTCCTGTAAAATAATTCAATCGCCGTCCAATACCTTCAGGACTCCTCCACCAACTACCGTCCTATAGCCTTTCGAATTCAGTCTGCTTAGTGAGATAAGATTCTGCCTGAAATTAGATATGCATTGGACCTCCTCGAATCTCCTCACTGCACCATCATATGTCCTCCAGCTGACTGTCCCGATGCCTCTGATCGCACAGCACGATCCATCCAGCAGATAAATAGTACCCTCACTATTCTTCAGAAAGTCAAACTGCTCCTCTCTGTAACATACATGTTAGGTGCATGAAGAATTTAAAATCTACTGCTAGAAAGAATAGATACCTCATCAGATATCTCTAGGACATCACCCTCTGAGTCGCTACTGATCGTCGCTGTAGTAGCCCTCATCCGATCCCTAAGTTGAGGAAGATCTCTAGCAAGGTGCCCCAACTCGTCACACTGATAACATCTGATCTTGCTCAAGTCTCTCATCCTGGAGTTAGACTGTCCTCGTCATGATCTCCTGTCGCTCTGTCGACCGCCTTCTGCTCCTTCAGAAACGACCAAAGTTGAGCTGCTGTCGCCTGAGATCGAAGCTGGGTTCTTCCTCTTAAGAATCTCATTCTGGAGAATCACTGTGGTGACTTTATCCACCTTGATGGTGCTCTTTCCCACTAGAAGAACAGTCATCAAGGACTCATACGAAGGGGGGAGGATGCTAGCAAGACCAGCATCTTGGTCTTCTCCTCAACTTTCTCACCAATGCTGAGGAGGTCAGTGAGGATCTTCTGAAAGTAGCTGAGATACTCCTACACACTCTGTCTCTCAGTCATTCGTAACTGGTAGAACTACCTCCAGAGAAAGAGAGTGTTGGTGAAAGATTTTGCCATGTACAACTCCTCGAGCTTCGACCACAGCAACGTCGGAGAAGTCTCGCCAAGCACATGGATCACCACCTCATTCGTTAAGTACAAGCAGATTTGATGCGGGACAATCCTAAAGGAGAGAGAAAAAAAATCAATCCTAATGATCAAGCTCTCTTCTGTTCATCAACAACAAATCACGTCCGGCCAGGGCTCATTATTCCAGGACAGATAGTATAGTTGCCTATACTCTGCTCAGGAGGTATGATTGATTGATACGAGACTAAAGCGAGATCAATCTAAATGATAAAGACGAATGCCATTCGAGAGATCAGTAAACAACTAGCAATAGAAAATTTCATAAACAGATAGCAGAAATTAAACATGCTCACGAGTAAATGCAAAAAAAAAATATGAATGGAATGAGAGAAAATAAAACATTAAACTCGTGAGAAAAATCCAAGAAGATGATAAGAATCTGGATCACGGTAGTTAAGAAACTACTCTGATTAGGGCTCTTAATTTTTTAACCAAACAGATCCATCGATAAAGAACTAGGTCTTTACCAATATCGGATTAAAAAAAAATCAAAGATCAACTGTTAAGGAACGAAGGTCCTTGACAGCATATGATCTGTAGAATAAGAAATCACTCTCTCTCAGCACAATAGATGAAAATTTTGAAGGAGACAGATCTTCTCTTGGCAGAATAGGCTTACGTGGGTAGATGGTGGAGTCGAATCAGAGTCGCAGAAATACTGGATCTTAAGTAGAAGGAGTAGGATAGAAAGTGAACTCACACCCTCCCCTTATGGGGCGATTTTGGGTCTCACACCCTCTCCCTCTCGAAACGATTAACATAAGTATCTGTGGAGTTTGTAAAATTATTCATTGTCCTCTTAATGAAAGATACAAGGATTTATATAGGACTCTAAGGGTCCTGTTTCTTTAGGAATCTCTTACCTTTTATAAGGAAGAATCAGCTCTCCATAAAAAAGTAAAGCATTATATGTGATAAAATAATCTACCATGGAAAAAAAATCAGCCCTCAACAAAATAAGTAAGTAGCCAAGAACTCTTAAGAAATTCTAGAAAAGAAATAAAACTCTATGTAGGTGCTTGATGCTTGACACAACTTGGCATGAGCACGGTACACGCTGGCATGCATATTTCTTCTCTTGACATATAGAGAGTGGTGGCTCCAAAGGTGATGTGGACAAATCCAAGTATGGCCCTATGGATCCAAAGCTAAATGCATTAAAAATTTATTGACTGAAAATAAATAACTGAAGTAGAATCAATCTAATGAGGCTTCTTCGATGCAAATCGAATTTAAATCATGTTGTCGATTTTTGATGGCTTTGGTGTTCGCACCAATTCTTCCGAGGTAAGAAAAACTCGATCCTATCGAGTGTGGGTCGATTCTGCTCTCTGATGACGCTCAAGTAGATCGAGATCAATGCATTGCAGCTCTTCTCGAGTGATCCAGGTATCTTCAGACACCGATCGACCTCACCATCTGACCAGATACCACTGATAGTCTCGACTCCGGGTGGAGAAGATCTGCTCATCCAAAATTTTCTTAATCTGATCATATTTTGCTGACATTTTGACTGGTGAACACTCAGGAACAGGCTCACTCTCAAAGGTTGGTTCAGGCTCAAATGGCTCACTAGGTATCTGAGTTGGTTCTTTATAGGCGACAAGATCTGTAATGTTAAAAGTAGAGCTAATCCCAAAATCAGAAGGTAGGTCCACAACATATGCATTTGATCCGATTTTCTTTATGATCTCAAATGGACCTGCTCCTCGGGTATGTAACTTCTTCACGATTTCAGATGAAAACCATTTAGGCCTCAATCGAACCATCACATAGTCTCTTTCTACAAACTCTTGGACACGTCAATGAGAATCTATATTCTGTTTATAAACTTTATTGCTCATACTAATTTTTTTACTGATCTCTTTATGCAGACTCTTGACATGCTGTGCAAATGACTCTGCAGATTTAGAAATCCCAGCATGCATGGGTAGTGGGATGAGGTCTATTGATTTTCTAGATTGATATCCATGAACTACTTCAAAAGGACTCATGCCAATGGACCTATTAACAGAACTATTATATGCAAATTTGGCTCGGAGCAGCAAAAGATCTTAGTTACCCATATGTTTCCCAATCAAGCAACGCAAAAGATTTTCAAGACTCCTATTAATCACTTCGGTCTGACCATCTGTTTGCGGATGATAGACAGAAGAAAACTTTAGTTTTGTGCCTAAAAGGTACCATAGAATTTTTCAAAAGTAGCTCATAAATCTAACATCCCTATCAGAAATAATGGTTTTAGGCAATCCATGTAGTCTAACAATCTCATCAAATTATATCTTTGCAACTTTCGACGCATCAGACGTTTGGCAACAGGGCAAAAAATGGGTCATTTTTGAAAATCTATCTACAACCACTAGAATAGAATCATGCTTCCTAACTGTCCTAGGTAATCCCAAAATAAAATCCATACTAACATCCTGCCAAGGACAGTCTGGTATAGGTAAGGGTGTATATAGGTCGATATTTTATTTTCTCTGCTTGACCACGGCACATGTTCTACATTGGGCAATAATTCGGACGACATCTCTTTTCAAGCTTAGCCAAAAGAACTGGGCTTCTACCAACTCTATAGTTTTATTCCTACCAAAGTGTCCAGCTAATCCTCCAGCATGTAATTCCAAACTAAAAAATCTCTTAAAGATGTACGGGGGATACACAGCCTAGTTTCTCTAAATAGGTAACCATCCTGAAGGGTATATTCATTATATTCTCTAGATGGCCCCTTTCGTAAAGCGATAAGTATGTCACCAAAATCTAGACACTCCTCATAATTTTCTTTAACCTTATCAAAACCAACAACTTCTATACTAACGGTGGACAGCAAAGTATGATGATGACTCAGAGCTTAGCAGTACGATTCTCTACACCTGCACGGTGTTTCAAAATAAAAGTATAGGCTTGCAAAAACTCGACCCACCTACCATGTCTATGATTCAATTTTTTTTGAAAATTCAGGAATCTAAGGGCCTCATGGTCAGAGTACAATACAAATTCTTACGGTAGTAGATAATGCCTCCAATATCTTAAAACTTGGATTATCGCATAAAACTCTTTATCGTAGGTAGAATATTTGAGTTTAGAATCGTTAAGTTTCTCACTAAAGTATGCCACTGGATGATCTTCTTGACTAAGGACACCACCAATTTCAACTCCGACTCATCGCACGCTACTTCAAAAATCATAGAAAAATCAGGGAGACATAAGATTGGGGCATGGGTTATCTTGTCCTTAATGTCTAGAAAGGCTCTATTGGCTACCCTAGTCCATTCAAATTTTTCTTTTCTAATGCAGTCAGTGATGGGAGCGACTATGGTGCTAAATCCTTTTATGAACCTATGATAAAAGGTTGTTAATCCATAAAAATTTGCACGTCATGCACACTCTTAGACACCAGCCACTCAACTATTACTCTAATCTTTTTAGGATTAGCAGATACACCATTGGGGGTAACAACAAAACCTAAAAAGATGATATGGTCTATCATAAAAGCACACTTCTTAGGATTAGCATACAAGTTTTCTGTTTTAAGAACTTGACACACTCTTTGGAGATGATCTAGATGGACTTCTCTAGTTCGACTATAGATCAAAATATTATCAAAATATACGACTACAAATATCCTATAAATAGTCGTAGTACTTGGGTCATCAACCTTATGAAGGTACTAGGGGCATTAGATAATCCAAATGGCATCACCATCCACTTATATAAATCATTTTTTGTCTTGAAAGCAGTTTTTCCCTCATCTCCCAATCTAATCTTTACTTGATGGTAACCACTCTTAAGATCAATCTTAGAAAATATAGTGGATTTGGCCATCATATCTAACATGTCATCTAACCTAGGGATGGGGAAGCGGTACTTAATGGTGATCTTGTTAATGGCACGACTATCTATGCACATCCTCTATGTACCATCCTTCTTTAGAGTCAGTAGTGCAGGAACCGCGCAAGGACTCAAACTTTCCCTCACAAATCTTTTTTTTATCAGCTCTCCAACTTATCTTTGTAGGTCGGCATGCTCATTAGGGTTCAACCTATAGTGGGACAAGTTGGGTAGGGTAAATTCAGGAACTAAATCAATGGTATGTTGAATATTTCTCATAGGCGATAAGTAATCTGAAAGATCATCAGGAAAGACATCATGAAACTCACTAAAAAGGCTAGCTACTTCCTTAGGATAATCCACCTTAGAATCCTCATGAACTTCTCTAGCAGCAAGCATCCAAACAGGTGATCCTTCACTCATGGTCATCTCTAATTCTTTAGCACCTATCAGATGGAGGCTTTTCTTCTTGAGATTTTCTTTTGGTCCATCGTCTATCTTTCTATTAGTAGCCTTAGGTGGGGAAGGATTAATCGTAATCTTCTTACCCTGATGAGTAAAGCTACAGGAGTTGGTTCGGCCATAAATCGTAACATCATTGTCGAATAGCCAAGGCCAACCTAATATGATACTTTCGACTTCTATGGGTAAGACATCGCACCACACATGATCCTGATAGGAATGAAGCTGGATAGGCACACGGCATCTAAATTTGATGAAAATAGAAGAGGAATCAATCCAAGACACACGATAAGAACTGGGATGATCTACAGGAGTTAATCCTAATCACTTAACCGTATCGGTGGAGATGGCGTTGATACAACTACCGCTATCAATGATCATCTTATAAATTTTATCATCAAATTTTATGAAGGTATGAAAAATAGAGGTCCTACGTCAGTCTTCACTTTCCTTAGTTTGTGCTAGGACATACCTAACGACTCCAAGCCTAAGGTCTGACTCGGGTGCGGCATAACCTAGGATGTCTTCAGTACTCTCAAATTGCTCAGTTAAATCTGGATCAGCTTCATAAACTTTTTTCTTAATATTTTCTAGAGTTTCTCCTTCTAATTCTTCTATGAATAATGATCGGTTGGGGCATTGTGTAGCAAAATGACCGTAACCATGCATTTGAAGTAATGGGATCGAGAACTACTTTCTTTTGATAACTCTCTTATAGCTCCTTTTTCTTTATCTTCTTTTCTCTCAATAGGATTTGTAAGTGGAGGTCTGTTACTAGGAGTTTGACTAATATTAGGTCTCGATCCAGAAGGAGTTACTCGGCTGGGTTCAGAATGACGGAGAGTCGAATATCTAAAAAATCTCTCAAAGTCTAAGCCAAGTTGATAAGCTTGTTCCAACATGGTTACCTCTCACAGAAAGAGCTCACGCTAAATATCCTCTCGTAATCCAGCTCTAAATCTAGATAAGGTAACAATCCTATCTTCGGCTACTCCATATCTCATGAGGTATTCATCAAACCTCGTGATATACTCGGTGACTGATCTATTTCTTTGAGTAAGCCTCTGCCATTGATCTAAAAATCTTTGTTGATAAGAGGTGGGGAGGTACTTCTCTCTGAGTTTTTTTTCATCTCATCCCAGGTTTCTATCAGATCTTGTCTTCTCTGATTGAGAAGACGCTCAATACTTTTCCAATAAAGTTGGACTTGCCTAACCAATTTCATCCTAACAAATCTAACTTCCTTACTTCAGACATTTCGTACCATCCAAAATATTGGTCCATACTTGATTCCTAATCTAGGTACTTTCTCGGATCTAGACAACCATCAAAACTTGGGGCTTCAACCTTCACATTCTTAAGAATATGCTCATCTTGATCGAACTGATTATGGTGCGGACGTGCCCCTATAGGTCGATCAAGTTCTAGATTCCTATCTCTTTGTCCTATAAATAGTCGGGGAGACTCAAGTTTAGGTTGTTTCTGTCTAGCTTCTTCTAATACCACTATTCTCTCATCCATGGCTTTCATAAAATTTTTTATGTCATCAAACTTTTCAGTCAGAGCATTAATGATGGCTGCTATATTGGGATCCATATTGGTGTTGGGTGGAAAGTAGGATGTTGGTACCAGGTACCTGATCTAGTGGTCATGCAACTCTAGGATGCAGAAAAGGTGTAATAAAAATTAAAATGCTTGAATACGAAATTTAGAGTGCGAAAATTTAACTTGCAAAAATTTAAATTGCTGAATTTAAACTAAAGCCCTAATCAACTGGCTCTGATACCAAATTGATGTGGGACAATCCTAAAGGAGAGAGAAAAAAAAATCAATCCTAATGATTAAGCTCTCTTTTGTTCATCAACAACAAATCACGTCCGACCAGAGGCTCATTATTTCCAGGACAGACAGTATAGTTGCCTATACTCTGCTCAGGAGATGTGATTGATTGATACGAGACTAAAGCGAGATTAATCTAAATGATACAGACGAATATCATTCGAGAGATCAGTAAACAACTAGCAATAGAGAATTTCATAAACAGATAGCAGAAATGAAACATGCTCACGAGTAAATACAAAAAAAAATATGAATAGAACGAGAGAAAATAAAATATTAAACCTGTGAAAAAAATTCAAGAAGATGATAAGAATTCGGATCGTGGTAGTTAAGAAACTACTCTGATTAGGACTCTTAATCTTTTAACCAAACAGATCTATCAATAAAGAACTAGGTCTTTACCAACATCGGATTAAAAAAAATCAAAGATCAACTGTTAAGGAACGAAGATCCTTGACAGCAAATGATCTGTAGACTAAGAAATCACTCCCTCTCAGTATGATAGATAAAAATTCTAGAAGAGACTGATCTTCTCTTGACAGAATAGGCTTACGTGGGTAGATGGTGGAGTCGAATCAGAGTCGCAGGAATACTGGATCTTAAGTAGAAGGAGTAGGATAGAAAGTGGGCCTCACACCCTCTCCTCGTGGGACGATTTTGGGTCTCACACCCTCTCCCTCTCGGAGCGATTAACACAAGTATTTATGAAGTTTGTAAAATTATTCATTGTCCTCTTCATGAAAAATACAAGAATTTATATAGGACTCTAAAGGTCCTATTTCTTTAAGAATCTCTTACCTTTTACAAGAAAAAAATCAGCCCTCCATAAAAAAGTAAAGCATTATATGTGATAAAATAATCTACCATGGAAAAGAAATCAGTCCTCAATAAAATAAGTAAGTAGCCAAGAACTCTTAAGAAATCTTAGGGAAGAAATGAAACTCCATGTGGGTGCTTGATGCTTGACACAACTTGGCATGAGCACGGCACACGTTGGCATGCATATTTCTTCTCTTGGCATGTGGAGAGTGGGGGCTCTAAAGGTGACGTGGATAAATTCAAGTATGGCCCTATCGACCCAAAGCTAAATGCATTAAAAAATTATTGACTGAAAATAAATAACTGAAGTAGAATCAATCTAATGAGGCTTCTTCGATCCAAATCGAATTTAAATCATGTTGTCGATTTTTGATGGCTCTGGTGTCCGTACCAAGATCGTACTCACCACCTGCATCTGGAGCCACCTCCAATCTTGCATCTCCATGGTAGTCGATTTTTTCTCACAAAAGAGAGCATCGATTAACCCTTGCTGGATAAGCATGTCTTTCAACCTCACCTGCCATAAGTAAAAATTACTCTTTCCATCAAACCTATTGATCTCCATCTTGATTGTACTTATCTTCTCTATCTTCTATCTCGATCACCACCGTTGCAACCTACGCTCTGGCACCACCTTGCTTTGATACCAATTGTTGCACAGAATCTGATACCATACAGTGCAGCAGGAAGAAAGAAAAAATAAAACAAGAAACATAATACAAATACGTGGATCTTCCTCAAGCCTACCTCTATGGGGTGTGCAAGCTTCACTATAAGAGAATAAAATAAAACCAATATAAGAAGAACTCACCACTAAACCTTTATACAAGAGTCTCTCATTAAAAAGTCCTAAAACTCTCACAAAAGTTTCTAAAATCTCTCTTGAAGTCTTTCCGCACCTTCAAGACATCACCAGTTTCCCAATGCAACTAACGGCTCATCAATCGAAGTTTTATAAACTCCAGAAACTCCAAAATACTGTTACACTAGGAAACAGAGTCCCAATCAAGCCTAGAATCATCCATGGCCATCCGATCATGACTGGCTCACACCAAAGCCGTTCGATCGCGCACATCAGAGCCACCGATCATCTGATCAAGCTCAAATTTATCCTCAACCATCCGATCATGATCGACTGCGATCTGGACCATCGGATCGCATAAAAATACCCTAAACCATGCTGGACTACGTGTTCGGTCCATGCGGCTCCCATGGACTATATAGGAGCGCTGGGCTAGGCGCTCGCGCACGCTGGGCCGGCCCACGTTCGTGCCTTTGCTGGCCCCATCTGCGTGCTGGGCCGCATGTGCCTACACGTGCGTGAATCTCCGCCAGGCCTAGCCACGCCGCGCCAACGGCCGCCGCCACCTCATGCACCATGCCACCCGCTCCAATCTTTTTTCACACATATCTTCTCTGTCTGGACTCTGTTTGGGCTGTTCTTAGGCTCGTTAGATTTCGTTCGTCATCCTGGACCTCGCTGTGGGCTCAATATGGATCGAATCTTGAGGTATATTTTCTAACACCATTAACTCACTGTAGACGCCATCTAGGTGAGTAGCTCTCAATTAATGACCACTGATCAAAACTACTAAACTTATCTTAGATACCAACTGATTAATTCATTTTGATTTGATGCACTAGAAGATTCGGGCTTAACTACTGAGCCATGATCATGATCCATTTAGTAAGGTCAACAACATAGACTTGATCAAGCTTCAACTATTGAGGTTGATCTTAAGAAATTCTGACCTAATCTGATTCAATTCTTGATTAGATTTAACCAATTTCTCTTATTTAGTCCATATTTTTTTCTAGCCATAGGTCTAATCCAGTAGAACGATTTGATTCATGCTGACCCACTACCCATTGATTTATTTGATGTCTTAAAAAATCTTCAATTCTCAAATCTAAATCATTTTAAAACTTAATTTCAAATTAAGTGTGTGAAACATGTGTTTCAGTTTGTAGAACTATTCTACTAAGATTTCAAATAAAGTATACTATATATTTCATATCATAAAAATTAATTTTCATATCAATGTTTAACAATTAAACATGCATAAGTATGACCTAAACTTCATATATACATCACATATATCATGACTACTTTTAGATCAATACCGATTACATCTAATATAACATAATAATTAAATTTTAAAATATTTTTATATCTAAATTTATCTTATTGTAATGAGTCATAAATCATTTTAGATCTAATCTAAACTTATTTATGATCAAAATAATTTATAAAATTTTATTCATTGTTCTTCTTCATGAAACTGGATTATAAAGATACCCCTATATGTCATAAGAGAACCCGTTGAATGGGCAAGAGAGAGACTTTAATCTCTTTTTTCTCTTATGATTAGACGGTCTGGTGATCTCATCAATTCGAGTCTGGGCTACTAAGATTTGAAATCTAAGTTCAAATAAAATTTACATCTACATGTAATTTATCAAAAATAAAGTAGGCATGTACATGACTTTGATCATATCAACCATGTTCTTCATCTAATCTAATTAAATTCAATGCATCACATACATCATATCAAATCTGAAACTTAATTTATACAGGATATAAAATATTAAATTTAGATCTAAAATTATATAAAAAAATAATTAGATGCACATATGAACATATAAAAATTAAATTTCTAATTAAATCTATTTCGACATTATGCAGATTTTTTATAGAAATCAGATATGAAAATCTATCAAAATATATTCAATTTATATCTGAAATTAGTCTAACTTTCCACTCAAAATAACAATAAAATTTTTTTATTGAAATAAATTTAAAATAGATTTTAAAAGAGATTGTTATTCCAATAAAAATCTGCAACAAAATTCTGTTATAACAGATCTATAATAAACCTTAACCAACCATTGATTAGGTTCATGTAATCTAATCAAAATTAGATTATAAATTTTATTTAAATAGATCTAAAATTGATTTAATATCTAACATAAAATTTTAATCACATACAATATATAAGTTAATGAGAAAAAATCAGTTATGCATCTATATATTAAAGCCTGACTCTGATATCAGTTGAAAGAAAAAAAGACCGATTCATGTTAAAAGATTATCGAGGAGCATCTAAAATTTTTTTTCTATAATAAGCTAACAAAGATTTTATCTTTTATCTATTATGCAGTGGAATAGAGATCAAATTTCAAAGAATTTTAAATCTAAAGCCTCATAATGGTTTGTACGTACAAACCCTCTACTTCGCATGCACGCCAGGCTTCGCAGGAAAGTGAGATGAAGCCACAAATTCTTGTACCTTCTCAAGGAAGCAAATAAGAGAAGAAGAAGAACTTTGGTGTGATGCCTCACACCTAAAAGTTGGGGCATCAAGGGTCTTCATGCCAAGGGGTTGGACGTCCAAACTCCACACGCCAAGGAAGAGGGACTGGTTCTTCTCTTGCAAGCTCCTCTCTCTCTCTTTCTCATCTTAGCACACGATCTAATTATTATGCCATGATAATTAAAGGTCCTCTCTATTTACAGATATTTTTTCATGATCCAATAGACTAGAAGTCCTAATTCAAATCAGCTTTGAATTAATTCTCTCTTTATCTAAGGAGTCCTAAACAAGATAGGATAGGCAGCTAACTAAGTGCCCACATGCACCCACACCTACACCCGTAGGGTGCCAACAACCAGCACCCCACCATCTCTTGATCAGCCATGAGGAGAGAGTGCCCCAATAAAAGTAGACTCTAAGGATCTAATCCTAAAATAGATAAATTCGAATCCAATTCGAACCTGATTCGATCCAATTTCGAATAGGCTGTCAATCCCAAACTGTTTAGGATTCAGGACCAAGTCTAACTTAAATTTTTTAACTCAATTAAGTCTAATTAAATTAGATCTAATCTGAAATTAATTAACACTTAAATTTAATCTCTCATAGACTCCTTGGATCATAAATCAAATTTTGTTCATCCTCAAAATTGAACCTAAACCTCATGTCTAGTGCTAGCTAGACATAGTCAACTATTTAATCCCATATGATCCATGACTTAATTCTCAATCAACTCAATCCATTTGTTCAATCAAATCATGTACTTCCAAATTGAATATATAGATTTTGATCAATTATTTTCTATATCGTTTGACTTTGTGAGTGACTCCATAGGTTCGAACACTAAGTTGGTAGCATAAGAATCATTTTCTGTACTAATCAAAGTTACCATCTAGCAATGATTTTTGATGTCCGAATAGATTGAATATTTATAAGGTAATATTTAAGAATTCATGCACATGGTTACCGCATAATTCATCTCTTTGACTCAGAATGCTCTAGGACGATCTAAGGTTAAACTGTCAACCCAAAAAGAATCATCCACATTGTATTCCAATCTTTCAAATCCATCACATGGATTATTCTGGCTAAGATTTTACTAAATTAAAATATAGTGATGCATTAACTCCTATAATTCAGAGGAGACAATCTCATCTTGATCCACACACTGATTAAACAAATACTTAACTGTACCCAGTAGCTTTCTATCACTGTATTAGAAATACAGATAGTCCAGCACGAAAACACAGTGAGTTGCTTGCAAGTCACTATGGTGATCTCAGATCTGGAAGACACTTATGCCCATACACTTCATGAGCTGCTCTTGACAGTAAAATACTCAGCAGGTGAGTCACTTGTTCACTGACGATGTACTCCTACTCTCACCTGTATGCCATACCAGTGTCTCCACACTCTTTGATTAAGAAGACAACCAACCTATATAGTACACAACGATCTTCACTCGATAAACGTCATCATCCTTTAATGACATATCATTTGGTCACAAATATATTTAAGAACTATACGATAAATCCTCCTTTATCGATTACTTCATAGTTCTAAGGACTTCATCACAATACAATAGTTCTAGTAAAGAAGATATAACTTTGTGATGAAAAATATCAGAATAATTTTTATTCATAGATTAAATAATTCATATACATATTACAAAAAGAGAACAATCATCTAAATGATTGACTTTAGGATATATTTTCTAACACCAATTGGTTCATCAGTTTCGATTTAGTTAACCAAATGACTTGGGCTCGATCATTGAGCCACAATCAAGTCTATTTGATAAGATCAAAGACATGGACATGATCAACTACAACTATTGAGTTTGATCTAGAAAAATTTTGACCTAATCTAATTTAACTCTTGATTAGATTTAATCAATTTCTTAACTTAGTCCATTATCTATATAATTTTAACCCTAGGTCCAACCTTGTCAAATAACCTGATTCGAGCTAACTCATAGCCCATAATTTATGCATTGAATTTAGATCTTAAATTCTCAATTTTAGATCTATTAATTTTAAATTTTAATTTTAATTAAGTGCATTATGAACATGGGTTTAGATTAATTACTGAAATAATTTCAAATGTAAACTACTTTACTTAAAATTTTATTCAAAAATATTCTATCTATTAAATTGAGTCGACTCATCCTGGATTGAGTCGACTCATCACAATGATGAACAGAAATTATTTTCTCAGCCTGCACAACTAAGTTGACTCATGTAAGAATTGAATCGACTCACCAGGATCTTGAGTCGGTTCAAATCAAAATTGAGTCGACTCAGCAGGCATACCAGCAACAATTAGAAAGTTTTAGATCTGATATTTTTGCATAAACAGCAATAAAATCAATCATACATTTATTTTAAATTTAATTTAAACTTATTTATGAATCTAATTTTATGTACAATAATTAAAATAATTTTAAAAAAAATTTTCATGGTTCTTCTTTATAAGATGTGATCATAGCGGCACCTTTACACGCTATAAGCGAACCCATTGATTGGATAAAAGAGGAACTTTAATCCCTACTTTTTCATATGATTGGACGGCCATGGTGATTAACTCATTCTGTGTATTAGACTACCAAGGCATCTAATCTAATATATCACATGTGTAACAGATAAAATTTTAGATCTAAGCATGTATATTCATGTCGAAAGCAACCATGCTCTATTACCAATTGAAGAAAAGGCAGACAGTTTTATGCATGCAATTTCAAAACTTCACTACAACAGAAAAGGATATTTGTGACGTAAAAAAAGCATCATAAATACTAAATTTTCATCACAAATACTTATTTGCGATACAAATTTCATCACAAATATTTCATCATTAAAAATGGGGTCACAGATAATATTTTGCAATGGAAACAAAATTTTTGTCGCTAATAATATATTTTTTATGATATTTTTTTATCAAAAAATTTTATTTTATTTTTTAAATTATTTATGATGAAAAAATTTTCATCGTAAAAGATAATTTTATGATAAAAATTATTTTTATCATAAATAAAATTATTTATGATAAAATTTTTATCATAAATAATTTAGTAAATAAATTTAATATTTTAAAAAATAAAATAAATTAATTTTTGTGATAAAAATTTACATCATAAATATTTTCATCACAAACAAATATTATTTGCAATAGAAATTTTTGATCACAAATAACTTTAAAAAGTATTTTTTATTTTAAAAAATAAATTATTTATGATAAAAATCATACATCATAAATAATGTTATTTGTGATGAATATTCCATCATAAATAATTTCATTGCTAATTAAAATATAATATTTTTAAAAAATAATTTATAAATATATATTTTTTAATTTATATATTTAATTTTTTATATTTATAATCTATAAAATTAAAATAAAAAATTCATACAATAAATCCATAAATAAATTTGATTATTTTATTATATTAAAATATAATTATAAAAAAATTAATAATTATAATAAAATAAAATAAAAATAAAAAAATATAGAAATAAGTCGCTGGCCATCAAGCATCAGCATCTAGAGAAGGAGAACAGGTGGAGCACAACAGACCGGCCTGCTGCTGTCTCATCAGCTCCATCATCTACTATATCTGCACCATTCACTCCATCATCTGCATCTGAAATGACTGATAGGAGTCGATGCGTATAGCCAACTTATTAGCTTACTTCAATCCTCAACAGTCGGCTGTCGATCCTCAATAATCTGTCTCTATATCTCCACCAGCTGGGCATCGCAGGCAGTATGGATATCAGCCCTAAACAAGTGTGAGGATGAGAGAGCTCTGATCCCATATCCTAGCCCCCTAACATAACAGAATTTCATACCAAACACTTGATCACAGATCTCCTCATCTGTGGATACGATCGAGCCCCCAGAGGTAGGCTGGGATCTCATCTTTATCATACGATCCTGAAAATTAAAGTTATAGCTATTCTAAGTTTGTACTAAAAATCAAAATATCAATGAAAAAATAATTGAAAAAACTTACATAAAGCTCCTGGTCTCCACCGTCCACTCTCCTGATCGTCGCTGGTGGATCCGCTGGTAGATCTCAATCCTATTAGAAAGCTCATCACTCTCTATATCTCTCTATAATTTGAGAATAATTAATAAAAAAATTTTCAAATAATTAAAGAGTTAAAATATGCTAAATAGAAATTACTGACCATCTGCTTTATATGGCGAGTGAACGGCCTCAAATCCCCATAGTACGAGACGGTCTGTCTCGCTCGATTGGCAGTATTTCGGACACATCGATCCTATACAGTTAACAATCAAATTAGCAAGTAACTAACTGAATTTAAGAATAAATAATTTAATTATTAAACTCTAAAAAAATTTAAATACTTAACCTGATATATCGGATTTCATATCTGTGGTATATGATAGTCCAATCCTCGATACTAATACTATCATATGGCCGCTGTGTATTGCCTCCACCCCCTGATCCTACACTACAGCATACCAGTGGCAATGAATGTGATGGTGGTAATCCTTAAACAAATCTCTTGTGTAGACACTTTATCCTACTGGCATTGTCAGCCTTACGTCGTGCAAACTCAATAAAATTTCAAATACCTTTTTCATATTCGAGCAAGAAAATATTGGGAATAGTGTTCCAAAGCCAATCATCAGCCTGTTGACGGTTATGCTCCTTTTGTATTAGTACATGAATTATAAATAAATAAAAATTATTTTGATATTTTTTTTCATCACAAATATTTCATCTTCTAATGAACTCCTGTGTTGTGGTGAAGTCCTTGAGACTATTTAGACTCGACAAAGGAGGATTTGTCGCTTAGTCCTTAAACCTGTTCGCGACCAAATGATATATTGTTACCAAGGACGACAACGTTTATCGAGCATAGGTCGTTGTGTGCCATATGGGTTAGTTGTCCTCATAATCAAAGAGTGTGGAGACACTGGTATGCATACAGGTGAGATATAATGGTACATCTGCACTGAACGTGACCGACTCCGAAGCTATTTCTGCTGTCAAGATTTGCTCCGATGAGATATGGATATAAATATCCCTCCGACCTGAGACCGCCATGGTGACTTGCAAGCAACTCACTGCACTTAGGCACGGACTACCTGAATTTTAATTCAGGACGGAAGGCTGCTGGGTGTAGTCAAGTACTTGACTTGTCGGTGCGTGTGTCAAGATGGGATTGACCATTCCAGTTTAGGAGCTGTGTACAGTCGTATTTCAATTTAGCAAAACCTTGGCCAGGGTAGTCCTAGTGAGGAGTCACAGGACTAATTGAGTTGAGCATGATTCGGATGATCTCATCAGGGTTGACAGTTTAACCCTGAGTCATCCTAAACACGGGGTCAAAAGGGATGAATTATACGATAACCATATTCACGTAGGTTTTGAATGTTGCGATTGCGACTATTTGATCTATCTGGTTATCGGTACCGTTGCTAGATGGTCACTTCGATTAGTATAGGAATTGGTTCCTGTGCTACCGGTTTAGGTTCGAACCTGTGGGGTCACACACATTAGAGGTTCCTTTCTATCTGATGGCTGATTATGAGTCTTATGTGTCTGGGACTCTATGATTGAGAATTAGGATTCTCTGATCATGAGTTCCACACATTTTGGGTACCGGGGTCAAAATTTTGAATTTTAAATTTTGAATTTGAAATTTGAACTCTTTGATCAGGTTTCATATCGATGGTCTCTGATGCCTAATTGCCCATCAGATTTGGATCAATATTTATGAGAGGTTTAATTAGTGATTTGATCATTAATTAACTCAATTTGATTGAGTAATTATTTTTAGATCAAGTCCAATTGAATTGGATTCAGTTTGGATTGACCCGATTAGGTTAAGTGTTGATCTAATCGCTAAGGTGGTTTAGTCCCTGATTTGATCAGGGGTTAGGCTTAGTTAATTCTTGATTTGATTAGGATTTTATTGAACCTAATTAAGCCTAATTATGTTAGATTTAATCTGGTCTAATTGTGCTTAACCTATTTTAATTAGGTTGGCTCAATTTGAATCAAACCACCTTGTTTTAAATTCCCTGCGCCACCCAACTTCCTTGCGCCCATTTGAATTTACGAGAAAAATTTTCTCATGAATTTTCTCCCATGCAAAGCTCTCTCACACCCATGTTTTGTGCGCCAATTATTTGGATTAACTTGGTTTGTTACCCATCCAAATTCAAAGGGGTTTTGAATTTGAATGGATAACCAAATAACCATGCGCCAGCTTATCCTCTTTTGTGCTCCCATATTCCACATGAGAAATGATTTCTCATGAAAGTCTCCAGCACAAAAAAAAGAAAAAAAAAAAGCCACGCCATCTCTTTTTTCTCGCACAAATGGATGAGGATAAGATTGGTTGACACTTGAATTCAAATTTGATTTGAATTTAAGTGAGCAACCACCTCTTCTTATCCACTCACACGCTTTCAACATCTCTTGCGATGTTTTATAAAATGAGAAAGGGAGGGGGCGTGGGCAAAAAAAAAAGAAGAAGAGATAAGAGGCATGGAGAGGTTCTGAAAAAATTTTGAAGTGTTCAAAATTTACGAGAGGAGAGAAAAAGGAGAGAGAAGTGGGTGCAGGGTTTTTGGTGTGTACCCTAGGGTTTCTACCTAGGATTTGGGAAGTGAGATTGGTGTGCCACGAGTGTCGTGAGTCTACCAAATTTTAGAGAGAGATCCATCAGCCTCTCAACCAATCATGTAGATGATCCAGAGTGTCCGAGGAGTCGGCACACATCGATCGAAAGAGTTCGATCAACATCAGCCATCAAAAGGGTGAAATCACGAACTAGCATTCGTGAAGAGCCGATCAGACGGGAGCTTTGTGTGGACAATCCACAGAGGCCATACACTAGTGTGGCTGTGATGTGATGATCAGAGTCTCCTGACGGTGATCAGATTGCGGTGATCGACTATCCACAAAAGGTGATGTGTTCTGAACACAGTACAGTAAAAAGTTTACTGTTTCAAATTTGAATTTTAAATTTAAATGCATACTATTGTATCATATTTAGATTCTAATATAAGATTAATTAGTATCAATTAATGAGATTAATTAATAATTTTACTGTAAAATAGTAATTTTGAAAAGTTTTAAAATTATCATTTTGCCCCTGCACTGAATTTTCGCTTCAAATGGTATCAGAGCATGGTTCTAGAATATGATATACATATGCATACGTAGATTAAGGTGTAATCTATAAGTTTAAATTTAAAATTAAAATTCTAAATTTGAAATTCAAAATTTGAAATTTGAAATTTGAAATTTGTTAGAAGTTTCAAATTTAAAATTCAAAATTTAAAATTTAAATTTTAAAATTTAATTTTGAAATTTAAAATTTAAAATTCAAAATTCAAAATTTAAAATTTAAAATTCAAAAATTTAAAATTCAAAGATTGGAAATTTGAAATTTAAAATTTGGTTGAAATCTCAAATTTAAAATTTAAAATTTAAATTTGAAATTCAAAATTTAAATTTTGAAATTGATATATTTAGATATACTTGATCCAAGTAGCAAGTAATCTAATTGGGTTGGTTGCCATGGCCTTCCAATCATAAGAGAAAAGTAGGGTTTAAAGGCCCTCTCTTCCCATTCGATGGGGTCTCCTACGGCGGTAGGGGTGCCGATGCAATTATATCCCATGCCGATGAAGCAGCGAAAGGACTTAATTATAAAATTTATCGTGAATATGTTAGATTAGATCTAAAAGAAAATTCATGATTTATTTTGAGTTATTTTCTATTATGAAATGAGCAATAGGATTGCTGTTTATGAATTGTGCTGACCCGTTTGTGAAATGAGTCAACACATTTGGTGAACAGAAAATAAAATCTTTCAAAATTTAAAAATTATTTTCAAAATACCAAACCCTGACCCATCAGCCCAAGTACTTAATTAAAAGAATTAAGTATTGTCTAGTAGGTCTAGAATTGTGAATTAAGACCTAAGACAATTGCATAAACTTGTGGGTCAATGGGTTAGATGAATTAGGTCCATAATTGGGTTAGACCGAAGGTTAGCTTAAAAAATAGACTAAATGAGTAATTGGTCAAATCTAATCAAAAGTTGAATTAGATTAGGTCAAGGATACTCTAGACTCAACTTCAATAGTTGTAGTTGAATGGGTCCATGTCTTTAACTAGACCAAGATGGACTTAATTCATGGCTACGCGATGGAGCCCTATTTACTAAGTTGATCAAAATTAAAACTAATGAACCGGTTGTGTCTAAGGTAAGTTCGGCAGTTTTGACCAGTGATTCTTAAGCGGGAGCTACTCGCATTGATTCGATCATTGACGAGTTAATGACAAATCTCCACCATTGATCTCACTTACCTGGCCAATCTGGTAAGTTAGATTTTGATTAGATCACTTGGTGATTAGAGCTCACCCATGTCATTAGGTAAATCAGTGTGACTGATTTAGGTGCTCCTAATGCCAGCTTTAATTAAATCCTTTTTAATCTGACTTGGTGAAGTCAGTGGGAGGATTGAAATTGGCTGGATGATTTCTTCTCTACTATCCTTTAATAAAATCCTCAAAAAATTATTAGGTCCCTAAAATGATTAAGTTATAATGATAACTAAGTCAATGCCTCCCATTAAGTGAGTGATAATGAGTCCATTAGTTCAATGATCATTGGAGGCCCAAAGGCTTGGTGCTCATTGGCTAATGGAATTATCATTCATAATATGATAATTTGATTGAGTCTTTCTGATGGTGGTTAGGTTGGCCGGCCAAAGTCGGGTCTGATCATTTATTGGTCTGATTCACCAAATTAAGTCATGTTAATGGTTGGACCTAACCAGATTTTTTCAGTGGAGGCCAAAGCCTACTGATTAGGTTCTAGGGCAAAATCAATTACTAGAAGTTGTTTAGAGAAACAACTGGTTAAGAACCTACCCATAGATGCACATGGGTTGACCAACCAAAGTTGGGCTCGTGTGTAGTCTGTGTGGATTCTATTACCCATTAAGAAATTAAAGTAATTCCTCGAATTGGAGGTTGAGGCTACCAGTTCGTAAAAATATTGAAAAAAACTTTAGACTAAAGTCCAAGTCTTTAGTATTAATTTATGTACTAATAGAGGTCTGATTTTCCTTTATACAGCTATGGCCACTACCCTATCGCTCCGATCATTATTAGATAATGACAAGCTCATGGGACCTAATTTCGATAGCTGGTATTGAAAATTGAAAATCATCCTTGAGCATGAGCGGATCCTTTATGTAGTAACGGATCCAGCACCTGAGGAGCCAGCTCCAAACGCTAGTAAGACGATCCGAGATACTTACCAGAAGTGGCTCAATGACCGCACCACCGTTCGATGTATTATGCTGGCAGCAATGAATGACGAGTTCAGCTACAGGTTTGAGAATGCCCAGCCACAGAAGATGCTTCAAATATTGAACGACTCCTTTGGCACGCCTGACGATGTTGAAAGGCACAAAACTAGTTGTGCCATTTTCAATGCTCGGATGAGGGATGGGGCCTCAGTCACTGATCATGTACTGTACATGATCGAGATGATTGAGCGCCTAAGCAAATTGGGTTTTCCTCTGCACGAGCAGCTCGGTAAGGATGCGATCCTTAATTCCTTGCCCAAGTCCTTCCTCCCATTTCTTACTCATTTTCGAATGACAAAGCCTGCAGTAAACTACCATGGGTTGTTGGGGTTGCTGCAGAACTTTGAGAAGAATCACCAGCTCCATAAGGAGTCGATGAATGTAGTGGGAGGATCTTCTTCTCATCGTTGATCCTTTGGGAAGGGGAAGAAGAACAAAAAGGTGCAGCCTCATGCTGGGACGGTTGCACAGGGTCAGACCAAGAAGTGCAAGCCCGACCAGAACCAGGCGGAGTGCTTCTTTTGCAAGAAACAGGGGCATTGGAAGAGGAACTGTCCTCAATACATTGCCTCCCTGGATCCGAACAGGCCGAAGAAGAAGCAAGGTAATTATATGATAACTCCTTGCAACTTTTCATTTGTGATACTACTGCCTGGGTATTGGATACCGGAAGCTCTTATCATATTTGTAATTCGATGCAGGGTCTGCAGGTCAGTAAGAGATTTGATGAAGGCGAGAGGTTCCTGAACGTTGGAGATGGAAGCAAAGTTCCAGTTCTAGCTTTAGGAATCATGAGTCTTGTAATCAATTCTCGTAATATAATTCTGAGTGAATATTACTATTGTCCAAGCTTTTTATTAAATATTATTTCTATAGACCTTTTGGCCATATACGGTTATGATTTTTTAATAAAAGAAAATATTTGTAATATCATTTTGAATGGTGTTACAATGTTTGTTGGATAATTAAATAATAGAATTTACTTACTATCACAGCCTATTAATGTGGTTCAAAACTTCGGTAAATGCCCTAGAATAGATAATGTGTCAGAAGTCTACCTTTGGCACTGTAGGCTAGGTCATATCAATAAGAATAGGATAAACAGGTTGGCTCAAGAAGAAATTCTTGAACTTGGTGATTGTGAATCACTTCCAACCTGTGAGTCTTGTCTTCTGGGAAAGATGACCAAGTCACCTTTTACTGGAAAAGGTGAGCAAGCCAGTGAACTCTTGGTCTGGTACATTCTGATGTATGTGGACCTATGAGCTCAAGTGCAAGAGATAGATATTTCTACTTCATAACCTTCACAGATGACCTATCGAGATATGAGTATGTCTACTTAATGAAGCATAAGTCGGAGTCGTGTAAAATGTTCAAACTATTCCGAAATGAGATAGAAAAATAAACTGGGAAGTGTATTAAAATTCTTCGATCTGATCGAGGAGGTGAATACCTTTCCAATGAGTTTCTGACGTATCTAGGAGAGAATGGGATTCTCTCTTAGTGGACTACTCCTGGAACACCACAGCATAATGGTGTATCTGAAAGGAGGAATCGGATCTTATTGGACATGGTTCGATCCATGATGGGGTTTGCTGGTCTGTCGATCTTCCTCTGGGGATATGCACTCGAATCGCTTGTTACCTTCTAAATAGAGTTCCGAGTAAGTCTGTAGCCAAAACGCCATATGAGATATGGATAGGACGTAAGCCAGTACTCTCGCACCTTAGGGTTTGGGGGTGTCCAGCTTATGTTAAAGTTTAATTACAGACAAGCTTGGACCTAGGTCTGACAAGTGTAATTTTATAGGGTACCCAAAAGAGATCAAAGGGTATTATTTCTACCTTGCTGATGAGCAAAAGGTGTTTGTCAACCTTAAGGCAATCTTTTTAGAAAAGGAGTTTCTTAGTGAAGGAACTGTTGCCTCTAAGGTCGAACTTGACGAAGTTCGACAGGTGAAAAAACCGACACATGTTACTGAACCTGAACCGAATTTGATTAGATCAGATCCAGAGCCCATTGATTATGTACCCTTAAGGTGGTCTGGTAGAGTACCACATCAACTGGATAGATACTATGGTTTCTTGGTCCGGGATGGCGATCCTGTCGAACTTGATGAAAATGATGAGGATCCGATCACCTACATGGATGCAATGCAGAGATCTGACTCTGAGAAATGGCTAGAGGCCATGAAATCCGAAACGGAGTCCATGAAGGTCAACGATGTGTGGACATTGGTTGACTCACCCAAAGGAGTGAAACCCATAGGGTGTAAGTGGGTCTTCAAGAGGAAGAGGAGTGCAGACGGAAAGGTGGAGACCTATAAAGCCCGTCTGGTTGCCAAGGGATATCGTCAATGTTATGGTATAGACTATGACGAGACATTTTCTCCTGTGGCAATGCTCAAATCCATTCGGATTATGCTTGCGATAGCTGCCCATCTAGACTATGAAATCTGGCAGATGGATGTGAAGACAGCTTTCCTAAACAGAGAGCTGGACGAAGAGGTGTATATGATACAATCTGAAGGGTTCACATCCACAGATGAGTCTAAGGTATGCAAGCTACAAAGGTCCATTTATGGACTTAAGCAGGCATCTCGGAGTTGGAACATACGTTTTGATAGGACGATCAAAACGTATGGCTTCGTTAAGAATGGAGAAGAGCCCTACATTTATAAGTGGGCTAATGGTCCAGTAGTAGTATTTCTTGTATTGTATGTGGATGATATTCTTTAATCGGAATGATGTCCCTGCATTACAGGGAATAAAGATTTGGCTATCGTCACAGTTCCCCATGAAGGATCTGGGAGAAGCTTCCTACATCCTAGGGATAAGGATCTATAGGGATAGATCCAAAAGGTTGCTTGGCTTATCCAGTCCACGTACATTGATACTATGCTGAAAAGGTTCAGCATGGAGAATTTCAAGAAAGGCTATCTACCGATAGGCCATGGAATTTCTCTCTCGAAAAGGGATTGTCCGACAACACCTCAAGAGAGAGAGCGTATGGGTAGGATTCCATATGCTTCGATAGTAGGATCTATCATGTACGCCATGACATGTACACGACCAGATGTGGCATACTCACTAGGGGTAGTGAGTAGACACCAATATGATCCAGGGGAGAATCACTGGAAGGTTGTTAAAACCATCCTGAAGTATTTAAGAAATACTAAGGACTAGTGGCTTGTATATGGTGAATCGGACTTGAGACTTATAGGATTTACAGACTCTAGTTTTCAGTCTGATCGCGATGACAGCAAGAGTGTGTCAGGATTTATTTTTACCCTTAATGGTGGGGCTGTCTGCTGGAAGAGTTCCAAGCAGCACACTGTGGCTGATTCAGTATGCGAGGCGAGTATATTGCTGCATCAGATGCTGCCAAAGAAGTGGTGTGGCTGAGAAAATTCATCACCGAGCTCGGAGTAGCACCGTCCCTTGTTGGTCCAGTTTTGCTCTACTGTGACAGCTCTGGAGCCATGGCTCAGGCGAAGGAACCGAAGGCACACCAGCGGACGAAACATATTTTGCACCGCTACCATCTCATCCGAGAGATCATGGATCGAGGTGACGTCGACCTTCAGAAAATCGACGAAAAGGAGAACCTGGCCGACTTATTCATTAAAGCCATTGCGGTGAAGGAGTTCAATGACTACAAGTCGAAGATGGGTATTAGATACTGCATCGATTGGCTTTAGGCTAAGTGGAGATTGTTGAGAATAGTATCCCAAAGCTAATCGTCAGCCTGTTGATGGTTGTGCTCCTTTTGTATTAGTACATGAATTATAAATAAATAAAAATTATTTTAGTATTTTTTTTCATCACAAATGTTTCATCTTCTAATGAACTCCTGTGTTGTGGTGAAGTCCTTAGGACTATTTAGACTCGATAAAGGAGGATTTGTCGCTTAGTCCTTAAACCTGTTCGCAAACAAATGATACGTTGTTACCAAAGATGACAATATTTATCGAGCATAGGTCGTTGTGTGCCATATGGGTTAGTTGTCCTCATAACCAAGGAGTGTGGAGACACTAGTATGGCATACAGGTGAGATGTAATGGTACATCTGCACTGAACGTGACCGACTCTGGAGCTATTTCTGCTGTCAAGATTTGCTCCGATGGGATATGGATATAAATGTTCCTCCGATCTGAGACTGCCACGATGACTTGCAAGCAACTCACTGCACTTAGGCACTGGACTACCTGAATTTCTAATTCAGTGACGGAAGGCTGTGGGTATAGTCAAGTACTTGACTTGTCGGTGCATGTGTCAAAATGGGATTAACCACTCCAATTTAGAAGCTGTGTACAGTCGTGTTTCAATTTAGCAAAATCTTGGCCAGGGTAGTCCTAGTGAGGAGTCACAGGACTAATTGAGTTAAGCATGATTTGGATGATCTCATCAGGGTTGACAGTTTAACCCTGAGTCGTCCTAAACACAGGGGTCAAAAGGGATGAATTATACGGTAACCATATTCACGTAGGTTCTGAATGTTGCGATTGTGACTATTCGACCTATCCGATCATCGGGTACCATTGCTAGATGGTCACTTCGATTAGTACAGAAATTGGTTCCTGTGCTACCGGCTTAGGTTCGAACCTACGGGGTTACACATATTAGAGGTTCCTTTCTGATCTGATGGCTGATTATGAGTCTTATGTGTCTGCAACTCTATAATTGAGAATTAAGATTCTCTGATCATGATTTCACACATTTTGGGTACCGGGGTCAAAATTTTGAATTTCAAATTTTAAATTTGAAATTTGAACTCTTTGATCAGGGTTTCATATCGATGGTCTCTGATACCTAATTGCCCATCGATTTGGACTCAATATTTATGAAAGGTTTAATTAGTGATTTGATCACTAATTAACTCAATTTGATTGAGTAATTATTTTTAGATCAAGTCCAATTGAATTGGATTCAGTTTGGATTGACCCGATTAGGTTAAGTGTTGATCTAATCGCTAAGGTGGTTTGGTCCCTGATTTGATCAGGGGTTAGGCTTAGTTAATTCCTGATTTGATTAGGATTTTATTGAGCATAATTAAGCCTAATTATGATGGGTTTAATCTGATCTAATTGTGCTTAACCTATTTTAATTAGGTTGGCTCAATTTGAATCAAACCACCTTGTTTTAAATTCCCTGCGCCACCCAACTTCCTTGCGCCCATTTGAATTCATGAGAAGAAATTTTCTCATGAATTTTCTCTCACGCAAAGCTCTCTCATGCCCATGTTTCTGTGCATAATTATTTGGATTAACTTGGTTTGTTACCCATCCAAATTCAAAGGGATTTTGAATTTGAATGGATAACCAAATAATCATGCGCCAGCTTATCCTCTTTTGTGCGCCCATATTCCACACGAGAAATAGTTTCTCGTGAAAGTCTCCGCGCACAAAAAAAATAAAAAAAAAAGGCCATGCCATCTCTTTTTTCTCGCACAAATGGATGAGGATAAGATTGGTTGACACTTGAATTCAAATTTGATTTGAATTTAAGTGAGCAACCACCTCTTCTTATCCACTCACATGCTTTCAACATCTCTTGCGATATTTTATAAAATGAGAAAGAAGGGGGCGTGGGCGTGGGCGTGGGCAAAAAAAAAAAAGAAGAAGAGATAAAGGGCGTGGGGAGGTTCTGAAAAAATTTTGAAGTGTTCAAAATTTACCGAGAGGAGAGAAAAAGGAGAGAGAAGTGGGTGCAGGGTTTTTGGTGTGTACCCTAAGGTTTCTACCTAGGGTTCGGGAAGTGAGATTGGTGTGCCATGAGTGTCGTGAGTCATCAAATTTAGGGAGAGATCCATCAGCCTCTCAACCAACCATGCAAACGATCCGGAGTCTCCGAGGAGTCAGCACACATCGATCGAAGGAGTTCGATCAACATCAGCCATCAAAAGGGTGAAATCACGAACTAGCATTCGTGAGGAGCCGATCAGATGGAGCTTCGTGTGGACGATCCACAGAGGTCAGACACTAGTGTGGCTGCAACGTGACAATCAGAGTCCCCCACGGTGATCAGATTATGGTGATCGACTACCCGCAAAAGGTGATGTATTCTGAACACAGTACAGTAAAAAGTTTACTATTTCAAATTTGAATTTTAAATTTAAATGCATATTGTTGTATCATATTTAGATCCTAGTGTAGGATTAATTAGTATTAATTAATGAGATTAATTAATAATTCCACTGTAAAATAGTAATTTTGAAAAAGTTTTAAAATTATCATTTTCCCTTGCACTGAATTTTCGCTTTAGAAAATATCCCTGGTATTCATCCAACTTTTGTCAATATCCATCTGACAATAAAGAAAATCATTAACAACAAGAAAATACCCCTAACATTCATCCAAATCATATTCTGACCCAAATTTTGGATCAGATCCCGATCCGAACTCCCTATCTACAGATTCTGACCCAGATACAAATACAAGACAATTGCTACCTAATTATTTTATCATTTAAAATGACTTACATAATAAATACATCCGACCACCAACTAACAGGTAAAAATAGTTCCTATCCCTTTCAAAATTGCATCACTTTTATTGTTGCCACAGCTCTATTTTTTATTCTATATCCAGAGAAAATTTGACGGCATCTCTCTACAATTCTCTATATATATGGTACAGATGGATCATATTTTAACCACATCTAATATGTATCCAGAGAACAAATGAGATAATTATGATGAAATTTCATATAATAGAATAAAGAAGGCCATGATAACAATAAAAAATTGATGCATTTCTAAACTGCCCAAATGGAATATCCAAAAGCCGTTCACAGAGTCCGTTTTGGAGACTCTGGGACCAACTCTTAAACGAGAGTCTATGATTACATAAATGCATGCATAAATCACTACCATATATTTCTCTATGAAAATAGAGAGATGTATCCGGATCGAATCGGATTTCAATCTGGATCCAGACTGGATCCAACCCAGATCTCGACCTCGATCCGACTCGGATCGCGATCCTGATTCAGATCGGATCACGGATCAGATCTCGACTCAGATCCCAGATCGGATCCAAATCGATCTGGACTGGATCTCGATCTGGATATCGGATCGAATCCCAAAATCTTGATCCGAATCTCGAATCGAATTCGGATTAGATCGAATCCCGATCCAAATCTCAAATTTGACTAATTCTAGTTAAAACATTAAATCATAATCATAATAAAATACAGAAACTAAACAAGCAAAAGCAATAAATTATAGCAAGCAAAAGGATTAAATTATTTTTTAAAAATAATATTTTATAATTATTTTAAAAATATAACTATTTTTATTATAAAAAATAATTTATTTTTAAATATTTTTAAATATTTTATTTTATTTATCATAATTATTTTTTAATACTTATTATTATTAAATTATTATTTTTTAAAAATATTTTTTTAATTTTTTTCTCCTTTCTTCTCCCGCACACCACAACCACCCCCCCACCACCACCGTCGCTTCCAGCCCGTCACCACCACCCCCTACCCCTCGCGGTGCCCCTCCGCCTCCCACCCCCCGTGGCCCGCCTTGTCCCCCCATCCTTCGCCCCCTCGCATCACCCCCACCACCCGGCTTGCTCCACTCGCGGCCCCCACCTCCCCATCCTCTACCCTATCCCACATCACCCCCACCTCCTGGCCTACTTCGCTCATGCCCCCCACCCCTCATGGCCCCCACCCCCCGACCGTCCTTCACCCCACCTTGCATCACCCTACCCCTTGGCCTGCTCAGCTCACACCCCCCACCCTCTGTGGCCCCAACCCCCCTGTCCTCCACCCCACCCTGCATCACCCCCACCCGCATGGCCCACTCCGCTCGCGCCCCCCACCCCCCCCCCCCCCGCTCCTCCTTCCCCACGGAGCCAAAAAAAAAGGGTGGGTTTACCTTAAAGTCGACAGCGGCAGCAGTGGTGACACCCGGAGAGGAAGGCAGCGGTGATGCCCAGAGAGGAAGCCCGACAACAGTGGTGATGATGGAGAAGAAGCCCAGCGGCTGGTGGAAGGGTAGGAGGGGGGAGAGAGAGGTAGAGAGGAGACGGTTTCTCAGGAAGCGAGAGAAGCAGACGAAAGCAACAGGAGGTTTTTATAGGACTTTTAGCGACGCAATTATTAGCGACGGATACTTATTTTCTATCGCTAATAATTTTCATCAAATTTTTTTCTCCCTAAAAATTTTTTCCTCCAAAAAAATTTAACCAAAAAAAATTTCATAAAAAACTAATTTTTTGCAACGAAAATCAAATTTTCGACACTAATAGCCATTA
Organism: Elaeis guineensis; assembly: GCF_000442705.2. Classification (NCBI taxonomy): domain Eukaryota; kingdom Viridiplantae; phylum Streptophyta; class Magnoliopsida; order Arecales; family Arecaceae; genus Elaeis; species Elaeis guineensis. The sequence goes on from NC_025996.2 coordinate 62,407,890, forward strand.
TTAGCAATGCAAAATATCATTTACATCGCTAATAGTCCTCGTCAAAAAAAATTTTCCTCTAAAAATTTTTTCATCTAAAAAATGTTTTTCATAAAAAAATATTTTGCTACAAAAATAAATTTTGCATCGTAAATATTAAATTATTTGCAACACAAAATTTGCATCACAAATAATCAATAAGAAAATAAAAATTTAAAAAACTAAATAGCAAATTATTTACAACATAAAATTTACATAATAAATAATTAAATATTTACAATGCAAAATTTATTTTGCATCACAAATATTGATTATTCATGATGGAAAATTTTTATCACAAATAAATTGATGAAAAATCAAAACTTTAAAAAAAATAAATAATAGATTATTTATGATAAAAATATTTTATAAATTTAAAAAAAAATTCAAGTATTTTATGATTGATTTTTTCATCATAATTTTTTTTAATATTTTACAATCAAAAAATTGATTACAAATATATTTTACAATCGAATATAATTTTTTTCTTATTTTTCTCTAAATATGATATAATTTTGAAATTTAAAATCTATCTTCATCATTTATTATTTAAATAATTATCATTAGAGTATCATCATAAAAGATCATCTCGATCTGATAGCTCTAGCCATATCGATCAAAAAAATTTAATTTCGACAGTCACGAACGATCGCATGATGATTTGATAGATAGAGATGACTGATAGGTCTTAAAACTTATAACAACAATCTTGATGATATTTATAGTATGCTATCAAAATTTTACTTCAATCGGATATCATTATCATGATCAATTTAGTATGAAATGATTTGGACCGTTAAATAAAAATGAGTAATCAAAAGGTCAAATGACATCCAATTATTAGATATTTTTTTAGATAAATAATATTTACTACTACTTTAATCATTTATACGATGGTGATCGTAAAATCCAAACTGTGCATATATGAACTATTCAAAACTGTATGTCTCTTAATACTCATTCTTAAAGTCCTTAAGTAATTATATTTATGATTTTATAAGATCTACTTAATATAGATAGTTCATATACACGGTTTGAATTTTATGATCACCATCATACAGATGATTAAAGCAATAGTAAAAATTATTTATCTAAAAAATCATCTTATAATCGGACGTCGTTAGGCATTTTGATCACTCATTTTCATTTAACGATCCAAATCATCCCATTTTAAATTGACCATGATAATGATGTCTGATTGAAGTAAAATTTTGATAGCATACTACAAATATCACCAAAATTATCATTGTAAGCTTTTAGATCCATCAATGATCTCTATCTATCATATCATCATACGATCATTCATGACCATCGAAATCAAATTTTATTGATCGACATGACAGGGCTATCGGATCGAGGTGATCTTTTATGATGATATTCTAATAATAATTATTTAGATAATTAATTTAAAGATGGGCTTTAAATTTTAAAATTATATCATATTCAGAAAAAAATAAAAAAATATATATTCGATTGTAAAATATATTTACGATCAATTTTTTGATTGTAAAATATTAAAAAAATTTATGACCAAAAAATTGATAATAAAAAATTTAAATTATTTTTTTAATTTATAAAATATTTTTGATCATTAATAATCTGCTATTTATTTTTTTTAAATTTTGATTTCTAGTCGATATTTACAATGAAAATTTTCTATCGCAAATAATAAGTATTTGCAATGCAAAATGAATTATGCATCATAAATATTTAATTATTTATGATGTAAATTTTATATCATAATAATCTACTATTTATTTTTTTAAAAAATTATTTTCTCATTGATTATTTATGATGAAAATTTGACATCACAAATAATTTAATATTTAAGATGCAAAATTAATTTTGTATCATAAATATCGATTATTTGGGATGCAAATTTATGTCGTAAATAATCTACTAATTATTTTTTTTAACTTTTAATTTCCATCAATTATTTATGATAAAATTTTTTTATTACAAATAATTCAATATTTATGGTGTAAAATTTATTTACATCATAAATATTAAATTATTTACATCACAAATTTTGTGTCGTAAATAATTTGTTAATTATCTTTTTATTAAAAAATTAATTTTTTATCAATTATTTATGATGGAAATGATGCATCATAAATAATTCAATATTTGTAACATAAAATTCAGTTGCATCATAAATATCGATTATGTGCAATGCTAGTTCTACATCATAAATAATCTACTAATTATTTTTTTTAAAAAATTAATTTTTTATTGATTATTTATAATGAAAATTTTACATCATAAATAATTTAATATTTATGATGAAAAAGTCATTTATATCATAAATATAATTATTTGTGATGTAAATTTTACGTCATAAATAATTTGCTAATTATTTTTTAAATAATTTTTGATTTCTAATCAATTATTTGTGATGATAATTTTTATCATAAATAATATAATATTTATGATACAAATAATTTATGCCAAAATACTCACATATTTACGACATAAAATTTATTTCATCATAAATAAATAATTATTAGCGATGAAATATTTTTTTCATCCCTAATATTATTATTTGCGATGAAATCATTTGCATCGCAAATAAATCCATCACATAAATCCTATTTTCTTATAGTGCTTTTTTGAAATTTAAAGCAGTAGAAGACTCTAGATTAATCATATTAACAAAGCATGCATAAGATTTAATCTTAAAACCATCTATGTATGGATCGATGACATGACATAAATGCATAATATGAAAAATCTAAAAGCTACAGATCACATCTTAGTAGTAGATCGCATCTACAAGTAAAGTGAGATCAGACCTCATCACCTGAGCATGGGTTGATTTTTTTCGCAGCTGATTTTTGTGGACTTGCTGGTTCTTCTAGTCGCATAGCAACCGCATAAATATCCGACCTCCATAGATATCCATATAAATTTTTTTGTCCAATTGAAGGTTCAACGATCGATGATCTCTCCGAAATACTTGCTCTCTTGCAGAGATCCGCTCCTGATGACTGATCGAACTCCTTCGATAGATCACTCAGACTCTTCTAGAGGATGAAAAAGAACTTAAGAGGAGGTGAGATGAAGGAAGAAGGTGAAGAGGAGACCCTCTTTACCGAGAGCACATGCCCGAGGTCTAGAATCCTAGATCAATGCACATGCCAAGATAGGACGCCCCACCACCTTTCTCACGCACAACCAGAATTCTCTCTTTTTCTTCAATGAATCAGATATCTCACGCACAAAATGAAGGGGTTCTTAAGGTTGGCATCCAATGGAATAGATAAGATAGGGATTAGTTAATGTTTCAAATCTGAATTCAAAATCAAAACTAGTTTGAAAGTTGAATTCAAAATTCAACTTGATTCAAATTTAAAAACTAAACTAATTCAATCCTTATCTACAAAAGAGAAAGGGAAGCATGGAGATGCGATTTAGCATGGCATATTTAACATGCAAATTCAGAATTTGCATGTAGAACATTGGCATGGAGGTGGTGGTTAGCGCAAGGAGTTAGTCCAATCCAATTGGACTCTTAGTTCTTTGATATTTGGTCCCAATCCAAATCTTATTTAGTTAGACCCAAATGATAAATGAACCTAATCTAATTAGGCACCTTATCCCTCAATTAAATCCTAATCCAATTAGAATTAATTGAGTCCAAATTCTGATCCAATCAGAAATTAATCTCTCTTAGCGATTAAGTCATCTTATAACTAATCAGGTTAAACCTAATTAAATCTAATTCAATTAGACTTGATCTAAACCTCTTTGATTAATCAAATTGAGCTAATCAATAATCTAATTACTAATTCATCATTTATAATTTAATAATTATTTTATCATAATTTTTGCATAAGGTTAATCATCAATCATATTGATGATTATACTTTTGAATGATTCATAATCATTGATTAGCCATCTAATCAGATAGGATCCTCTTTTATATGTGATCCCATAGGTTCAAACATTAAGTCGGTAGTACAGAAATAAATTTTTGTACTAATCTAGATGACCATCTAGCAATAATACCTGACATCCGGATAGATCGAATTATTGTAAAGCAATATTCAAGAACTTTAGAATATGATAACCATATAATTTATCCATTTGATCTTCAATGCTTAGGATGACTTCAAACTTAAACTGTGAACTCTTAATCAGTACATCCATATTGTATTTTAATCTTATAAATCCTGTGACTCCTCACATGGATTATCTTGACCAAGATTTTACTAAATTAAAACACATCGAAGCATTATCTCCAATACTTTGGAGTGGTCAATTTCATCTTGACTCACACATAGACTTCACAAATATTTGACTGTATCCAAAAATTTTTAGCTACTGTATTAGAAATACAGATAGTCCAGCATCAAAGCATAGTGAGTTGCTTGCAAGTCACCTTGGTGATCTCAAGTCGGAGGGACACTTATACCCATATCTTTCATGAGCTACTCTTAACAGCAGAGTACTCTATAGTTGGATCAAGTTCTATACAAATATACTACTACATTTCACCTGTATGATATACCAGTGTCTTCACACTCCTTGGTTATGAGGACAACCAACCCATATGGCACACAATGACCTATACTTGATAAATATTATCATCCTTGTTAATAATGTATCATTTAATCACGAAAAAATTTAAGAACTATTTGATAAATCCTCTTTTATCAATTAAAAATAGTTCTAAGGACTTCATTATAATATAAGAGTTCTTAAAAAGAAGATACATAGATTATGATGAACTGTTAAATAATTTTTATTAATTTATAATTCATATACAATTTACATACAAAGAGCACAATCATCTATAGATAGATAATTAATTTTAGGATATAATTCCTAACATCATAGATAATAAAGGTACCTGCTATGGTTGATGAACGACGAACGACAATTGCGGAACACCAATGGCCAACCTATTAGGGGTGAAGATCGAAGGAACACTGACTCTAACGGCCAACCTGTCAGGGGTGAATATCGGAGGAACACTGACAGCCAACTTGTTAGGAGAGAAGATCGGAGGAACACCGACGGCCAACTTCAAAATCTCGAGAGGCAAAGAGAATAGGAACTAAGGAAGGGAGATTTGATAGGAGCCATATCTAAAATGATGAATGGCGATGGCGATAGGAGAAGACGGGAAGACCAATGTCGATGATGGCCGATGAGGGAAAATAGAAGATTGGCATCACCATGTCGGTGATGGCTGATGGGGGAAGATGAAAGATGTTGAGGGCTCCCTTTGCCTAAGTGTCGGTCTCTCTTTTTTAGTGCAATTATGGAAGATGAAAGAGGATGAGGGCCGTTCGAAAGATCGAGGAATACCGATGGCCAATGAAGGAAGACAAGAGACATGCGTCGGTGATAGGGGAAGATGAAAGATGATGATGGCGGGCGAAAGGACATAGACCATGCCTAGGGGCTAGGGTTCTTCAATAGGGGAAGTCGAGAAGATGGAATACCAGAGGTTCGAAAGGTCCCTTAATTATATTAAGGCCAATTGATTAAACCTAATGCTAATTGGTTAATCGATTAGGCTCGAGCTAACTCAGATCAGCTTTCCAGGCTAAATCAATTTAAGAAGGGAGCCGAGCTTGGGCTGAATTTGAGTTGGGGCTTGGGTAGGATCAAAGGTATATTCGAGCCTAGCTCGAAAGATGAACGGGCTCTATATTTAGGTCCAAATCCATTCTAAATTGTTTCGGATCGAGTCCAAAGTCCGACCCGAAGTCAGCCCAGTCCAATGGGCCTTGGGCCGGCCCGAGCCTAGTTCCAGCCTTATCCATATACGTAAATCTTAAAACACTCTATCCCCCATCATTCATTCACCTCCATAGATCTTAGAGCATTCCATCCCATCCTCTATTATCTATCCGTTTGCACAAATCTCAAAGTGCCTCATCTTCTTATTCATCCACTTTCACAAATCTTAAAGCATTTTATTCTCTGTCATTCATCCACTATATATCTTAAAGCAACACATCTTCAATCATATCCTCTATCATCCATCTACTTGTACCAATCTCAAAGTATTTTATCCTCTATCATTGATTCACTTGCAAAGATCTCAAAGCACTCCTCTATCATTCATCCTTTTACATTAATTTTTAAGTACTCCATCCTCTATCATCCATCCACCTGCATAAATTTCAAAGCAATCCATTCTCTATCATGCATCCACTCCCATAAATCTCAAAATATTTCTTCCTCTATCATTTATCGACCTGCATATATTTAAAAACACTCCATCCTCTATATTCATCCACCAGCACAAATCTCAAAATACTCCATATCCTCTATCATTCATTATATCTCAAAGCACTCCATCCTATATTATCCATCCTCCTACATATATCTTAAAACACTCTATTTCTATTATCCATCTATTGTACAAATATCAAAGTACTTCATCTTTTATCATTCATCTATATATATAGATCTCAAAGCACCCTATTTTAGTTTATGCTCAAATAAAAATCTCTTGCAAAGTTAGTAGGAATAGTTGTTTTGAAATCTTACAAAAATTTAGTATTTAGGTGATCTTCGTGTGATAAGATTTTGTGATAAAGATAGACAATTGGACCATACTACAATGAATTTAAAATTTTAGTGAATAATTGATGCTTTTTAAATTTTTGGGATCCAAATATAAATAATTCAAATTTAGAAGGGTATAATTGTAATTGACTTGAGTTTTATATTTACATTAGAGGACCCTTCTGATTGCAGCACCAATCTATGTCAATCATCCTTCTTAAGAAGTATATTTTATATGTCTTAAAACATATATTTGTGCAGACCGTCATAATGGGAACTCTAGGTATCGACTCCTTATCTTTATTGAAGATGCATGGAGTCTAAGCTCCAAACTCTTTTTCCAGAGCACCATCCATCATGCTTTCGCTTTTATGTTACATAAAAAATAAGGAAAAAGGAAAATAACTACTCCAGATGAATGTTTTAAATACCTTGGATAGGTCAATCGGGTCAACCCAGCCCGTTACATGTAGCCTGTACTGAGTTGAATTGTCCAAAGACCCTGGATTTCTAAAATCCCATTTGACCCACCAGGTTTTGCTGATGAACCATTCACCTGAATGTGTCTACACATTCTCCATCTGCCTTGGGTAAATCAAGTAAATTAAAAAAAGACAAGTAAACCAAAAATGAGAAGAGGAAAGTAAAGAAAGCACTTCAAGACCTATTCTTTTATGGATAAATATTATGAAAAAATTGATCAACTTTTCATTGACCAACTTATCCATATTTTTACGGTTTTCAAGATGAGTAAGTTACTTTTCTATGGCAGCATTTACTCATAAAAAAAAAAAAAATCATACCCACCTAGGGGGTAGCTAAATTATTTTTCCATCAACCGAGAAAGTAACCCATTTAACTCATTCCTAATAGACCTTTAACCATATAATAATATAATATAATATATTATAATAATATAATAATATATAATAATATAATATATTATACTATATTATCATAAATAATAATATTATATAATATTTATTATATTATATTAGTATAAGATATTAATATAATATTATATTGTAATATAATATATTATAATATAATAATGTATAACAATAAAATAGTATAATATATTAATATTTTATATTATAATATAATAATATGACAATATAATATAATATAATATGTTATAATAAAATAAAATAATATATAATAAAAAATATATTATATTGCATATTTATATTATACTATAATAATATAATAATAGAGTATAATATATTATATATTAATATTTATAATATATTATTATATATAAGAATATTATATAATATAATATATATTATATTATAATAATTTATAACAATAAAATATATAATATATTAATATTTTATACTGTAATATTATCAATAATAATATATCAACATAATAGACTATTATAATATATGATAATATATTATAATGATATAATATATAATAATAAAATATAATAGTTATATAATATATTATAATAATATAATAATATAATATATTTTTATATATTATATATTAATATAATGTAATATAATATATTATATTATATACAAATATATTATAATATATTATAATATAATAATATAACAATATATTATATTATACTATATTATATATTTATAAAATACTATAATAATAATATAATATATTTTATATATAATAATATATATTAATAAAATATATTATATTATACTAATAAAATATATTATATTATAATATTATAATATATTATAATATAATATAATATATAATAATATTTATATAATAAAGAGTATTATGAAAAATATAGATAGATCATAGCAACTTATCCAGGAAAATAGAATATAAAAAAATATAGATAAATTATTTTTCTACCTAAATAGTATCTAAGAAATATTTATCCAAAAAAATATAATTTTCTCGATAAATCTTTTACTCAAAAAAAAATGGGCCTTCAAGATTACATCCTTATCCCCTCAATTAGGTGTAACTAAAATAGACCATAGTTGAAATCCCTTTCTATCTTAGTCTCCAGGTTTGTCACCACAACAGTAGCCATGATTGCCACAGCAAGCCTTGATTAAGTAGAGGCCTATGGAAATTAAAATAGCTTGTTCCTCCGTTATATAAATCCGTATCATTATAGCCATGCACAAATACAATCAATCTGAGCACATACAATACATGCTAAAAGATAAACTACAAAAAAATATAGTGCAAGAGATTGGGGATATGAGAGATAGAACATGGATTAAGAGAACTTCAATGTTTCTATTTAACTTTTTAGTGTTAAAAAGAGCCAAAATGATATAATACCATATTTCGCTATAATCTAAGTGTTAAAACTATTGATCTTAATACGGATAAGAGACAAAGAAATACTGTACATAAAAAAAAGGTGGCAAAGAAAAGCATGTGTGAATCTTGTCAATTATATATATATATATATATATATATATATATATATATATATATATATATATATATATATATATTTATAGATATTTGCAAATAGAGGAAGTAAGAGTATTTCTAGTTACAAAAAATTTATAGGTGGAAATTAAAATAGCATATTCCTCTATTATTTAATTATATATATGTATGTACATGTAATCATAGATGCACATACATACAATCAATCTGGGCACATGCGATTCATGTTAAAAGATAAACTAATAAAAAAATAGTGCAATAGATTGGGGACATGAGAGGTAAAACATGGATTCAGAAAATGTCAATATTTCTATTTATTTTTTAAGTGTTAAAAAGAGTCTAAATGATATAATACCATATTTCACCATTAATCTAACCATGATACATACATATTGCTATCGAAATAAGATACAGAAACGATATAAATAAAAAATGGGGGCAAAGAAAAGCACATGTGGATCTTGTTAATTATATTTTTTCACAGATATTCGCAAAGAGAGGAAGTAAGAGTATTTCTAACTATAAAAAACTTATAGGTTGAAATTAAAATAGCAAATTCCTCTATCATTTAATTATATATATGTACATACATGTAATTATAGCCACACATACATACAATCAATCTAGGCATATGTGATACATGTTAAAATATAAACTAATAAAAAAATAGTGCAAAAGATTGGGGATATGAGAGAAAAAACATGGATTAAGAGAACATCAATGTTTCTATTTATTTTCTGTGTTAAAAAGAGTCCAAATGATATTACCATATTCTGCTATGATTTGAGTATTAACACTATTGATTGTCAATTGATACATACTTTAATATACATAGATTATGATCAACGTGAACTAATATTTCTATAATAAAAAAAATAAGACTACAAAACTAATATAGAAATGAAACTAAAAATAAATAAATTTGAAGAAACTTAAAAAATACTTAACATAGAACAAAAAAGATGAAATTAAAAAAAATAATTAGTAAAGGTTAAAAAGAATCACATATAAATTTAAGCAAATAATCACCCATTGCATATTTAGATGGGCAACATGGCACTCATCTTGAAAATTGACAACTATCACCTATCATATTGGTGTGCAAATATAACTAGTGTGCTGATCATGTTAGGGATGGATAGCAATCATCCATTTCCAAGATAGGCAATATCTCATCCATCCGAATATGCATTGGCCTCTACGGTGTAAAACATGCACCTAAGAAGATTCCAACTTGTTTTATAACAAATGATAGACAACATGAAAAATATGATTGTTCAAGAAGAAATCAACTCCTTCGGATTATCAAGAAATTATACTATTCTAAGTAGGATATAGGTGATACCTTTCATGTGAAAGGAGGAGTCTCCTTCTTTTGCATGAATCCATCACTAGATTGCATGATCACTATAACAAAAATGGCCATTACCAATATTTTTAAATGTCGTTATAGGTCAGAAAGAATACCACAAATTTTTTTACTACTACTTTTATGGCATTTTCTTATGTACCATCTTAAAATGGTGTCAGTGATTAATTATTAGTATTTTTTAAAAAATATTAATAAAAATTTTATTTTAATGGCATATGTAAGTGTTTTTAAAGTTTTCATTTCATCATATATAAATATTTTTAAAATTTTAATATCGATATTTTTTATATACCGATAAAAATTATCAAAAAATAAACTATATATCCTATAATTAGAGCAAAAGGTTCAAACTAATGATCTTTTATTTGAATGACTAGCTCTTAACCATCAAAGCATAATTTATATTATTAACATATAAAAATAGTTTATTTAACATATTAACATACATACATGTCATTAAATAAGTAATTAATGCTAAGAATATATATATATATAATATATTTTATGAAATCGATATTATTATAGAGTCATATCACCTCAACCAATATCCTTGTGACTCATCCACAAAAATCTCGGACTGACATAAATGCTGAGATGAACCATGACAATGGTGCACCACTAAATCCATCATGGACCACCATAACGAGATGGCCTCGTTGGGTTCCATCTACCTTCAAGTCAGAGTACTGCCAACCTCTAGGTCGACATCTCATCAACGATAGGAATGGAGTCCCCTAATCAACATCGATTCGAGCTCTCACTTTCGGATCGATATCTTGCTGACCATAAAAGATAAGGTTCTATGATCTGCCTTGAGATGGATCTGAACGAGACAATACCTCGACCATAGACTGACCTCAATACACCAACCAAGTTGAGTTACATGAGCAATTAGTTGGAATCTTCCAACAAACTCTCAAAACGTGGTCATGTCAACCGCCCACGACTAATAACCTGATTAGTGGGTGGATCCTTTATCCTAACAACCTACGGGTTTAGGCATAACAAACTCCTGCACCTCTTCTATATAAAGGTAATAAGGAGATCCCAAAAGAGATAACAGACTACACCATACTAAGCTAGCTCTCTCTCTCTTTCACTACGCTAAGCTCTGGTTGACTTGACATCGATGGGTCCCCCATTGAAGCACCCCCCCTCTGGCATGAGTGGATTTTTTTGCAGGTCTCTCGCAACATCCTGATGTTCCAACTGGCATCTCTCTTTCACCACATCAACTCGCCTAAAGCCTTAACACAATAGGTATGACTAAACCAAGCTCTATATAAAAGTTGATATTAAGATTTAATAATAATTTTTTAAAATTTTATAAATTATGATATTATTTATCGGCATATTAGTTAAATGCTATCATAGTGAAAGATTTCTAAAAAATCTCATCTCCTGAATGTGCATGCAGAATTTAAAAACTAGTAGCGAAAAAAATTCAGCCCTAGATTAAAACTCTTTTAATTTATCATGCACGCAATAGATTTAATGTATTGATGCCCTAGGATCTATCACATGCAAGATCAAGATGTTAAAATAAATAAAAAAATAGATTTAGATTAGATGAATATCTTTTTCACAGAGCCAGATTCCTACAAAGCCGCACACGCATCCAGCCTCTATAGGTATCCGCACGAAGTCTTCAATCCGATCAAAAGTCTTGATCTTCATTGAGGTGCTAGCTCCCCTATAGAAGATATCTCATTAATGGCTAATTGAAGATCCTCTTCAACTCTCTAAGAGCCTCTCGAGAACAAGAAGAAGAGGAGGAGAAAGAACAGGAGGAAGAAAAGGAAGATCCCATACGCCAAGGATGAACCTAAGAGGAGATGCCTCTCCTATCTCTTTCACATCCATAAGACCCCACAAAAATCCATACCCAAAGAGCTTCCAGATGTCCTTCTCCATGCCTAGGGCTCTTATTTATAGGTGGCATCCAAGGGAGAAAAGAAAAAGTTTGACAGGATCAAAATCCATGTCCTACTGGAACTCCAGGACTCAAGTTGATTCAAAACCAACTTTGACCAAATCAAACCTAATCAAATCTAACTTGATTCTAAGTCCAACTAGAGGTGGCGTGGAGGGGTTTGGGTTGGTCTCATCCCAGGTTGGCGTGGGCTTAGGTGGCACTAGAAAAAAGGGGCTGCAATGGAGAGAGAATCCCAATCTAACTGGAATTTCTTGTATGCTGATTTAAATCTGATCTAATCCTAACCAATTTAGGATTAGATTGCACATAATCTAAGTTAATTCATAGTCCAATTAGAAACTCAAATAAATCTAAATTAAATCCTAATCTAATTAGAAAATTGATTCAATCAAGTTCTAGTCAAACTAGGAATTGATCTCTTAATGTAATTGGGTTATTTTATAATCCAGTTAGGCTTAATCTAATCAAACTCAAATCAAATTTAACTTAATTTAATTAGATCTGATTTGAACCTCATAGCTCAATCAAATTGAGCCAATTAACAATTCAATTACTAATCAATCCTCCTACAACTCACTAATACTTAGTAAGTTTGTCAATTGCAATAATTACATTATCAATCATATTGATAATTAGTTTTTATTATAATTTATAATCATATTTCAGTCATTTGATCGGACAAAAATCTTTATTGTGTGTGACCCCACAGGTTCTATTCTGTCTGGTAGTGAGATATATTATGATACCCATCACAATATCATCGAAACTCCTTTTAATGGGTTGGAACACTTTCAACTCTATTCATCAAGGATCATCGATCATCAAGATGATACTCGATGAGTCTCATTATCCACCAGTAACATTTAGCAGTATATAATGGCAACTCGATAGAAAAAAATATTGAACTTCTAGGTACAGTTACCATGTAGTTTGATTCCTCTATCATGAGTTTCAATAAGACTAGGTTAAGGATAACTCATTAAATCTGTTCGTCCGTCATATGTTTGATTCACTCGACTCGAGTCCATATAAAATTTTATGAAAACTCCTTTCCATCATTCACCTACCATGGTCATGAATTTTAGGACTCAGTCTCATGAACTACATAGGACCTCTCTCTATCTATTAGAGTTGACAGATCCCATCTTGATGCACATCCTATTCTTACAATAGATTTACTGTAGCCAACATACACCATAAGGTTCTGAAGGATTAGGTAACCAAGTAATTGTGTAGTCAAACTACAGCAACCCACTGTGAATAGCTGAGGCACTGCAGGTCAAAAAATTATCTACACAACTGCAACTTTGAGTAAGTCATTGATGAGTGAATAGCCATCAGAGTGACTTCTCATGTTGATCACACTCGATACTCTTGATCTCTATCAAGCATCTGTACTCTCGCTCCAGTATCTCAATACTGTAGATTCGAGATCCGTCTACTCAAGAAAAAAAATGATCCATATATCAATTTATCCGGATCAATTACCATCTCCGTGACGATCCATCGATCAGGAGCATTTAGAAATTCACTACTAATGACACGTGTCTCAAATTCTCAACTCTTGAGAATACATATTATCATCTGTTAATTCCTCAGACGATTCATGGACATAATTTAAACACAATATGAATGAAAAATAATCTAAATTTTATTTATTTTAAAATTTAATGATAAAAATTATGCCTCTAGAATATGTATATGTGTCAGCCAATCTGATTTTTAGGACATATATCTGACAAATAGCAATTCTAATTTCTAGCACTTCAAGTTATATGCCATAAAAAATAAATCTATAACAGTATTTATAATAAAATACCATTAAAAAAATAATTATTGAAAGGTAATGGCAATTTTATCAAAATATAGAAAAAAAAATTTAGCAATGTATAATAAGAAATGTCATACGTAATTTACTGTCAAAAATTATTTTTATTATAGTGGATGGTCTCATCGAGATTATGAAGATAGATGAATGGCGTTTATATTGCTTTGAGATCTATACGGGATGATCCAATCGTCGACATTGCAAAATAGATCAATCATTCTTTTGTATGAATGATGCATTCTCTACTCTTTCAAATATACCCTTTAACTCCTAGCACAATTCTTCTTGATCCCATTCGCCTTGCTCCCCTCTAAGCGAAGCATCCCAGGCCTAGAATTTAAATTATTTTAAAAAAATTCCCAATCTAAAAGTAAAATTTGTGGTCCAACCATATCATTTATATAAATATAGAACGGTAGAAACATATATGGTCAACTCAAGCTGAGAGAGCCTTTTTGGAATTTTCATTCCTTAATGCTTTCTTGCTAGTTTGAAATATAATTTCTAATATTTGGTTTCCAAGTAAAAAATGATATATTAAAATGATACATTTTAATTTCTTGGCATGCAAGAATGCTAGACCTAGCCATCCACCGGCTGCCTATGAAAACTTTGACCACAGCATAAGAATGCTTTAATATGATGGATGCATGAGAGAAGAAAGAGGATAGATTTTGCATCACATTAAAAAAAGAAATGATGTATGAAAATAGAATGCTTCCATCACTGGGTTGGTTAAGCTGAAATGATATGAAACAATGAGCTAATGTATATATATATATCTGTGGACAACCTCCGTCTGACTTGTATACTTTCATAACGATATCAACATGTACATTTTTTAGCAATGAAACAATTGTGTTGAAAATATAAATAAAAATTATATTAATAAATAGTGATGACGGCTATATATGCTTATAGTCTAAGAAAGATGCAGAAGCAATGGATACTGCATCACGTCTCACGTTGCGCAAGCTTGCTCTGTGGGCAACAAGTACTAAGTTTATATATTCAGATCGATTTAGCTGACCAAGTGTTAAAATTTTCTAGCAAAGACTGTAATATAAAATTTATAGGCAGTTAGATAACAAACAAGGGACCATTGGTTAAGCAAGAAAGATGGAATGATTGCTTCTTGAGTATCGAGGGAAGGTATTTTGGTCAAATTAATAAAAAGACATATGTACGTATGTATGTATGTACGTACATACACACACATACACACACATATATATATATATATATATATATATATAGAGAGAGAGAGAGAGAGAGAGAGAGATGTGTGTGTCCTGTTTAAAGAGTGCGGGTTTCCTGTTGGTCTATACTCTTCTACACTCCATGGTCCATCATTTAGAGTTCCAAAAAAAATGTGATTACAAGCATATTGCCCTGATCTTAGAGTGATTGCTTGGATTCGGCGAGGTACGTCCCTGCATAATTTAATGATTTTAGAATTGAGTTAGGAAAAATTTGACCCAACATGATCCAAACCTAGACCTGACTTCTCGACTTACATGTGGATCCAACCAACTTATTTTCAAAGTGGTAACCCAATTTGGCTCCCAACCCAGATTTGTGTCCGATAATGAAATTCCGAAAGAACTGCAAGACTTGATAGGCAACCAGGTAAAGTCAATTACATTGATATATATACTTATTATCTTTGTTATTACACTTAATGTGATAAGTAACCAGATAAAGCCAATTACATGGATTTATGTCAAAAAGCAAATTAAGCCTGGAAATTGCTATCAGTTTGGCTTTAAATCTCTAGTTGGCTCCCCTGGTCATAATATAAAATGGTAGCAAATATATCAATACCCTAATTTTCAAATATGAAATTAAAGCGGCAGTTAATGATAAAGGAATGTTTTAGTTTACATATACCAATTCTCACATGCAAAGACTTGGGAACAGGAGAAAATATGCTTGACTTAGACCTTGTAAACGCTTGTTTACTTGGTCAACTAAGCTACATGTGAAACATCAACTATTTCAATCTGCCCTTTTTCTCTAGGACCAAAGTACCCTACACTTTTAGAATAATTTATCATATGGACGGACCCAATTGAATCCTTCCCAAAAATGCTCCTGCCTCTTAGATACTCGTTAACACGCCCAATATTGTAAAATATTTTGTCTTTAAAAACAGAAATATGAAAATCTGTGTCCTGAAAAGTCAGATAGCATAAAAAATTAAAAAAAAAAAAAAACAAAATCTAAAAGGACATTCAGTAATGGTTTCTAACATGTCTTGCACTTGGACTTTGGTGTGTTGCTGCAGGCAAATAAATTTGATTGCTCTTAAACCGTAATAATATATGACATTCACAAAATCCACCATTTCAACCCAGGCTACACTTGACACTATTTTTACTTGGTTGACTGAATAAATTGGTGCAGCATGGGTATTCAATGGTGAATGCATGGGATTGTGGCAATATAGTGATGTTTGGTTAAACTAATTCCAGTGGAGCCGATTCCAATGTAGGCTTCTCAATGGTAATTTTGTTTAGCCATCAAGATATGTCTAGATCATGTAGCTGGGTAGATGCTTGGAATTGTCAGTATTGTTAATATCTTTTGTTCACTTAATATTGATAGAGCTCTATAAATTTCTTAATTGTAGTGGTAAATTGGAAGTGGATTTTGGAATTGTAGGGAAATTGTTTTTGCAAGAAAAATTGCATTCTCCCATATTGGGCTCCAAATAAACGATGCTTAGCACAAATAATCTGATTAAAAGGTCATGGCTAGGTTCTCCTAATTGTGTTCTTTGTTGTTTTTGTGAGAGATCGGCTACTTATCTATTTTTAAGATATGATTAAGCAAAGAGAATCTGGAGTCATGTTTAGGGAAAATGAAGTGGAAAGGCTTGATGGGGTCTCTCTTTTTTTTTTCTATAGTACTTGGAGGGAGATCTTCTAGCAACTATTAATTGTTTAGTGAAATTATGGAAAGAAAGAAACTTTGAATTTCTCTTTGGTGCTCGAAGTGAAGTCTTGGTTATTGGACGAATTAAATCCATTTGCCTACCCTGGAGTTTTGTTGTTCTCTTAAATTCTCTTCCATCAGATAACTTCAAATCTCTCTCTCACTTGGCCTATTTTCCTTCTTCCCTCCTCTTCCTCATCTTCTTCTCCTCCATGCTTATTGTCTTGTTTCATCAGCTCAATGAAATAGACTTTGGAAAAAATGGGCTAGTCGGATTTCATTGGTAGGTAAATTTTGATGGATCTATTAGAGATAGTGTAGCATAACATGATGGTCTTGTTCTTAAAGGCCGTCAAGACCATCCTGTTCACATTGATGGAAGAGGTCATCCTTGTGTTCAGTTTCTTTGCCGAATTGATAATAGCTGGGGTGGAATTGTGCTTGGCTATTTTCAAATTCCAGGCTACCTAGGTTGGGTTGGAAAGCAACTAGTTTTCGTTATAGGGAGAAAACTTTGTTATAAAGGATCAGTAATATGCAGCTATTGTTAGTAAACGAAATTCTTCTTGTTGTAACAATAAAACAAAGTTAATAGACAAAGAGAGTTTTCTTAATTGGCAATGAGAGAGAGAATTTAGCTACCTATACTTTTATAGAAAGGATTAGTTCGGAATTGAATTTTGAAAACATAGCGCCAGGTAATATGTTTTTAAAATTTTCGCATTAAAAAAGGGAGTTAATTGAAGAGAGAGAAAGAGAGCCGTTGGATTTTGGAAGGAAGCGGAAATTCTCCAACTATTTTTTTTCTTTCTTACTTGATTGGAAATTATTTAACTACTTCGAGGAACAAGTGAAACGCGCGTGCAACCATAAAAAGGTTTCGAATTCTGAAGGCAACGATACGACCCGAGGGCGTTTTTGGAAACCCATCCGGTTGGGACACGGAGACGCGTGAGAAAATGGTAGTTTTCTGACCCACTCTCTCTATGAATTGCAAGTCTTCGGTCCATCGCCTTCTCTCTCTTTCACAGCCCTCACGGCAACATATAAACCTTTTGCCTCCCCTCCATAACTACTCCAAGATAAGCGACCTTTCCCTCTCCTTTATCTTCTTGCTCGCATCCCTCCTCCGGCTATGGCTTCCAAGGAGAACTCCACCTCCAAACCCCGTCGCCGGCGGCGATTTTCTTGGATTTCGTCATGTTTCGGATGGTCGCCTTTGTCGGATTCCGGCAACACCGAGACGCCGATCTCTGGTACTGTCGTCAAAGGTTCTTGGTTTTCTCGGTTGAGGTCTCCGACAAAGAAGAGGACCGTGCCGGTGGATGTCTTGGCCGGTGCAACCCCCGTCGTTGCACCGAAGAAGAAGCCGGCGTCTGCGAAGAAGAGCTTCTTCCAGAAATTTAGGAAGGTAAGTCGTCATCCGTTCTTTGAGACATATTCTTGTGAAATTCTAGTTGTTCTTCTTGTTGTTGTTATTGTTATCATGTTTCTTTGGGGATTGGGAGAAGTTACCAAGAGGAAGAAATAAGAAGAGAGGAGAAAAGAGTCTTGAATCTTGGGGTACAGGGTCTCATTAAAGATACTTCGCTTTTGTTCAACGCTCTCCTCCCAACGACTGAGATCGTAGTCTACAGTTGGGCGAGGCGAGATTCACGTGAGAGGGTTGCGTTCTTGGTCCATCCCGCGGGATTCGATGATGATCGGAGCACGAATCACGAGGGAGGGATTGAAATGAAAATCTAGGAAGGATGCAGGTTAGGTATATGTTGGAAGCTTTTGGTGTTCTTGTTCTTGACCCGGACAGCGTGTGCTGACTATTTCCCAACCGTTTGTTCTACGGAACGGTTGAAGTTGATCTGTTTCCTCCAAAAAAAATAGATGTTATGGAGGGACAGGGGTTGCATCTTTAGCACGAATCCACCGTTGGATGGGACAATTGGGGCTTTCAGATCTGTCCAGGTGGATGAATTTGGAAATTCGGAGTTTATTGTTGTACGGCACACAGAGTGGAAAGTGCCTACGATCAAAATTCGAACCTGGTCCCTCTCCACTTGAGAGAGGAGAGATGCCGATTGCCGACCACCTGAGAAAAGGTTGGTTGGGAAAAAATCTTGTCGATCTAAGACTTTCTACATGTATAATTTTCATTAATGGACTCGTCCTAAGACCTTATCATCTTAAACACATTGTTGTCATAGAATATCTCACAAGTGATGTTTGTTACTTTTAGCTGTTGGATTCTTGAGGCATGATTATATAATATTTGCTCATCATCACTGAATCCTATCTATGAGCTGACACAGCTGCCTGTTTAAGGTTAATTCTCCTTTGTCTATTGCCTTTTTTAAAATACCATCAGTGCAATGGTTCGAATTTAGCCCCAACAACCGTCTTTTCTAATGGCTAGGACTACCGTTTTTTAAGTGGTAGTTGTTAGTGATGAGTTAAGGATTTGTAACTTTTTTCTTTGAGCTATGCCACATAAGTCCACGAGGATTATCTTTGCAAATCAACGTGAGCTCAAGGT
The DNA here is from genome assembly GCF_000442705.2 of Elaeis guineensis. NCBI lineage: Eukaryota > Viridiplantae > Streptophyta > Magnoliopsida > Arecales > Arecaceae > Elaeis > Elaeis guineensis. The sequence goes on from NC_025996.2 coordinate 62,427,424, forward strand.
TTCGTGGGGAGGAGAGAGTTGGATGCTATCATGAACTTTAATATTGTTAATTTATCTGATGAGATTTTCTGATAGTTTAGCATTTTTTCTTTGTTAGTGAAGAGTCACCTCACGCATCCTTTTCTCCCCCAAACAACTACCACTTAGATTAAAAAATGAAATCATATAATATATCGTACATTTCTCTTCCTCTTCTCGACCAATGATTTAAAACATATTTTAAAAAGATTAATTCTTTTTTCTTAATGATTAAAGACAAAGACTATGTTTGACTGAATCCCCTCTCCTGAAACAGGACAAGAGCAGTGAGAAGCGCTCTTCGCCTCACCACCCCCACCAACCCCAGAACCCGGCAGCAGAGACCGACGTCACCGCCGAGACCCACCACGTCCAGGTTCGCCATGTTGCCTCCAAGTGTGATGCCCGCAGCAAGCCAGCGCCACTCTACCGGGTGCGCGACGCAGCCCGGACAGGCACCCGGAGCAGCCACCCCGGCTCGCCGGAGCCCGGCCACCGCACCACCTCCGACGCCATTCTTCGCAACTCTAACCACAAGAAAACCTGGAAGAGGTGCAACGAGACGATCGGATGTCTCACGGACTCCTCTCTTAGGCTGTCGGTGCTCGCCTTGGCGATCGTTCTGACGCTTCTACTCGGCCGGGCCTGCGCCAGCGTCTGCATGAGTGCATGCTTCTACCTCCTGCCTCGTTTTAGGGTGGCCACGACTGTGGTGAGGAACCCTGTTAGCAGGAAGGTTGATGATGAGATTGATATGAGCTCGGAGGAGCACAAGAAGAGAGTGGTGTTGATGGGTTTACTCCAACGTGAAGGCCGGCGGCCATCGGCGACAATTCGGGCGGGCACGCGATAGCTGGAAGCCGCCCTGCATGCAATGGCTGGAAAGTGGCATTTCTTTTGCCTTTTTCTTTTTTTCTTGTTTTTTTTGAAGTCCTTTTGGATTTTGTCTGTTTAGTCCTGTTTATTTAGATTATGTACATACCACCGCCAGCCGTTGTGCATAAAATTTTGAGAGAAGGGACGATGTGTAGGCTACGAACCCTTTCAGGGAGGCCACCACGCGTCCAAGTTTTTCAGAGATAGGAAGAGGCACATCTCTTATAATCCGAGGAGAATCTCCGATGTATGTTATGTGAGATAATGAATCAAAGAGATATATCGCAAAGTTTATTCCAAATGTAATGTATATTTCCCTTTTTACAGGAAAATGGATTTTTTTCCCAGTACAATGCTTTATTGACTATTATGTCTACGTGCTCAAATCTTTTCTAATAAAATAAATATAATTTTGAAAATTTTACAATTACTGAAGGCCAACAGTACAGCCGGCAAGATATAATTCAATCCATCAATCAGATCCATATTCGAACAGTCATAAATAGATTTAGATTTATAAAATTAAACAGATTTGGATCGTAAATAGATCGACTTGTTTAATCTATCTAATATTTAAATTGAATTTGAGTTTTAAGTATCTGATCCGTTTAATTCATTTAATGTTCAGATGGATTGAGTCAAATAACCAATTTAACCCATACATTTAGCTTGTTTAAAACATATTTAACGTGTTTCTGACCAATTTAACCATTTTTAACTAGTTTAACTCGATCTGTTTAATCTGTTTAACTCATTTAAGATATGTTTAACCTGTTTAAAACTTACTTAACTTGTTTCTGACCTATTTAACCTGATTTGTTTAATCCATTTAACCTAATTTGATATATTTAATAAATAGATTAAACAGGTCGGATCAGGTTACTGTTTAATAAACAAGTTGGATTCAGATTTAAATTTTTGATCAATAAAAAAATAAATCGAATTTAGATTGACGATTTTCTGATCCGATCTGTATATGATCTTATCCAATCCGACCTAATTGCCACTCCTAGCCAACAGATAGTAGGTTAGCTGTGAAGGTGCAATGCACAGGGCCATACCCTGTACATCAAGTTTTTTCACCATTACTCCGTGGACTATTATGCTTTCCTCATTTATTAAATTAGTCCTTGACTTTGATCTAGATCGGCTATATTTCTTTATCTTTTCACTGAATAAAGTAATTATTTATAATCGCATTTTTGCAATTAGAGAAGTAAAGATAATTTATTTAGGGTGACAAGTTTAAAAAGAAAAGAAGAGTTAAGTCTGTACAATATCCTTGTATCCTGCTTCTCGCCTTCTAGGGTGCACTTTGTTTACACCAAACTCAGACTAATGATCTCAATTGGTAGCAGGTCTCGGAAGGTCATCTAATGTAAATCGAGCATTGGCAAATTTTAAGGAGGGACACCTTGCATGGGCCAAATACGAGGTCTTGAAAGAATGTCTGACTTCCAATCCTGAAGTGCGGGCCAAGGACTCAAGACAGGTTGAAGTGCTTGGCAAGTTGCCAAAGTATTCGGCCTACAATTCCACTCAATTAGTAGGCCAAAGATGAACTTCGTCAGCAAGCCAAGTACTACTGGAAGGATGCCAATCTCAAATCGAGTATCAGAGATACAGGCCGAGTCTAGGGTATAGACCAAGACGATGAGATGCTATCGATCTAGGATGAGGCACCTAGTAGAGCAGACACAAAAGCAGTGGTTGTCCAGTAGTCACTACTATTCATAATGCGGAAGAAACTATCGGTCTAGGCTGAGGCACTTAGCTGAGCGGACCCAAAAACAGTGGTTGTCTAGTAGCTACTACTATTCACAATGTGGGAGAAACCACTTTCCAGAATATAGAAGCAATGGAAGGAAGATTACTATCATATATAGTAATACTAGTCTATGTGCCAAAGAACTAGCAAGAATAAGTGTCAAAATGGATATAATATATATCCTAGCACTATAGTAAAGAAAGAATTAATCATTATTTTTTATCGATATTTTTTAGAAGCGTCGGCAGATTGCGCTGACCTGCTGATGTTTTTAAAAAACGTCGTGTTTTCAACGACGCTTAAAAGCATCGTAAAATTTCAGTATTGCCAACGCCGATGCTTTTAACAAAAACATCGTTAAATAAAGAAAATACCGACGTTTTTTTACGTCATTATTTAACGACGCTAAAAAGCATCGTTAGGTTCGCTTAATACCCCCATTCTTTCGTGCCCTAATCTATCTGCCGCCGTCCCCTCCCACCCATTCCTCCCGTTCTCCCGGCCCTAATCCCCTCCCAGCCTCCATCTCCATCGATTCTCCACTGCCGGCGCCGCACCCGCCGTCCATGCCGCACCGCCGTCCGCCACCCCCCTCTGCTGCCGCACCCGCACCGTCCACGCCGACCGCATCCGTCCCCATCTTTTACGTGAGTCCATTATCTTGTTCTTTTAAAATTTATCTACATGATTCTCCATTTCTGATGAGCTGATGGTATATAATTTATTGCTTTTCTTTTTTGGTAGAGGAAATAAATCCTAGCAACCATAACCAATAAATTTTGAGACTGCAGGTTGATAATAACCATAACCTTAAGGTTTTCCCAACCATCAACACATTCTGACGATAAGAGGACTCCCATCTCTCGTAACTAGTCTCTTGTCAAAGTTACAATTATTTGAAGAAAATATCCCATGTATACTGATATTATTCGTGTGAGAAGGGATAAAACTGTTGGTTTGATCATATTAAAAGTTGTTAAATAATGTTTAAGCTATCAGGGAATGAGTTAATGATATATGTCTGGCATAACATCTCTCTCATGTGTGGTTGGGATCATGCATATGGAGTTCCAAAGGAGCAAGATAACAAACACACCAGGTTAACTACATAAAAAATCGGTATAGAAGGTGTTTTAATTCATGATCTTTGGTGACCTGAGCTTTGATACCATCATAGCAATTAACTAGTCATCCCCAAAAGCTAAAATTACTAGAGAATTAGCCAACAGCATATTATAGGCCAAACATAAATTGATTGCAAGTCTGCCTCCTAAAGTTGCCCCTTTTTTGATGTTTCTTTTACTTCAAGGACAATTGTGCATGCGTTTAGCTTTTAGAAAACAACATAAAAGCTCCAGACTTATGGGGCATGGTAGTATCTTTTAGGATAAAATAGTTTTGTGTCAAGAGAAATGATGAGGGCGGCATATCTTTGAAAGCTCTATGGCACCAATTTCGTCGAGTGGACAAATGTAGAAGCATAGCACTGGCCTGTCCGAGGGCTTGTGTAGTCATCTGGTTTCCTATCCACATGCAGCTTTAAAATGGTTTCAGCAACTTTGAATGAAGGTGCTTAATGTCTTGCATCATAGATATCTTGAGGATTAAATGAATTCAAGCTGGCAGCTAGTGTATTGATAAAGTCTCTTAGTTGGTGAACAAGGGACTTGGGATATAATTTTGCCTTTGTGAGGGTTTGGGAGGTTTGAGATACTGGGAGGATTAGACCAAACTGCTATAGAGAAATTTTTTGTGCACCATGGGCAGTGTAGAAAATTGACATGGAGCACATCATCTTGTCCAATTAGTTCATGTAGTCATCGCTGTCTAATGCACATTTAATGCCTGCAGGTCGGTTTTTTCATTTTAAAATTTTGTATAATGAAAATATCCCCGTCCATTGATTTTTGAGTCTTCAAGTTATATAATGATATGATATGCACCATATCATATCTAGATGTATTTTTGAGTCTTCAAGTTATATAATAAACTACAATAACTATTATCTTTTTGAATTTTATGAAATAACTGATATTTTTTACTTATTGCATTAATATAGATTGTATAATTTTTTTATTTTTAGATAAATTACAAGTTCGATCATTTTTATCCTATAATGGACAAAAGTTGGATAAATAAACCAAGGAATAGTAAAGAATATTTAGATGGAGTTCATGACTTCATTAAATTTGGTATGGAGAAAAGTAGTTTGAATGGAAAGATTTTATGTCCATATCAGAAATATGTAAATAGTTCTTCTTTAGATCCACAAATTGTTGAAGAACATTTGGTATGGAATGTTTTTTAAGAGGTTATATCGACTGAATTTTTCATGGAGAATCTATGTTGCCATCATCATGTAACCAACCCCTGACTCATTTTGGATCCACTAGCCTACAAAATAATTCTGCAAGAGATGATAATATAAGGGGTTTGATCACAGATGCTTTTGGACTTGGTGTTCAAAATTTAGGAGAATCCAGTAGTATACAAGAAATAGTTGGGATGTTTGATGGATGTACGCATACGGAACGTATGCATATTGAGGAGCCTATACATACATCTAATGATGAGACAGCTCGTTATCATACCTTAATGAAAGATGCAGATGAAAAATTATATCCGGGTTGTACAAAATTTTTTAAGATTTCTTTTCTTGTACATTTATTCCATTTAAAATATTTGAATGGATGGTCTGGGAAGAGTTTGACCGTGCTGCTCAAGTTATTAAAGGATACATTTTCAGAAAGCACTCGTTTACCACCATCATATTATGAAGCCAAGAAAGTAGTAAAGAAATTGGATCTTGGATACGAAAAGATTCATAGTTGTCCGAAAGATTGTATGTTATATCAGGATGAAAATGCTAATCAAGAGTCATGCAATGTATGTGGATCTTCAAGATGGATAACACAAAAAGAAGATCGAGACGATGTACTGAATGAATTGGATGCAATGCGAAGTAAAAAGAAACCGACGAAGGTATTGCGTTACTTTCCTTTTATACCTAGATTGAAAAGGATTTATGCATCATCAAAAACAGCTTCATCAATGAGATGGCATGATGAAGGACGTACAAAGGATGGATTGTTGAGACATCCAGCAGAGTAGTCTTCAACGAAAAGTATTTGATGATAGGCATCCTGATTTTGCCTCTGATGTTCGCAGTGTTAGGTTTGGCTTAGCTTCTGATGGCTTCAATCTATTTCAGACCCTGAGTTCTACCTACAGCACTTGGCCATTCGTTTTGATACCTTACAATTTGCCACCGTGGATGTGCATGAAACAATCATCACTTATCTTGTCAATGGTTATTCCAAGAGATAAGGGTCCAGGCAATGATATTGATATTTTTCTACAGTCTTTAATAGAAGAATTGAAATAGTTGTGGGAGGGTATTGATGCATTTGATGCTTCCAACGGCTAAACATTTAAACTACGGACAGCTTTGTTATGGACTATTAATGATTTTCCAGCATATGCCAATTTATCTGGCTGGAGTACAAAGGGACGGGTCGCATGTCCTTGTTGTGGAGATTCAACACATTCAATTTGGTTAAAACATGGAGGTAAATTTTGTTACATGGGACATCGTCGATGGTTGGAAGCAAATCATCCGTTTCGATTTCAGAAAGATTTGTTTGATGGTACTATAGAATTGAGATGTGTCCCTATTCCACCTTCTGAACTGATGTTCATAGACAAATGGATGGCATCAATTACAGCTATGGTAAGCACTCAAAGTCTTTAAAAAAAGAGGAAGGGATGATGTTGAAAGCTCAATGCACGAAGGGTTACCAGAGGAAGTCAGTATCAGTACTATAGATGCAGATGTGTTTCAAGATCCAGACAATTATTTTGAGGATGAAAATGAGGAAGACACATAGATAGCATCTACACAACAGCTCAGTAAACATTTACGAAAAAAATGAAGTATCTTTTTTGACTTATCTTATTGGAAACATAATCTTATTCGGCACAATCTTGATGTCATGCATATAGAGAAGAATGTTTGTGATAATTTACTTGGAACATTTTTAAACCTTGATGGAAAGAGCAAAGATAATATGAAGGCGCGTCTTGATTTAAAAGAAATGGATATTCGACAGAGCTTCATCCTAAAATGCTTGCTAATGATAGAATTTATCTGCCTCCTGCATGTTACACAATGTCTGTTCGAGAAAAAGATAATTTTTTGGGAGTTTTGAAAAGTATCAAGGTACCTGATGGATATGCATCAAATATTTCATGATGTGTGCATCTAAAGGATCGAAAACTTTCAAATCTTAAAAGTCATGATGGTCACATATTGATGCAAGATATCTTTCCAATAGCTTTAAGATCATCATTGCCGAAATAAGTTGTTGCAATTGTACTTCGATTATCGTCATTCTTTAAGGCATTATGTTTAAAAGTTATTGATCCTCGAAACTTGATCAGTTAGAGTCCGATATTGCAATTACACTTTGTCAGATGAAAAAAAAATTTTCCTAAATTTTTCACTATTATGGTACATCTGCTCATTCACCTAGCTTCAGAAGTTAAAGTTGGTGGACCGGTACATTATAGATGGATGTATCCTATTGAGAGGTATTATTGCAAACCTTAAATCTTTTGATAATTTTATTAGAAACAACAGCATACTGATATTTTAATAAATATTTAATTCTTGAAGATATCTTGTGCGTCTTAAAGATTATGTGTGAAATTGAGCCTATCCCGAGGGCTCGATTGCTGAAGATATATTGCTGATGAATGTTTGACATTTTGTTCAAGATATCTTCAAGGTGTAGAGACTATTTTTAGTTGACCTCAACGGCATAATGACTTTGTGGAGAATGCAGAACTGTATAAGTTTTCAACTGCTGAAAAATTCTTGGGAAGAGCTGAAAGTATTATACTTGATCAAAAATCTTAGCACAAGCACATTGTTATGTGTTACTTCATAGTGACATAATATCTGACCATCGCAGGTTAGTATATTTAAGGCATGACATGAAGATTTAAATTTTATATTAGATATAATGTTCTAAATGATATATTTATATTTTATACAGTGAATTTTTAATTTATCAGAGACGAGCCAATCATAAATTCGTCCTAATGCAAGGATTGAACAGCGATGGTTGGTCGAGTTATTCCCTTATGTGGCTTTCGAATCAGATGTGATTTATATTTAATTATGGGATACATTAATTTTTGATACATATTTAATATCAGATAACTTAACAGTACTTCATATCATTTTTTTTAGGTATCAAAGATGATGGAGAGAAATAATCAGATGAACTAATAGCTCTTGCTCGAGGACCAAACAAGATTGTAAATAGATATAACGTTTCATAATTAATGGCTTTAAATTTCATACTAGAGAATGGAGAAATTTAGAAAAACACAGAATAGCAGTGTTATGGTGGAAGTGGATGGAAAATCCTATTATGGTACACTTAAAGATATCTATGAGTTGGATTATTATAAAAAATTAAAGTAGTATTGTTTAGATATGATTGGGTAGACATAAACTCACCAAGGGTTTGAAACAAGATGCAAATGAATTTACACTTGTAAATTTTTCAAGGTTGATACACACTGGTGTGTTATTGAAGGATGACCCATTCATTTTTTCATCTCAAGCTCGTTAAGTATTTTATGTACAAGATGCAAAAGATAAAGATTGATTTACTGTCATCAAAATAAAATCTAGAGACTTATATGATATGGAAAATCAAGTGGAGGATGATGATGATGACACTTATACACAATGTATACCCTACAATTTTGTGCCAGTTGATGATTTAAATGCTACGACAACGTTGGTTAGGACAGAATTTGAAGGAAACACTACTGCTTGATTGTTACTAGTAATAATTATTTATGATGTATATAATTTATATTAATTATTGTATTATTTTACTCCATATATTAACTGATTCTACCTTTTATTTATATAAATGCTAGGTGACATAATGCATCGCAGGGGACGATATGCTGGTGTGTAGTTCCAGTTTTCACAGACAAAGGCCGGTACGTCTTCTTCAACACAGCAGCCTGAGGCTAGTTCAGCTGCACAGCATTCCGAGCTCTGTCCTTCTTCATCATCAGTACAGCACGATCCTCCTGTTCATTAGCCAGATGATGAGATACACGTGCAGGGTACATATTGTCTTTCATGTAATCTTATTTTTATTTCATTTTATGTATATTTATGATATCATTACTTTTATGTATTTTTTGCAGACGGATCCAGGAGAGTATGCCCCAAATGCGGACCTACAGTAGTACGAGATGTGTGGCAGATGCGTGAGGGTGAGAGAATTGTTGTGGAGTGCAATCAACTAGGTCAGCCAATTAAGAAAGCTACCTACTTATTGACTTCATTTTTGGGGACTGTTGCTCGGAGGCCTCAGCTATGTCCGTTGGGCTATGCAAAATGGAATGATATGCTTCCAACGTACAAAGTTGAGCTTCTCGAGTTATAGAGGTAATGAATTGATGTTCATACTGTATATTAATTGTTAATCACTTATATAATTTATTTTATTTAATTTTTTTTTATAGAGCAAGTTTGTTCTTCCTCCATCCACTCATGATTTTGTAATCAAGTTTCTCAACCGCAAATGGAAAGAATATAGAGCACAATTGAAGAGGAACTATATGAGACAGGATATGATAGAGGAGGAGGTTGCTAGGAATTATCCTCCTGATGTACCCTCTCATCAGTGGATGGAGTTGGTTCATTATTGGTTCTCCGAGAGGGCATAGGTATATTATCTGCTCATTATCTTTTCTTTTAAATATTTTATAAAAATATTGATTTATATTGTATATTATATATTATACATATAACAAGTTCTTTACTTTATTTTATAGATTATTTTGCTATTGGTAGAGCTGCACGAGCAGCTCAATCTGTTCCTCATACATCAGGGTCGAAGAGTTATGCACGACTCCGACAGGAGTTTGTATGTTCCTTAAACCTTCATAATTAATTTTAATTTTTATGTTAAAATATTTATATAACTAATATCATTATGTATCATGGACCATGTCTGTATCATGATACTCATATATTTTTTTAAATTGTTATAACTGTTTGCTTAAAATTAAAATTATTTGTGTAGGTGGATGAGCATAGGAGGGAACCCGGTAAAGTGGAGTTTTACCGGATGACTCATACTCATCAGATGGTACTTTTGTTTGAGATGAGTCGAGAGATTTATATGTACGGCATTATTAATATTTTATTTTTTACAATGATTTTAATTTAATTTTGTTAGCTATTAATGTATAACTCTTGTTTTCAAAATAAATATAGGATAGGCTACATCTCTCATTGTGGAGCGTGACGACGAGTCCGCAGCATCTACGCAGCAGAGCCGTATCGAGGTCGAGGTATTCACAGAGTTGATGGGACCAGAGCACTACAGTCGAGTGAGGGGTTATGGAGTAGGAGTCACCCCCACTCAGTTATCTGAGGTTAGTAGATATATGCAGCATGCTGCAGTAGATGCTCAGGATTCACGCATCGCAGACTCGAGGAGGAGATATAGGAGATTAGACAGAGTCGTGCCGCTGAGATGGAGGAGATGCGACAGAGCCGTGCTGAGATGCAGGCCATGAGGGGACAGATTGATCGGCTTATATCTTTATTAGAGATGTATGGTCCATCTCAGGTAAACACATATTATTAAATATATATTTTTATATTAATTTAATGATCTATATATTTTTATTTATAGATATGCAAATCAAGCTTTTCATATATTTCTTGTAGGCTCCTGGCACATTAGGCACCCGTCGAGACGGTGGCACGTCACGTGGAGACAGCGACGACTATCCGCCTGCAATTGACATCATTTTATTTTTATTGTAGTCTTATATTTTCTGTATGCTTTTAGTTAGGTTGAACTCTTGATTATAATGGACGATTAGTACTTTATTTTTATTTATATAAAATAATATCTTTTGGTTTGGTTAAATTTGCTATTGAAGTTTGCTTTTGGTGTGAATGGTGGTGATTGTACAGGTTTATATTTCAATAATTGATATAATTTTATACAGAAATATATGTATTCTTTTTTTTATATATAAAATCTGTATATTTTTTTTTTTTAAAAAAATTATCGACGCTTATAAGCGTCGTTAATAGATGATTAACGACGCTTATAAGCATCGCTAGTGACTTAACTGTCGATACTTCGAAAAGCATCTTGGTAAAGTGGAGGACGCATTGTCATTAACGACACTAAAAAGCATCAGTAAAATTTAAATTTACGACGCTTTAAAGCATTGTTAAAAATATTGCGATATTTTTAAAAAGTATCGGCGCTTTTCGTCTCTACTTTTATATAGGCGACGCTTTCGCGACGCTTTTTGAAGCATCGTAAAGCTTATTTTCGATGCTTATTAGCGTCGTAAAATACCTTTTATAGCGTCGCCTTTTACCATTTTCACTGTAGTGTAGCAACTAATAAAAGCGACTTAAGTATTAGGTTATAGCAATAGGACACTATAAAAAAACAGACTATCAGGGATGGTAGTTTGATGTCACTAATAATCATTTTACCATCGCTAATAGTATTAGCCACAAAATACCGTCGCTAAAAATTCGATGAAAATAACTTCATCGCTAATTACCATTATTAGCGATGGCAATTTTTTCATCACTAATAATGGTAATTAGTGACGGTATTAGCGACCAAAAGCCATCGCTAATAATTTTATCTTTCTTCTAAATTAAAGTGTAAAAAAAACTATTAGCAATGGTAGTTATCATCGCTACTACCATCACTAATAATTTTTATTTTTTTTAAAAAAATATAATTAAATATTTTAAAACCTATTTTAATCATAGTAATAAGCAATAATATTTTTAAAATCTATTATAATTAAATAAAATAATAATTATTTAATATAATTATAAATAAAAAATTAATTATATTATATCAAAAATATGAATTATATAATTTTATAAATTTATACTACTTTATAAGTTTAAAAATTACATACATATCAAAAAAAAATCATGTAAGATCCTCCTTATCATCCTCTTCTTGCTCCTGTACGTCCTCTTCAGCAGCTGATGGATGAGAGTCGAATATTCCAACATCCTATAACGAAGAAAGATAAAAATTATTAATAAGTTTCGATACAAAAGTGTATATGTCGATACGGAGATGTATATTTCGATATACTGCTCTGATTTTCGAACAGATTGTTCCTACACGTTTCATTTGATGATACGGAGCTATAAACATCGCCGGTCCATCATTTGAATGGTTAGATTGAATTTTTACCTTTAAATTTTTTTTTTCAGACTCAAGCTTAAATATGTGAAGCTTTTAAATATAAAAATTTAAAATAAATAAAAAAAAATATTAATAGACTTATCTACTGTGATGGCTATGACAACGAGCATAGCTGATTGCGCAGATGTGGATCTCAGAAAATCTTAACGACCATATCGTGGATGACGTCTCGAAATCTTTTGAGATCACTAGCTCCAAAGCCTCTGCACGACCTCCTCCATATGTGCATCAGCCCACGTCTGGTCGAGTCTTGAGAGAAAGATGTCAATGAAAAGTACCGAGCTACTGGAAGGTCGAAGCTATGGCCAAATCCTATGACCCGGCTCCTACTCACCCCTCCGATGGTCCTAAGCCATCCCTCGAGATTGAGGGACTGAGAGGACAGATCCTTGTCTTGCCACAATATAAGATACTCCGTATATATCAGTATATATAAAAATTTAATAAATAATCATTTAAAAATTTATTAATCCATATATATCAGTATATATAAAAATTTAATAAATAAATTTTAAGTTATTATCGCAATCTGTTGAAATCAAAGATCTAAGTAATCACCAATCCTCCTAGACTGATGTGTGGCCTCCCATATCTGCAGCTACCCTGATGCATGACCCAACTACCGTATCTATAATAAATAAATAATAAAATTAAATTAATTAAAATATATATTTGATTAATTTAATATGAAATTAATTTAAGTATAGAATTTTTATCAATCTTTCAGTCAAAATATGTGTGCCAACGGAGCCGCCAGTATGCTTGATCGGATGCTGCTGGATGGATCAATTCTATCGTGCCCTTTGCCACCTATCAGAGTACTCCTCAGTATTCCACTGGTCGCAGAGAGTCTCCCATATGTCCGTCTGCATCTAGTGATCTGTATAAGATTTTCAGTCCGATGGTGACTCGAAACTGGAGTGCTCTATGATGGACTGTCGAAAGGCTATATAGCCCATTCTGAAACCTCCACATGGCCACCTCCTCGAAGGTCCGATGGTCAGCCTCCTCATCCTGAGGAGTCTTGAATTGATAGTACCCTTACAAGTAGAAGCAACCGTATATTAATAAATAGAATACAAACCTATCGTAAATTTAAAAATTAAATATCTTTGACTTACCAAAAATATCTTCTAAGCTACATCACGAGCCTCCAATGGCCAACTAGATAACTCATTCACTAGCCCTGCATCAATCGTTAGATGATCCCAGTAACCATATGAGGCATCCCAGGCTCTATAAATGTGCTATAAAATTGATTTTGAACAATAAATATTAGTATATAAAATGACTAAATTTTAAATATATTCAATGAAGATATAGTACTTATGAACGGCTCTAAATATGTACAAGCTTTCTATCCTTCGATCGAGTTGGAGGTACCGTGAGCTGGATGGATCCTCTACCATGCCACCGACTCTGAGAGTCGGATGCTGCTCTATGTGAGTGTGGGGTCACTGGTGACCCCACATCGTCCGAATCTAAGAGTTTCAAGACATCATAAAAAATATTATATTAGATAATAAAAGATAAAATAATATAAAAAATATATCTAAAGATCAGAGTTTACCATGTGGTATGTGTGCCGCAGAACTATGCGAGCTGGCTGCATGAGAGCTCTCTCCTCCAAAGTTCTTTCCTCGGCTGTGATGGCTTCAACCTCGGAAAGATATCATCTATAATCTCTGAAAATAAAATGATTATATATCATATTGGATTAACTGAGTATCAGAATAAAATAACTATATATTTTATTTATTTAACTATATATCATAATACCTTAATTTTGTACCATGTTCATAAAAGTAACATGGTATTTTGTATGCTTGGAGTAGGAAGCAATGTTATAATTGTTTGATTAGGAACTGTGGTTGATACAATTTATCTAATTTTTTAAAATAATTTTATATCAATTTATCTATATTTTATTTTCATTCAGGGGACCAGCAAACCAATACATTATCATGTACCACAGGATGAGAATTATTTTTTTGCTGATACATTACAAATGCTAACTAACTATCTTATATAATATCTGATCTCTCTAATGGAAGATCGACATCGGTTAGTGAGTCTAGGGATAGGTCTGCTGTGGTGCACCATCTGCCACAGATCAAAAACAATGTTAAAGAAATTATATATGTTCATAAAATCTAATCAATATATATGAATAAAGTTGAATATATATATTCTTAAAATCTAATCTTTAGCACCCATCAGCTTTTAGACATCACATGGGTAGAAATAAAGAGGCCATAGTAATCTATAGAGCCAGTCCCTTTAATATCCATTTAGTTTGGATTATCATCAGAAAAATAAGAAGGCCACCATAAGAATATAGCAATCAAAATTCATTGACACCCATTAGCTTTAAGACATCACATGAAAAGAAAAAAAAGAAGCCATAACATACCTCATGCCAAATGTATCAGTTGTTTAGCATACCTCGTGTCAAATATATCATAATTATGAGCTGTCTAAATATTTTGTTAGGCAACTCAGCTGACAGATCTTCCAAAATATTACCTACAGCAAAAATAAGTGACACTAACATAATATATAAAACTAGTAAGATAATAAGAGTGTCATTTTTATGACCGATTATAAAGAACTTTGCTGTCAACTAAAAATAGGTCAAAAAGCTAAAAGATAATAATAAAGATATCCAATTATTCCAACTATATCCTTTCCTTACCTAAACTACCCTTATTACTTTTCCTCTATTCCACATGCCCATATGCCCATGAAGGAGCATGACATAGGGGCATAAAAGTCAATTCAACTTTCACAGCATCCGATACCATTCGTTTCTTTCCCTACATGAGCCCTCCACCCCTCACTCATGAGTCCCAAGCCACCTCGTGAAAAAGGTGCTACCACTTCTACAAAATGAAAATGCGCTTGCAGAAAAGGGTCCCAGAAAGGTAGCTCTTTTTCTCGAAATTGTTGAAGCTTATGTGGATGATTAAAATGCCTGCCACACCACTCATCAATCTCTCCATACAGCATTAGAACTATGAACTCGACAGAGAGAGTTATTTCCCAATGAGTAATCGTAGTATAAATTCCCTGATATTTTCTCTATTCCCTCACTTTTCAAGTGACCCACAATTCTTCTTCCACTGTCTGTTATCTCATGAGATATCTTTTATCCTCAGTCCCCAAGGGCCTCTCACTTGACCTTTCAGAGTAGATGAATGGATCAGAGCCGGTCTGCCGGTGGTGGCCCAACCTCAAACCCCTACCGTCGAAGACAATAGGGTTATTCTCATTGGAGAGCTTTCTGAAGTGGTTCTATCTCTCGAGAATTATATTAATTTTAATAATATTATTAATTATAATTAATTAAATATTATTAATTTAAAATTAATTTAATTAAATTTAATTAAATATTATTATTTAGTTTAAATATTAAATCTAATTTAACTAAATCTAGTTTAAAAATATTAAAAAATTTAAAATAATGATATTTGACGACCGCTATGCAACCATCGCGTCATTGTTGCTAATACTCACCAAACCTATAAAACGTGCTATGGCATAAAAGGGGCGCTGCGACACGAAGGCGACGCGGTGCGATAGGAGACGACGCTACGAGGCAGGAGAAGAAAGGGGAAGAAGGCGGGGGGATAGAAGGGGGGAGGCAGGCTGGCGCTCGGGAGGTGGGCCGAGGGCTCAGGACTCGGGGAGATTGCCGAAGGGGAGACGAGCCGAGGGCCGACAGCATGGAAAAATCGGATCTGACGGTGGGGGAAAGAGGAAGACCGGATGTAGTCGGGGGGAGGCGGCCGAAGCTCGGGGAGGTGGTTGAGGGGCTTAGGATCTAGTGGACGGGGGCTCAGGAAGGCAGGTCGAAAGTTCGAGGAGGCGGTCGAGGCCTCGAAATCCAATGGATGGATTCTCGGAGAGGCAGCCAGGAGGAGGTGGGCCGGGAGCTTTGGGCTCGAGGAGGTGGTCAGGGGCATGGAAAAGCCCGATCCGGCGGTGAGGGAAAGAGGGAGACCGGAGGCGGTTGTGGGGAGGCAGACTAGGAGCTTGGGGAGGCGGCTGGACGCTCGAAGGGGGGAAATCAGGGAAAGGGGGTTGGTCGTCGGTGGGAGAGTCAAACAGAAAATGAAAGGGGGGTGGGGAAAATTGAGAGGGGGGTGGGGAAAAACGAGGGCGCGTGAAGAATCAAAAAGGTGAGGAGAATTTAAGGTTATTAGCGATGAAATAATGTCGCCACTAATAAGATCACTTCGTCGCTAATAATTATATGATCAAATTTAAAAAATATATATTTTTATTAGCGATGCAACCAGCCGTCACTAAAAGCAAAAAAATACCATCACTAATATTTTTTTTCTTGCGACGGTATAATTATTGATCGTCATTTGCCATCGCTAACAGCCGTCGGTAAATTTTTTTTTTTTTTTGTAGTGAGAACTTTCAGAATCATAATCACATTGGTATCCCTTTTATCTTTAATTAGTGTATCCTTATTTCTCTTAGTTTAATTACTTAGTTACCGCTCATAATCAAGAAGAATGTCCAACATGTTCATGTTCAATGAATCAAATAGAATTCACAGGAGCTGGGTTCATTAGGAGGTCAGAAGCTGGCTCATCAGTATTTGGTCTCCCATTTACACTTGTCACCAATGTCTCAGTTCAAACTTACAGATGAGAGCCTATTGGGAGTTGCTGGAATTGCATCGGTAAGACTTTTTGGGTATACTTCTGGGTTGATGCTTATGTGTGTCCTGCGCATGCTAATTGTACAAAAGTACTTTACTGATCAGCCGGTGAGTCTGTATATGTCATCGGACTTTATTTACTGATAATAGAGCATCTTTTGCCTCTTAACAAAAAAAAAAAAAATATAAATAATAAAATTGTAGATAAAGTTTATCTCAAGTATATATTCCCATTTTACAAGTAAAAAGATTCTTCTTCCAGTACAATGCCATCTTTTTTTTATAATGTTGGAATAGAGGACAGAAGAACAGAGGAAAAACAAAGAGAAAATAGAGAAAATATAATAAATATAAATATAATAGAGCTAAGGAAAAATTATTTTGAAGGTGATACAGATGGTAGCGGCTTATACAATCCATTCTTAGTAGAAAAGATGCAAACTCTGAAGGCATCTGGAATCATACAGGAAATCAAAATTAATTTGTCTTCCTCCAAACCAATCAACGATATAATTAGTCTCTCTAAAAACATGACTAGCCCTAAAGAACTATAAATTTAAAGTAGTCAACTAAATGTCTTGAACGGAGGTTTAAGAGATGTTGTATGTGACTTCTCATTGACCCATATATAACTACACTGCAGTCTCTCTTAATCAAAATTTTGAAATATTGTAATTTGAAAACAACTACCATTAGCCCTTTCCGTGCTGCCCTTGCTATGAAAATGAAGCCGAAGTTGCATAGGAATAGCTTGAGCACTATAAGAAAAAAAATTTTATAATAAAATTATTTACGACAATTAATTATCATCGTAAAAAAATTATTTATGATGATAAAATTTTTTATGAATAAAATATTAATTTTAATTACTATTTGCAATGACAATCAAATTTCGTAGTAAAAAATAAAATTTTTACGATGGTAATGAACCGTGATAAATAATCTATGATTTTTATGATGATAATGGACCGTGATAAATAATTTATGATTTTTACGACGGCAATACATTGTAGATAATATGTTTAAATTTTTTTCTTTTGCGATGGTATTTTGCCATGGTAAAAAATCAGTTTACTAAATATCGCGCTTAAGCTTCCCTCCACCTCGCGATCGATCTCTCTGGCTTGCCCTTCTCCCCCCACCCTCTGCTCCAAAATCCTACCCCAATCGATCTCCTCGGCGTGGTCCTCCTCCCCCCCACACTTTTTCACTCCAAAACCCCCCTCCTCCGCTCCAAAATCTTACCCCAATCGATCTCCCCGATGGGCCCCTCCCCCTCCTCCGCTCCAAAATCCTACCCCAATCGATCTCTTTGGCGTGCCCCTCCCTGCGATGTGCACCCCCCCGATCCTCTAGACTCTAAAACCCCCGATCTCTCCGACGTGCCCTCCCCCCTCCGATCTCCTCCACTCTAAAACTCCAGTCGGCATCTAAGCTTCCTCTTTAGTACCCCCCCCTCCACCCCTAGCGGCGGCCCGACAGTAGTTTGACTTCTCATCTTCGATGCAAAAGAAATCAGAAAGTGACATCTCTCCCTCCGTATCCGTCGAACTCCTTCATCGTCGATCAGGTACGACTCCTCTCTCTTTTCTCGATCTCTGTCTTCATTCCCAATCCTCCTCTTCTTCTCAATCTCTTCTTCCCCCCCTCCTCTTCTCGATCTCTCTCTTCTTTCCGGTTGGATGTTGGTTTTCTCTCGATGGCTTGCACGATTCAAGCCATACGGAGAAAACCATGATGTTCATAGTCATGAAAGCAAGCCATGAAACATAGTCATGAGTCACAGTCAGGGACTATTGAACAGGGTGGTCTAGATCGGTTCATCTG
Organism: Elaeis guineensis; assembly: GCF_000442705.2. Taxonomy (NCBI): domain Eukaryota; kingdom Viridiplantae; phylum Streptophyta; class Magnoliopsida; order Arecales; family Arecaceae; genus Elaeis; species Elaeis guineensis. Next base: position 62,445,896 of record NC_025996.2, read on the forward strand.
TGCGAGTGACAAGATTTAAAAGGTCAAGATCAAGCTGATAAAATCCAATATTTTGATCTTTCCCGGATAAAAATTAATTATAGATAGATAATTACCTAGTATTGCAAACTTAATATTTATATTTATTTCTGTCTATGAGTAACATAGCACAATAAACCTAAAACATTGAAATTTTATAGTCACCAGTGTAATCAACCAATATCCTAGAGGGTTTAAGAAAGTTTAGAACATTCAAATTTTAGATGCCCAATATATAATTTAAAAAACAACCGATTAGTAACTCCAAGTGCTGTCATATTATGTTCTTTTGTGAGATTTCTTTTTTCCTCGCGGTCTGTTTGGTTACAAGAAATTCTGTGGAAAAAAAAAAAAATATAATTATTTATTTATGATAATTTTTTTAAAAAAATTAATAATAAATATTTTCAAACTTATCAATTTTATATTGAAATAAAAAAAATTACAGATTAAATTTTTTTCCTTTAAGAAAACAAATTTTTCGTACAGATCCGCTTACAACTAAATAGATAAACCGCTCTCCAACAATGATGCTTTGGGCTGCCCTCAGCACGAAAGGAAGCACAAATCAGAGGCTTACCAAAAATTTGCATCATACATTAATCTAGCAGATATTCATCAATTGGATGGGATTCCTTAAAACTGAATTTCTTGCACAATTCAAATGGTGATCCCTAGTTAAGAAATTCAATAAGTTTACATGCTTATCATATCAAAGCATTAGCTGAATGTGTAGAATATATTTAGTGCTAAGAATTCAGAAATTCAAACAAATAGGAGAACAGATTCAGATCTTTCAGAATCAACTCCACCAATCACCAATTGTATTTCACATCCACAACAGATGGAGAACTCCTACAGCCTTCTTATTCCCGCAGCAGATGGATGCCTCATCTGATTTGTGCAGAGAACACACCCCAATAGGCATCCACATTTGTGCTGGATGCTCTCTGCACATGGATATGATTTTTTTATGGTTTTCATTCTCCAAAGTTCATATTAAGCTTCTCATGTTTCAATGTTGGCCCTGATCTGCTTATGTTTCAATCATCTATTTGCTTACTGTAACTTGTTTCATTTGTAGATATTTTATTTTCCAATGAAGTTCAGGTTTAGAAATCTTCCAATAGCAGTAGCTAAACGAATATAGTACGAAAAGAGAAACCATTTTGTTTAATTCTATGTAATTTTTTATCGACAGGTAAATTCTTAAAAGTTGTTGTGAGTCGAAATTTTCTGCTTAAGATTTACTTAGGGTGTATTTGGTTAGCCATTAAAAAAATATTTTTTTATTTTTTTATTTTTAAAAAATAAAAATCAAAAAGCAATGTTTGATAATACCATGCAAAGTAAAAAGCAAAAATTAAAAAATTAAAATAATTACTTTATATACAAAGCAAAAATTTTTGCTTTCTAAAATTTATTTTTCTATTTTTTTTGCTTTCGTACATCTAAAACGTTAAATTAAAAAGTAAAGAGTCCGAATTTTTCTCTCTCGTCGAGCTTTTCACCTCCCCAGCCCTTTCTCCTTTCGCTCTTGAATCCTTCTCCCTCGTTGAGCTCTTCACCTGCCGTCCTCAAATATTATTTTTTGCTTTATAACAACGTAGTTACTAAACATATTTTTTATTTTTTTTACTTTTACTCAATAGCAAAAATCAAAAAAAATTAAAAAATTAAAAAGTGTAACCAAACACATCCTTAGTGTTTTACCGTTCTTTTGTTTTAGAAGACCATCTTCACATTATGAAAAAGTTTGTATCTTTTTCGATATTTATCCTCGTAAATTTTATTTTTTTATAAATTTTATTCTTTTTTGATATTTACAAAAAAATTATTGTATATAGTTTTCAGAAAATACATAACGATAATAGTATCAGTGATAGTAGTTATGGATAAAAGTTGGATTGATTTACAAGAAAAGGCTTTACCTACGTATATTGAGGGGGTCAATAAATTTTTAGACTGTGCATATGCTAATCAGGCAAATAATGTAAAGATTTATTGTCCGTATAATAAGTGTAAAAATTATTTTCTTGAGGACCGACATATGGTAAAATAACATATTATTATAAAAAAATTTTGACGACATATAAGATTTGAACTTATCATGGAGAGATGTACTATTCTACTAGGTCTAACTAAAATAATGAAAGTAGAGATTTTTTAGATACGAAAGATGATATGGTTGAAATGATACAAGAGGCAACTAGAATCTTAATGTCAGATGACAATATAGAATTTAATCATTTAATAGAGAATGAGGATCATGAGGGGTCTAATCAAGAAATAAAAAAAAAATTTTAGACTTCTTGAAGATGCAGAACATCCACTTTATCCAAATTGTATAAAATTCATGTCACTGTCATTTATTGTTCGATTACCGTATTTGAAAGTGCTAAGTGGACGGACAGATAAGTTATTTACATTATTATTAGAATTGTTGAATGATGCATTTTCGAAAGGGGTATGCTTGCCCAATTCATATTATCAAGCAAACAAAATCACCATAAATTTGGATTTTACTTATGAGACATGGGATGTATATCCTAATAATTGCATGTTGTTTAGAGGCAAAGATGAAAGATATGATAAATATCAAATATGTCAAAGTTCTAGATACAAATAATTTACAGGAGATTCAAATGATGATACTACTAAGAATAGTCGGATTACTGCAAAACAAGTATATGGTACTTTTTATTGAAGTCGAGGTTGTAAAAATTCTTTATGTCATCAAAAAACTACAGAGTTAATAAGATGGCATGAGGAAAAACGAACAAAAGATGGTATTCAAAGATATCCTGCAGCCTCAATTGCCTGAAAAATTTTTGATGAATGGAATCCATCCTTCGCTATAGATTATCGAAATATTAGACTTGGTTTAGTAGCTGATGGGTTTAATTCATTTAGATCAATGTTTATAGCTCATAGCACTTGACTTGTTGTTTAATGCCATATAATTTACCACTGTGGATGTCTATGAAACAACCTTTCTTTATTCTTTCTGTGCTTATTGATGGGCCAAAAGGATCGGATAATAAGATTGATGTTTATCTACAACCATTGATTGAGAAACTAAGTAAATTATGGGAGAAAGGAGTACTTACATATGATACATCAAAAAAAGAGATGTTTCAACTTCATGCTGCATTATTATAGAGAATCAGTGATTTTTCTGTATATACAAACTTGTCTGGATGGAGTACAAAAGATGAACTTGCATGTCCTTCTTATTACAATCAAACAGAATCAACATGGTTGTCACATGGAAGAAAATTTTGTTATAAAGGGCATCGACAGTTCTTGTCAAAAGATTTCGAAGAGATAGAATATCTTTTAATGGTTAAGGAGAATACAAAAGGAGGCCTGTTAAATTATCAGATTCTGATATACTAAATCAATTGAATGGAGTGCTCACAGAATATAAAAAGAAAGACCTTGTAAAGAGAAATATTGAAGAAAATTAAAAAGGCACTTCAGGTGAAAAAAAGTCTAGATAGAAAAAGAGGAGTATATTTTTTAATTTATCATATTGGGAGCATATTTGATTCAGCATAATCTTGATGTCATGGATATTGAGAAGAATGTATGTGATAATATACTTTGGATAATATTGAGGGTTGTAGAAAAATCTAAGGATAATTTAAATTCTCGATATAATATACAAGAAATGGGTATAAGGAAAGCATTGCATCCACAACAACGAGCGTCTAGTAAGGCTTATTTGCCTCCAGCTTATTTTACAATATCCAAAGATGACAAAGATATCTTCTTAAAAGTACTAAAAAATATCAGAGTCCCTAATAGTTATGCATTTAATATCAGTCGCTGCGTACATTTAAAGGAGTGTAGTATTTGAGGATTAAAAAGTCATGACCATCATATTTTAATATAACAGTTACTTTCTGTAGCTGTATGCAAAGCATTATCTAAGGATGTGGTTGAGGCATTGATTGAGTTAACAAATTTTTTTAAGCAATTATACTCAAAGGTGAACGAAGTGGCTGACCTAGAGTATATTTAAGGTCATATTGCTTTAACACTTTGCCATCTTGAGAAGATCTTTCCATCTTTATTTTTTGATATAATGAAGCATTTACCTATACATTTAGCAGAAGAGGCACTCATTGCTAGAGTAGTGCAATTTAGGTGGATATATCCTATTGAAAGGTAATATTATTTGTATAAAATAAAGCATATCATACTCTTTCAATTTTGATTTATTGTTATATAAATTTTATCTAATTTGTATCTATATAGATATCTACTTACGTTCAAACTTTATGTGCCTAATCGAGCTCATCCGAAAGGCTCAATTGCCAAAGGATACCTGATGGAAGAGTATATGAATTTTTGTTCAAGATATTTACAGGATATTGAAACTAAATCAAATCAATTGATTCAAAATAATGATGATGGAAATAATTCGAATCGTCCTATTAGAAAGAGAGCCAAAATATATATTGATGAAATCACATGGAAGCAAGCTCATCGTTATGTGCTATAAAATATTGATGCCATAACTCCTATTCGAATGTAAGTTTCATGATCAACTTGTAAGATATACTAGTAAATTTATACTCATTAAAGGTATTATTTATAATATTTATAGGAAGCACATTGAGTATTTATGAAGATAAATACCTTATTCATCAGATGATCAAATTGAAAAGGTCCATGTATCAACTTTTCACTCATGGTTGAGGGAGCATGTAAGTAATTATATTTAATTTTTTCTAACAACTCAAATTAAAATTTGTGTTTATCATTTAATTTTTATATAATTTAAAATTTATGTATTAAATTGAATATAGGTAAGAACGTCTGAATTCAGTACTCAGATGAAATTCAGTATTTTACTAGAAGTCCAGACCAATTTGTATGATGTTATGGTGGATATATCATCAATAACTTTCGATTTCACAAACTTGATAAGGATAACAAGAGAACCACTCAAAGCCATGGTATTGTTGTCAAGACACATACGAGTGTTGGAGATATAACCTATTACAAAAGATTGATAGATATTATCAAGATTCGATATACCAATGATATGCAATTTGTACTATTTAAGTGTGATCGGATTGATAATATCAAGGGGAAGAAGATAAATGAGTTTAAGATGATACTTGTCAATTTTAGTCATCTTTTATATAATGACAATGATGTTTCAAATGAACCATTCATTCTAGCAAGTCAAGCAGAACAAGTATGCTATATTCCAAATTCTGTAGAATCAGGATGGAGTGTTATTCTCAAGACGACAGTTAGAGATTTGTTTGATATGTACTCAAAAGATGGTTCAAATAATGTTAAATCAGTACCTCAAGCAGAGCTTTTTAACGAGCAACATTTAGATGAGATAATATATACTCATGATGATGATGTTCATTGGGTGAGGAAAGGTATAGATGGAACAACTGTAGATGATATGAGATCCATCGATGATGATGTTGAGATGGATGAAGACAAATGATCATTGTTAATTATGAAAATTTGCATGTAAGTTATTATTTTTCATTTGTTAGTTAAATTCTGTATCTCTTTTATATTTTTATGTCTACTTTTTATGTTTACTTTTTATATTTATTTTTTATATTTACTTTTTGTTAGTTAATATTATTCATTTGTTAGTTAAGATAAAGATGATGCTTACTTTTTATATTTTACATATAGTATGGCTCCAAAGAAGACACGTGGTGTATCCATGTTGGATAGATTAGAGGCTTATTCATCATCTTAGTCCAATTATGATGAGTTACAGCAACAATCACTTTCAATATATAATACTCAACCACATAGACAGTGATCAGAGATCATATTATCTCAACCACAGTCAGTAAATGTTGCAGGTAAAATTACTTATTCTACTTATGTAAAGTTAAAATTATTGTACTATCTTATCTTATTATTGTATTTGGATACTAATTAGGTAATTCGAGTCAGTCAACTTCTAAATGAAGAGGTTGAGGCATAGCTCACGGTATTGAGTTTTGGGGCATGGGTTCAAAGTTTTCTTTGGTATTTGATGCTTATATCTAACCTTGAAGGTCCAATACAAGTAAGTTCAAGAGTCAATTAGGAGTAATAGCAAAAAATGGGATATATGTCCCATTGACATATGCATCTTGGACAGAAATGCCCTAGCATATTCTAGATCACATTTGGAAAGAGGTGCAGGTAAAATATATTTATAAGTTTTGTTTCACATTTGGACAGAAATCGATTACCGGAGCCGCACGGTCTGACAACTACCACTATATGGCCCAAGGGTTGCAAGCATAAGAGTTGCAGTTCATCATACGATCCGACGAAAATAAGTTATATTAAGTTGGTTCTACACCGACCAGCCAAAGATCTATCGATCCTAAAAACGCCTATAAGTTCCTACTTAATGGGACAACCTGCAGCAAATGATTTATGATTACGACTTCGCTCTTGCTAAGTTTGCCTGCGAGAGTAGATTGCATGACTTGGAGAATTTTCTCCAGTTTAATTAATTCGACTACAACCTACTCGGTTAGCTACTTCCTGTAAACTATTTTACTTTATTACCGACTTCATTACTTAGTCAATTTTGGAAAGCTTGTCAAGAAAGTAAAGAAGAAGTACACATAGACAAAAGAGGTCGAGTAATTCATAAAAAAGATTTCATTTCCAAAAAAAGATTTATTACACATACAAAGGAGTGCAAGAGATGTTTAGGAGCTCGGTTGGGGACGGTCTGCTTTGGCCTGTGCTTCCTCATCACCTAACTCATCAGATCTCTTATCGGGTTGAATGGAGCTCAGGTCCAGCTTGGGCATGAGGTGGTGAACTTGCTTCTTACACTCCATGAATCTGAGTTGGAATGCATCCACACTGATATCAGCAAACTCATCTTCATACTTTTTTGACTCGTGGAACTCAGTCAGTGCCTGAGAAGCAGCTTCCTGGACCCAAGTTTTTGCTGACGTCAATTTTTTTGAAGTTCGATGGCAAGCTTTTCGGCTTCTTTGGCGGCCTTCTCCACCTTCAGTACCCTCTCCTTCTCCTTCGTGAGGGCGCTCTCCGCCGATTCCATCTCTTTTCAATAATCGGCCTTCAGCTTCTCGAACTCCTTTTGTTGCTCCACTGCTGGGCCACCAAATTGGCCAACTCAACCTCCAGTAAAAAGATCTTTTCTCTATTCTTTTTTTTTCCGCTCCTTGACAGCTTGGAGGAGCTCGTGGAGACTTCGACCTGCGCATAAGCAGTCTGGGCCTGCTCCTCCAACTCGTGGTTGATCTGGATAGACTTGATCAACTCTTTGACAGTATTGTAATGTCGTGGATCATCTGTAATATAAAAGAATTACTAAGTTATTTACTCGGCTAAGAAAGAAAAAAACTGAATAAAAAGGATCCGAATACTTACCCGATCAACAACATGTAGGCATCCGACTGAATCTTGAGACTGAGCGTGTTTTCCTGGCTTCCAGTCTGTGAGAAGCATCACCATCTTAGCCAACTCTCCAATGAGTTGGTGGTTCTGGAGTGCTTGATCGATGGCTTTAAAGTACATCTCGATCATGACTGTCGGCTCTTGGAAGGCATGTCCAGACCGTAGTTTGCAGTAAAGCTGGGGAGCATTGGTGACTTACCCCTGTCGGCACCCTTGTCGGCAGCTTCTCAACTGGCTGCCCGAGTTCCTCCGAACCCGACTTGGATTGGGAGGGCTTGCACCACCTTTGCCGACCTCGTCGGTGCTTCATGACTACCACGTCATCGTCGAGGGAGAGGCCGCGACTGTCATGACCTCAGCAGAAGGTGGTGGAGATAAATGCACCATCGGGGCTCGAGGTGGCGATGGAGGTTATGTGCTTCTCAACCCTCAAACCGGAGATTCCTCTCTCAGCTTCTTTGATGGTCGAGACAGGCCCCCCGACCTAGATACTGCCTTGCTTTTCTTCTTTCGGACCACCTCCTTCAGTGATCCCATCGTGACCCACGTACCTGTGTGAATGCAACAAAAAGAAAAAATGATTAGCCAATGAATAAAGTGGAAAGCATAAAAAGGGTCTACGAAAAAGAAAACTTTCAAGATGACTGGTCGGGCTAATCTCAGCATCATAAAGGGACAACTCCTTAAGCAACTCCTAATGCGTGGAGATCTGGACTTCAAAAAGCTTCTCGTATGCCTCCCGATCCTCGTTCAAGACTACATCATTCCTATTCAGGGAAAGATTTAGAGTCATCCAGGTTTAATCGAAACCCCACGGATAGTCAGCAGCAATATAAAAGAACTTGCTCTTCCACCCGTGAATTGAAGAAGGGAGCTTCTTTAAAAGCTATTATCGGGGCTGGAGACAGAAGAACCACCACTCCCGCTCTCAAGGATGTTTCTTCGAGACAAAAATGGCTTGAAACAGAGAGACTTGGAGTTCAATCCGAACAAGATGATAGAGAACAACAAAACAAAAAAGAATACGAATGGAATTGAGAGCAAGTTGAGCAGGGACGATCTCGTACCGATCGAAAATGTTCGCAAAAAGGATGAAGGTGAAATTGGAGTTTCGATCAAAGGAACTACTCATACATGGTAATATAGCCATCAAGAAGATGAATGACCTGACCTCCTTCATCAAACACCATCAACCAATATAGACTAAGGATATGATAATGTCCCCCTAGTCGGTCAACTACCAACGTAGTCAGCTAAGATTTCTCTGCGAGAGGCTTGAAGGTGTTATCAGCAGTCGACTTTTCATCCAATTCATTCGGATCTAACGGACCCTGCCGAGAAGACACCCCATCAGGCTCATCCCGAGTAATCTCTTCAGTCACTCTTTGGGTTGTTGGAGCCTGAGAACTCCAGTCACTGATTGGAGTCTCGTCTCCGAACTCTCTACCAAAAGAAGTCATGGAAAAGATAGAAAAAGAAAAAGACAAAGATGAAGAAAGACGGAGGGAGAAACCTCTAAGAAAATGAAAAAGATCGGCAATAGAAGCTGATGGCGGTGGAAGACCGACACTGGAGAAGAAGACTTGCTAGCAGCTAGACTCCCAACAGAGAAAAGGGATGGCGTGGACTCGAGATGGAGCGAAAACAGTAAAGCCAGAAATGGGGGAAGATCAACCCCTATATATATAGGTTCCTTCAACGATCAGGATCGATGCCGAGTACCACACCTAATCCGAAGATCATGACATGTGGTGGCGATCTCGATCGATCCTCCCAGTATCCATTCAGTGTACCACCATTCAGATCTTGTCGAGTAAGCTCAATCTGCGTGATCACAGATCGAACCAATGGGTAGCTGACATGCGAATAACTCAGGTATGCGTGCTCATTATTATCCTGCTAGCCAATCTCCTGTCATTTATATGAAAGATCATCTTGAGCTCCATGGTATTAATTGCCGTACGAGCTGTGAAAGGATGGCACCGCCATATGAAAAGACAAGATGACAGTCTGCCCCACGAAGCATCGATCAAGTGGCGGTCGACTAAAGCAACTCGTGATGGTCCGAAGATGAACTCCTCTCATCCGACTAGCTGCTAAGTCAGACTCGAGAGTTGGGGGGCAAGTGTTGGGGTAGGTTCCCATCATTTAGCTGACAACCCTGGCTTCTCGTTTCTGGGCCGATTAAGGAAACTATGCTGACTAACTGACAATCAATCCAGCTCAGATACATAAAGTTTCCTCCAAGCTGGGCGGACGTCGGGCACTATCGCTAACATCCAACCAGCTGAAGGTTGGTCGCCCCTAGTTGGCACCATTTCGACTAAAGTAAATATGCCACCCACGGCTGCTCGGTCTGTAACTGACTTAATGGTCGGCTAACAGCTAACTATGCTAATCAAAGACAACGCATCTCGATAATTCCATCCTGTCGACTCGGACAAAATAGACCTCTGCTGACTAATTGAGCACCAAACATAGCCATCATATGACTCTGACAGGCCATATCAAAGTCATATCATTCAGACACCATACTCTAATCGGCTAGCTGCACACCATGATGGGATACTACAATCTCATTAAATGCATCCCAGAGTCATTAATTATGCCCCACGTCTGATGGCGTCTGCCATCGTGAGCACACCGAATAGAAGGCACACTCGTCGCTGGCATTTAAAGATGCTCACACGACACCATGCGATATCGTATGACAGGATATGATCGATATGATCACCTGTCCTCTCATCATTTATTTTGCTCCATCTATAAATAGAGGTAAGCGGGGATCCCTTTAGGTATGCAAAAATGCACAATCTCAAAACCCAGAGATTTTATCACTCTTTTCTCTTAAGCCACTCACTAACTTGAGCATCGGAGGGTCTTCGCCGGAGCCACCTCCATCGAAACTTGTTTTGTAGATTCTGTTTTCTTGACATCAAGTGAAACCAGCACCACTTCACTCAAATATCTATCATCGCCCTTCGCCTTGATCTTGACTGTGTGTACCTTCTCCGACGATAATACACCATCTCCCGACATCCTGCCGGTCCGTATCCAGACGCAATTCCTAGTCGGCTTCTAACCGACTATCGACTACTCATCGGGAAAGGCCACAGCAAAAAGTATTATTTAAGACCTAGGCCAAACCAAAAATAACTTTCCAAATAAGAGACACACATCTTGTTTGTCAATAGGTAGACCATGATCCTTTAAAATTATATTTTAAGGAGATTAGTTTCACCTAGAGAAAATCATTATTTTAACACTAGATTGGCTATTGTCATTGCCATAAAAGCATTCGCCTCAGCCTCAAATCTTGAATGCCTAGATGCCCTTATCTATTTGATTGGCATACATATGACCATAGTATCAAATGTAGATCTCTTTGATCAATCCCAGAGAAAGGACTTGAATATAGTGGATGAATCATGTCAATAATAGTCAAAAAAATCGCATAATTGGAAATTAAGTAGACAGGGATAGAAGCTAGCATTGATTAATTGGAGTAAAGTTACTCTATCATAGACTAGATGCCCTTATCTGTTTGATTGGCATACATATGACCATAGTATCAAATGTAGATCTCTTTGACCAATCCCAAAGAAAGGACTTGAATATAGTGGATGAATCATGTCAATAATAGTCAAAAAAATCACATAATTGGAAATTAAGTAGATAGAGATAGAAGCTAGCATTGATTAATTGGAGTAAAGTTACTCTACCAATCTATGATAAATGCTTCCTTTTTCACCCATCTAATCTCCCGTGTAGTTTATCAATCAAAAAGAAGAAATCTGTGGCTTTTAGATGCTTAACAAAAGTTGGTATATCAAGATAGTATATAGCCCCTAATTTAACTTTGATTGAAAGTATCAAATATCTTGCATTAACTTCAATTTTGGGATGAACAAAATATGAGATTTTTTCATAATCAATAAATCACTCTGATTGGTTTCAATATAAGATCATGATGTTCTTTAAAGCAATAGCACTCTAAATAGTGGACTAAGCAATAAGTAAACAATCATCAACAAGTATTAGATGGAAGAGATAGGAGTGCCATCTCTACTTAGCCAAACTGCAATGATATCTTTTGTATTGACAGCTACTCAAAGAGCTTTGGATAATATGTCTGAGCAAAGAATAGAGAAAAATGGTGAAAATGGGCAACCTTGATGTAATCCCAAACTTAAAGTAAACCAAGATGATTGTGCTTTATTTACTATAATAGAAACCAAAAGATCACATCAAATCCATGTATCCAAGCAATGAATCTATGGTAGAATCTGAAATGATCAAGAACTACAAGCAAAAAGTTCTATTTGATCCTACCATATGCTCGCTCCTTGTCAACTTTAATAATCATAGAAAAGTTCTTTATTGAAGCTATTTGGAGAGAGTGCATGACCTCTTGAGTAATCAAAGTATTCTCAATATTATACCTACCCAATATAAAGGCTCCTTATTTCTCTAAAACTAATATTGCCATATAATCATTTATTTTGTTAATAAATTTTTTTATCAAATTTTACATAATAGACCACAAATACTAATTAGTCAGAAATCTTTAGGTGCCTTAGCATTATCCTTCTTAGGAATGAGTATTACATATGTTGATTTCCAATTAACCAGTATAGAGTATGTATGTGTAAAAGAATTCGTTAATGGTTGCAACAACTTCTTCCTTTATAATATGCCAAAATGTCTTATAAAATAATAGTTGAAATTAGTCAGGGCCAAATGATCTATCAAAAGCAAGACCCTAAATAGTTAGCTCAATCTCCTCCTTTATAATAAAGGCAGTTAACTTCATATTCTCATCATCCATTAGATGATAATGGATAGATAGAAGCCCTAGGGTACAATCTAATAACCAAAATTCCATTTTGAATGAAAATATTGGTAAAATAAATTTCAAATCTTATCATCATTATCAGTTACAGTACCATCCTTCCTAATAGTTTTTGATACTTAGTTTTTTCTCCTTCTCAAAATGGTAGACTTGTGAAAAAAGGTAGTACTCTGGTCTCCTTCTCTGAGCCACGATATGCAATAATTTTTTTCATCAAAAGACATTTTGTTATCTTAGAATTTTATCATGTTCTCTAATTTTTTTGAGCAAGATAGTATATATTGCAGTATTTAGTCTGCCACACATCACATCCTCTACTTGAAGAGATCAAATTCATATTTGATCTTCTTAACTTTCATGAACAAATAATCAATTATTTTCATATTCCAATTTGGAGGGGCTCACTTTATTACTTTCAATAATGTCATGAATCTTTTACTTAGAGGGTACTGATCACCTCCTTGCCATGTACGATGAATAATTTCCTCCACCCATTATAGCTTATCCAAGTTTTTTTCAAACCTGAAAGGGCTGAGTTTCTTTGTGATTTGAGGAAAAATGATCGGAACCAATTATTGATAGATGAGATACCCTAGATTCAGGAGAAAAGATCAATCCGATAGCTTATGGCAATGGCTCCTTCTAATTGCTCCCATACTCTAGCTTGACCTTATCAATTATTACACTAAGTAAAAAGCAAGGCCTAAATAACCAAAAATCTATATGTCCATTCACTACAATAAAATATTAAAACTCCATATACCCTATCTGGATAGAATGGTTTGCCTCCTTTCTTTTTAGAGCTATTCATGATAACATAATAAAATTCTCTCTCATTGATAGCACTATCAAAGCCATATCCCAAAGCTATCCTCTGAATGCCACAAATACTTGCACATATTACACTAAGAATCCAAGGATCCATGTCTAAAAAAGAGATGACTTGATAGGCAACTTGCATGTTATACTTAAAAAAGCTAATATGGTCCATTTTTTTCTTGCATACAATGATACCCTAAATAAACCTTCGATAGAGTAGCAAAGAAATTCTAATACTTGCCTATAGCTCTCTAAGCTGGCAAAAGAGAATCAGAAGATAACTTTGTTTCCAAAAAAACAATATCTGGATTGCATTTTCAAATAAATTTTTGAAGATTATTAAAAAAAAGAGGTCTTTGCCACCCTCCTATAATTCCACTATAGGAAAAATATGAGTGTAAAATTGAAGAAGATGTCTTAGATTTACCTCTATACTTGGAATTTCCTTAATTGCCATTGATGCTGAAGAATATAAGATTTTATTTCTATTGATCTCACTAGTATCTTGAGAGGTCATCAGTCTCTTGTAACAACCAGTCGTGGCCTCCAAGATAATATCTTGAAGAAGGTGAAGGCATCCTTGATGTTCAGCATGTAGAATAGGAGTTTACTTGATACTAGGATTGAGGAGTTGTCCCTGTTGACAAAGCAGAGGATCTAAATGGAATTGGCTTCTAGGTTGCAGCATTTTATACAATCATAAGTTTCATATTCGACACTATTGGGACTTATGTCCTGATATAGAGGAGTCTACAGCTCATCTTATTTTATACTGTAGTATGACAAACCAGGTATGAAAATAGGCTTATGTTTCTGGTTCAGTGCTGTTCCAAATCTATATATTGATACTTTTCTTCAAAGCACTAAAGAGCATTCAATTAAAGGTAACAAAAATAAAGAGATTATATGATGGTTTATATAGTTATATTATTTGGTTGGCTAGAAATAATGGCATCTTCCAAATTAATGTTTGGAGTCCCAAATTGATCCTAATAAAAGTAATTAGCTAAGCTCAGGAGTACATTAATGCAACTACCCTATAGATATCCTGGACAGATGGGAAAACTATGATGCTTCTTTTAAAAATTCCATGATTCCACATATAATTTACTTCTCTTAGGAGCCACCATCCACTGGTATCCTCAAGTTTAAATTTGATGGTTGTGTTTTAAATAATGGTGAGTTGGGTGGGGTGAGTTTTGTTATTAGGAATACAAGTAGTGCAGCAGTACTAACAAAAATTGTTAGATTATTTGATGCTATAATTCTTAAAATTCAATTGCTTGCTCCATGGGAAGGTATGGTATATCTAACTAGAATTTTGAGGGCGTTCATATTATTTTGGAGGGAGACTCTTTGACTGTTATTAGGTGGTTTGATGGTTCAATATTTGTAGAGACTAATATTCATTCGTTGAGATAGGATTATTAGAGAATGGGATCATCCCTTCAATTTTTTGAAGTGAAACATATTTACAAAGAAGCTAATAAAGTGGTAGATTGGATAGCGGCATATGTTGCTAATCACATGAGATCTACTTCATAGGCGACTATAAGAGATATTTCTTCTAAATTGTTTGTTGGGGCAATCCAACTGACTCCTCGATTCCGACCTTCTATCAGCTTAATAAGCATAATCTGCCGACTAACAATCGGTTGGCCGATTGACAGTCAGCTATCCATAAATTTAATAAACTCCAATTATGATGACTCGATCGATTTCAGACTGATAACCATCGGTATATCAGAGTAACCGACCGATGATCATTCGAACTTCCACAACTACCGACATACGATCGACGTACTGTGATTACGACATATAGTCGGCTTATCTGAAAATATCAGTGCAAAAAGCGCATAATGGCCAGAATATTATCAGTGGCGGGTATAATCACCCATCCCACGATTATATAATGCTGGAACGAGCGGGACCCATGTGTCTAACTGATGCAGATGGTTACCAACTACTCGTCTATAAAAAGAGGTAAATGAACACATTTGATAAGGGCAATTCCAGATTGATACTCTACCACTCTAAATTTTTATATGCTGTTCATCACTCTCCACTGACTTAAGTATCGAAGGTCCCTGCGGACACAATTCGATCCATATGAACTTTATTTTGCAGGTGCTCTACCACGACAGGTGCAACAGGAGATTGGTGCCCAGAAAGAGAAGAATACGAGCAATTATGGCAAAGACCAGAGCTCAATATTTAACTGGATCAGTGAGGCAATCTTCTCATCGGAAAGACTTCCTCCCCCATCTCCATTGGTAGAGTCCAGCTCTTCGGGTCCAGTAATTACTACGGATGCATAAATTACTACTTTAATGTAGTAAATGAAGGTGTTAATGGAGACAGTCTACAATCTCCAACAGCAATAAACATAACAACAGCAGCAACTACCGTGGAGGAGTCGGTGGCTCATTCAGTACCATCCAAGCACAACCGCGTCCTCTACGCATTCACCCTCTTTATCTCTAGAACGACAGTCGTCTCCACATTCTCATCGAGTCGAGCAATCACGTTCTCGATATTCTCGCCACACCATCCATTCTTCGCGATGATCTCCTTCTCCTTCCCATGTATATAGTATCAAGAAAGAAAAAAAATCATGTGAACCTTCTCCTTCTCCATCCTCAAATTCTTCAGGGGACTCTACCTCCAGATTATCTCAGCAATAGCGGCTCGACAACTATGAGCTCAAGTTCAAGGAGATCGATCGCAAATTTGCCCGACTTCAGGTGGAAGGTCGAAAGTCATCCAACGACTATGACTTCCATACCGCCCAACCTTTCTCTCAGTGCATCTGGATGAACCAATTTCATCTCAGTTCAAGATACCGCAGATGGAGCCATATGACGGCTCCATCGATCCAATTAATCACTTAGAGAGCTACAAGACTCTCATGATGATCCAGGGGGCAACCGACGCTCTACTATTTATTGGCTTTTCGATAACTATTCAGAAGGCTGCTCGAGCCTCATATTTTGGGTTGCAGTTGGAGAGCATAAACTCCTTCGAGTAGCTTGAGCATTCTTTCGTAGCCCATTTCACACTAGTTGAAAGGTGCCACAGACATCAGACAGTTTTTTCTTCATCAAATAAGGTGAGATGGAGACATTGAGAGATTTTGTGGCTCGCTTCAACATGGCCACACTAGAGGTCAGGGACCTCAATGAAGATATGGCCATATTGGCCATAAAAAGAGATTTGAGGAGATTCAGATTCACTTATTCTCTGGATAAGACTCTCCCTCGAACCTATACTGAACTCTTAGAGCGCGTATACAAGTATATTCGCACGGACGAAGGTGCTTCTGATCGATGCCAGATAAAAGAAAAAGGTCAGAAAAAGAAGCAAAAGAAAAGTGAAGCTCCAACTGAACCAAGTCGGTCAACCACTAATAAGTGAGCTTCACCTCGATAATAGAGTCCAAGGCCAAACAACTATGGTAGGTATGACTCCTATACTCCTCTTTCTGCTTTCCATGCGTAGATCTTAATAGAGATCGAAAGAGAGGAGTATCTTCGACATTCCCATCGATGAAAGCACCACTAAGGAGTCATGATAGAAAAAAATACTGTCGATTTTATCATGATCACGGTCATGATACCGAACAGTGTATTTAACTCAGGGATGAAATAAAAACTCTGATTCAACATGGCTATCTCAAAAAATTTTGATGAGATCGTCTGACTTAACCTCCCACCGACCAACAGCCTCAGCTACAAACTGAGAAAATGATCAACAATCAGTCAATGATGGGAGTAATCAATATGATCTCTGGGTGACCGAAAGGTTGGAGGACAACTTTCGAAGAAGAAACAACGACTGGATAATGTAATCTCTTTTTTGAAAGATGATGTTAGGAGAATACAAACTCTCCATGATGATGCTGTCGTCGTTTCGACGATGATAACAAACTATGATGTAAAAAAAAATTTAATTGATAATGAAGGTTCAACTGATATTTTCTTTTACTTGACTTTCTTCTGAATGTGACTACCGACTGACCGACGCAAAAAAGTCTCGACGCCATTAGTCAATTTTACTAGAGATGCAATTATCGTGGAAGGAGAAATTACTCTTCCTTTAACCGTAGGAATAGATCTACAATAAAGTATTGTTCTCCTGACATTCACAATCGTCCGAGTTCCATCGGCTTATAATGCCATACTTGGATGATCTGGACTTAATGTCCTAAGAGTAGTAGTTTCAATATACTATTTACTGATTCAATTTCCAATAAGAAATGGAGTCAAAAAAATATGTGGAAATCAATAACTTGCTCGACGTTGCTTCTTGATCTCTATAAAGAATAATCAATCTAAAGACTCTTTGTTCGTTGATAAATTGGACCAAAGAGAAAATGAAGAAATGAATGAACTGGCCGAGCAATTTATTTCTATCCCATTAAAAGAAGAAGATCTTAAGAAGATGGTCCAAATTGGATCACAATTGGCTGATTCGGAGCGATGACAACTGGTGAATCTACTAAGAGCAAACGCCGATATTTTTGCTTGGTCGGCAATGGATATGCCAAAAAATTTTTGAAAGTAATAATCCACCGGCTGAACATTGATCTTAAAGTTAGGTCGGTGAGATAAAAGAAAAGACCTTTTGCTCCTGAAAGACAGAAGGTCATCGACGAAGAGGTCGACAAGCTTCTCGCAGCTGACTTTATCAGAGAAGCAAATTATTTCGATTGGCTCGCCAATGTAGTGATGATGATAAAAGTCCATGAAAGATAGAGAATCTGCATCGACTACACAAATCTAAATAAAGCTTATCTGAAGGATAGTTTTTCTTTGTCAAAGATCGATCAACTAGTTGATGCGACTTCAAGACATCGACTTTTAAGCTTTGTAGATGTCTTTGCAAGCTACAATCAGATTCGAATGGCACTTGAAGATGAGGAGCATACTACCTTCATAACTGACAAAGACATTGTTGGGTATAAAATAACCCCAGCCGAAGTTCGTAAGAGGCCAACCCTCCCAGGACTCTTCTGGCTCCCGACCTTGTGCGGTGTCTTTCTGATCTCCCCCGATTGTCCGAGCTTCCACAGTACCATCCGAACCCCTCCAGCAGTCAACCTTCCATAGTGTCCTCCATATTTCTCCAACAAACGAATTCTATCGTGCCATCCGGACTTCTCCAATAATGAGCTCCTTCATTCATTTATCGGACCGCTTCAAATGCTCTCTGGGCTTCACTATCAGTTGATTTTCTACAATGATCGACTACTCTCCGAAATTCTTTCAGACTTCCTCCTGTCACGATCGACTATACTCCGAGCTTCTTTCGGACTTCGTCAATGTCTGAGCTTCTCCAGCAGCAGGACTTCTACAGTAGCCAGACTCCGTCCAAGTTTCTGCGGTGGTCGATCGCCTTCCGAATTTCATCCGAGCTCCTACAAGAATCGGACTTCGTCCGAACTTCTACAATGGATGGGCTCCAGCAATCAGATTTCTACTCCAAACTCCTATTGCAAGCAGACTTCATCCGAGCTTCTACGATAAGCGGTCTCCATCCGGACTTCTACGACAATCGATCTCCATCCGAGCTTCTACGATAAGTGGTCTCCATCCGGACTTCTACGGCAACTGGTCTCCATCCGAGCTTCTACAGTAAGCGGCCTTCTTCCGGACTCCTACAAGAACTGGACTCCATCCGAACTTCTACAGTGGTTGGATTCCAGACGAACTTCTACAACGGATGGGCTCCAGCAGTCGGATTTCTACAGTGACCGACTGTCTCCGATATCTTCCATACCTCTCCAGCCACCAACCTTCACCAACGCCAGCCGACCTTCCACAGTGTCCTCCAGACTCTTCCAGCAGATGACTTCCGCCTGTAGCATCGATGCCTAAGGCATCCAACAACAGTTAACCCATCAGTAACCTCAGAAACATCCGAGCTTCTCTTAGATTGCTGAGACAGAGAGCTATTCCGCTCCACCAGACGTCCCAACCAAGCTTCAGCGTCTGGCCCGAACTCTCCGGTAAGTTGCGATAACGGACACCACTCCACTCTCGGTAACAAACTCCATGTGGCCCCATCACTCTCTGGCAAGTCACGACAACGAACACCACTACTCTCCGCAACAAACTCCACATGGCCCACCACTCTCTGGCAAGTCACGACAACGGACACCACTACTCTCCGTAACAAACTCCACGTGGCCCTGAACGGCCCACTACCAGGCAGTTACGGACGTCGCTGTCAATCGGTTACACTCTCCCGTCTATAAAAGAGACCCCCAGATACGTTCTCCTCTAAGCTCTAAACGCTATCTCGAAACTCTGCTAAAATCCTATTCGAGTGCTCCATTTCTGTTGAGGCAGAGTACTGACTTGAGCATCGGAAGGTCTTGCCGGAGCACCCCCACTCCGGTTTAGACTTTCCTTGCAAGTTCCGATGGCGGCCGCGATCCCCTCGACTCCAGCTTCTCCGACATCGGCGAAATTATGCACCAACAAAATTGGCGCTAGAGGAAGGGGGGTCTGTGTCTTGCAGGACCCTTGTTCTTAAAGGAGTACTCAACGGGACTGTCTCCGATCATCTTCTTCGACATCTTCTTCTTCTTCTCCGATCAGATCCCAACCTGATGCCTCCCCGAAAGGCATCCATCAGACGATCTACGACCTCCGTGGCCAGATCTCAGCAGGATCCGCAAGCTCCAGCTCGTCTCTAGTTTTTCAGGCTCCTCCTCCTCCGGCAACGACAGTCGGCATGGAGCAGTTCGACCTGCTGGTTCAGTAGGTCAGGGGTCTCACTGAAGTGGTGCAGGCCATGCAGCAGCAGTAGCCGCAGACATCTGTGTGGCTGGAAAGAGCATCGTCGGAGTTTCAGAATCTGACGATCGGGTGGCCCACTTGGGCCAGTCATCCCGTATTCTCCGAAAAGGGGAAGCAAAGGGCGGAGAGCCCTCTGTCTGATCACGATTCCACCCCCGGAGGGTTTCTACCTTCATTCTACCAGAAGACCCTCGAGACTCGCGATCGAAAAATCTCCTGGATCAAAGGTTCCAAGAGATGAACCGACGGATCAAGAGCTCCGTCATGCTCCACCTGCTTACGATGAGGATATCTGTACTGACCTTCCTTTTTCTCAAATGATTATGCAGGAATCGATCCCGTCGAACTTCAAGCTCCCCTATTTGAGAGCTACGACAGGACCTCGGATCCAGTTGACCACCTGGAGGCCTTCCAGACAATGATGCTGCTCCATGACGTGCCAAACGCCATCCTGTGTCGAGCTTTTTCATCTATCTTGAAGAGAGCAGCAAAAAATTGGTACTCGACACTGAAGCCGGATACTATCTTCTCCTTTGATCAAATGAGCCACCAGTTTGCGGCTCATTTCATCAGCAGCCGACATTCTCGGAGAGGTTCGGAGTTCTCATCAACATCAAGCAAAAGGAGAAAGAATCCATCTGAACTTATGTCAACCATTTTAACGCCGCCGCATTGGAGGTCCAGAACTTGGACCAATCAGTTGCAATGGCCGCCCTGAAGAGCGATCTCCAAAAGAATGATCTTTTATTTTCTTGAAAAAGAAGTATCCAGAGACTTTGCTGATTTGCTGGCTCGGGCCGAAGGATATGCCTGAGCAGAGAAAGCCTTCAAGCTGAAGGACGAGGAGGCTGCGAAGGAGCGACAGGCAGGTGACTCCAGCAAGCCCACAGCTGAAAAAGGGCCGAGTGAAGCTCGGCCACGTTCTCGAACTCCCTCCGGACATAAGCGTATCCGAACTCCTCCCGAGCTCGTAGGCAGAGAAGCTCGGACCGCAGAGTTCGATGGAGCTCTCCCCAGGAAGATTCCACAGCTACGCCCCTCTCAATGCTCCAAAAATTCAAGTGCTGATGGAGGTCAGGGAGCAGCTGCCAAGGTCAGAAAGGATGCGCACACACCTCAGAAAGTGTAACCCTAACAAGTTCTACCTCTATCATCGTGACCACGGTCATGACACGGAGGAGTGTATTCAGCTTCGAGACGAGATCGAGGAGCTCATCAGATGAGGTCGGCTCGACAGATTCATCCGACGTCGGTCTGAAGGTAGGAAAGATCGATCGAGGGCCTACCACAACCAGAGCCGCCAAAGAGGAAAGAACAGCCTGAAGATCGATCTCCAATCGAGATCATCAACACCATCTCTGGAAGACCCCGATGGGGAGCAGCCAGTGGATCGACGGACCGTCCAAGCGGCAAAGGACTGAAGAATCTATAACCTTTACTGAAGAAGATGCCCGGGAGATTCAATTCCCCCATAATGATATGGTTGTAGTTTCTTTAAATATTGCTGACTATGATGTACGCCGCATTCTTGTTGATAGTAAAAGCTCGCTGATATTTTGTTTTACGATGCATTCTCAAAAATATCCATTCTGGATGGTCGATTAGGGCCAATAAGCTCTCCATTGGTAGGGTTCATTGGCAATGCTGTGCCAGTGGAAGGAGTAATAACTTTGACCATAGTTGCAGGTTGGTACCCGAAATAATCTAGAGCGCAAGTGAATTTTCTGGTAGTAAGGGCACCGTCTGCCTACAACGCAATACTCGGCCGATCTGACCTCAACACCCTCCGAGCTGTGGTATCGACCTACCATTTGAAATTGAAATTTCTACTAGCCAAGGGGTCAGAGAGGTCAGAGGAGATCAAGTCCTAGCAAGACACTGCTATAACATAGCCTTACAAAGAAATGGTCAGTCTGACCTCTGTCCAGTTGATGGATTAGACACCCGCGACAATCTTGCTGAAGAACGGGATGAGCCAATTGAAGATCTTGTCCCAATTCCTTTGAATGATGGGAATGAGGAGCATGTGGTGAAGGTCGGCTCCAACCTGGGAGAAGAGGTATGGACACGGCTCATCAATTTTCTACAAAACAATGTAGATGTTTTCGCTTGGGTTCCGACGGACATGCCAAGGATTGATGCGGAAGTCATGGAACACCATCTAGCTGTTGATCCCAAACATCGACCGATGAAGGAAAAAATCTGAGGTCATGCACCGAAAAGACAGAAAGCAATAGCTGAGAAAGTTGATAAACTTCTGAAAGCCGGATTCATCAAAGAAGTCAACTACCCAAACTGGGTCTCCAATGTGGTTCTCGTCAAGAAGGCGAACGGCAAGTGGAGGATATATATAGACTTCAAAAAGCTGAACAAAGCCTGTCCGAAGGACAGTTACCCTCTGTCAGAATTGACCAATTAGTGGATGCAACCTCGGGCCACGAGCTTCTCACTTTTATGGATGTATTTTTCGGCTACAATCAAATCAGAATGGCACCAAAGGATGAAGAAAAAACTGCTTTTATCACTAACCATGGTCTTTATTGTTACAGGGTCATGCCTTTTGACCTCAAAAATACAGGGCGACCTATCAACGGCTGGTGAACAAGATCTTCAAAGAGCAGATCAGTCCAACATAAAGGTCTACATGGACGATATACTTGTAAAAAGCAAATCCTTAATGAACTACATTACCGACCTTGAGGAGACCTTCAGCGCCCTCCGAAAATATAAGATGAAGCTGAACCCAGCCAAGTGCGCTTTTGGAGTAACCTCAGAGAAATTCTTGGGCTTTATGGTATCGGGGCACGGGATCGAAGCAAATCCAGAAAAGATTCATGCCATCCAGAAAATGACCACTCCGAAGTCAATAAAGGAAGTTCAGCGCCTTACTGGGAGAGTAGCAGCTCTGAATCGCTTCGTCTCAAGGTCGGCCGAACGGTGCCTACCTTTCTTTCAGACTCTCAAGCAGCGAAGAACTTCTGTTGAACTACTGAATGTCAGCAAGCATTCGAAGAATTGAAGAACTACCTCAGTTACCTCCACTATTGGCAAAGCTCGAACCCAGAAAGGAGTTGTTCCTATACCTGGCGATCTTCCCTGTGGCTCTCGCAACAGTTCTGGTTAAGGAAGAAGCAAAAATTCAACGATCGATTTACTACATAAGTCGAGTATTGAGAGACGCCGAAATCAAGTATACTAAGTTAAAGAAACTAACTTACGCCTTGTTGATTGCAGCTCGAAGGCTCCGACCTTACTTTCAAGGGCACACCATAACACTGCTCACCGACCAGCCGATTAAGGCAGTTCTGCATCGAGTGGATGCTTCCGGAAGGATAGCGAAATGGACAGTCGAGCTCACAGAATTTGACATCAACTATCGACCTCGGCCGGTGATAAAAGCTCAAATATTAGCAGACTTCATAGTGGAATGCACTATCCGGAAGAAGTCGAACTTGAACAAGGTGAAGCTGATAACCCCGGGCTCCAGCCGAACTCCCCTGAGGAAAGAATGGATCTTCCTGATGGTTTTTGAGCCCTCTATGTGGATGGTTCCTCCAACATGTCAGGCACGGGCGCGGGCCTAATCTTGGTCAATCTGGAGAAAATTATCGCGAAGCACGCGCTACGCTTCGAATTCTCTGCGATAAATAACGAGCAAAATATGAAGCTCTGACTGCAGGACTGAAGGATCGCCAAAGAATTAGAAGTAAACCGGCTCCAAGTCTACAGTGACTCCCAATTGGTGGTGGGACAAGTCAGCGGAAGCTATGAAGCTCGGGAGGATAGTATGAACAAGTATCTCGAAAAGATAAAAGAGATCATCCCTGCCTTTGGCAGCTTTGGCATTAAGCAGATTCCAAGAGCAGAAAATACAGGGCCGATCTTCTCTCCAAGTTGGCTACACTGGCTCTGCTGAACTACCCAAGGAATCTTCTTCAAAGTTCTGAAGTATCCAAGTACGGAAGAACCGCAGCTTGTAATGAAGATCTGCCATGAACCCAGCTGGATTGACCCACTGGTTGCATACCTCAAAGACGGGGTTCTTCCTCATAATGCAAAAGAAGCTCGAAAGCTTAGGAACCAGGCCTCCCAATATATCCTTTATGAAGGCAAGCTGTACAAGAGGTCATACTCTTTGCCCCTCCTGAAATATCTCCGACCTTTTGAAGCCGACTTTGCCTTGTGGGAGGTACATGAAGGAGTCTGCGAAGTCACCTGGGGCAGATCTTTATCCCATAAACTGCTCCAACAAGGTTATTACTAGCCTACAATATACCACGACTCCATCGAATATGTCAAAAAGTATGATCGGTGTCAGAGATATGCGAATATCCAAAGACAGCCCGCCTCTGAACTTACACCCTTGAGTGCCCCATGGCCATTTGCACAATGGGGGATGGATATCCTTGGACCTTTTCCCATGGCATCCGGGCAGCGAAAGTTCTCCTGATGGCAATTGACTACTTTACCAAGTGGGTCGAAGCCGAACCCTTGGCAAAAATCACAGAAGCTAAAGTGCAAGACTTCATCTGGAAGTCAATCGTCTGTAGGTTCGGCTTACCCAGAACTCTCATTATGATAATGGTGATAATTTGCTGGAGCAAGATTTACTGAATTTTGTGAGGACTTAAACATCTCCCATAACTTCACGTCAGTAGCCCATCCGCAGGCAAACGTGAAGCCGAGGTGACTAACAGGACTCTGTTGCAAGGAATCAAAGCGAGACTTGAAAAAGTAAAGGAAACTTGGGCAGACGAGCTTTATCATGTGTTATGGGCATACCGAACTACCCAAAGACTGCCACAGGGGAGACCCCCTTTGCCTTAGCCTTCGAACAGAAGACGTGATCCCGATCGAACTCAAGCTTCCATCGGCGCGAGTCGTGGCATTCGACGAGCAGTGCAACTCACAGGATTCAAGGCCAACCTTGACTTATTAGAAGAAAAGCAGGAGACAGCTCAAGTTCGGATGGCAGCCTACAAGCAGAAAGCAATCCGCTACTACAACTCTCGGGTCAAGAGCAAAGCCTTCAGAGTGGGAGACTTAGTACTTTGGCGAGCCGCTGTTTCACAATCTCAGAACCAAAGAAAATTGCCCCTAACTGGAAGGTCTGTATGAAGTCAGGGAGGTAGTCCGGCCTGGAACATACTATCTAAAAGAGCTCGGAGGAGCAGACCTTCCGCGATCATGGAATTCAAAAAATTTACGAATGTATTATCGATAACTTTGCCTTAAATAAAATTTCATATTCGCATATCTTTTCTTTTGGCATGAGCTTATAACGACAGGGAGTTGCTCCTTCAGACAATCGAAATTAAGTGTGTCAGGAACAAGAGGAGAACCTCGTCCCGACATAAACGAAGGCTCGATTATTTAGAGATCGGATAGGGAGAGAGGCCCTTGCAACGGCCCTTATGCACCCCCACAGCCATGTTAGGAACAGGAGGAGAACCTCGTCCTAACATGAGCAAGATCGAAGGTCCGATTATTTAGAGATCGGATGGAGGAGAGGCCCTTGCAATGGCCTTATGCGCCCCCACAGCCATATTAGGAACAGAGGAGAACCTCGTCCTAACATGAGCAAGGTCGAAGGCCGGTTATTTAGAGATCGGATGGGAGAGAGGCCTTGCAACGGCCCTTATGCGCCCCCACAGTCATGTTAGGAACAGGAGGAGAATCTCGTCCTAACATGAGCAAGGTCGAAGGCCCGATTATTTAGAGATCGGATGGGGGGAGAGCCCTTGCAACGACCTTATGTGCCCCCACAGTCCTGTTAGGAACAGGAGAAAAATTCATCCTAACATGAGCTGAAATTGATTGTGTCGGGAACAGGAGGAGAACCTCATCCTGACACAAACGAAGATCTGATCGTTTAAGATCGGATGAGAAAAAGAGCCCCCTCAGCGGCTCCTCTACACCCCTACAATCCCGTTAGGAGCAGAGGAAAAATCCTCACCCAAACATAAAGAAAGGAGAGAGAAAAAGGAAAAGCGATGAGCTACATCAGAGATAAGAAAAAATAAACTACATCTAAGACACAAGGGACCTCGTCTCAACGAGAAAGAAAACTCTTATCAAAAATCCTCAATCTCTAAGGAGGAACCCAACGCTAGCAGGAGAAAATAGACTTCTTCAAAGTAACGAGAAGTTCGGACCCTAAGCTCGAACACCGGAGAAAGCATCAAACTCGAATGGCTTCGAAAAGACCTTCAGTTATGAACAAAAAGGATGAATCAACACGGTGATGATCAGAAACCTTCAAACAACGTCGACATCGAACAAGACAAAAGACAAGAGAAGCTTAGTAAATGACAACTCAGAGCAAGAGTATACAAGGTAATGAGAAAATTTTCTTTTATTTCATTAGTAAAGAATGCATTACAAAAGCCTTTGAAGGCCAAAAAAAAAAAAGAAACAACCAGAAAAGAAAAGAATACATGGAACAAAAGGTGAAAAAGCTCTAAGGAAGCTCGGCTTCTTCTGACTTGAACTCTCGGTTCCAGCCATTGTCAGGGATTGCTTTAAGTTCTCAACTTTTTCTTCCAGTTTTTCTTTCTTAACAGCATCTCCCGATACATTTGGTGAAATCGCCGGCTTTCGCCCTCCGATTTCGAAGCCTCTTCTTCAGAACTTCGAACTCCACTCGACATCCTTGACTGCCTGCTGCTCATAGGCCAGCTGAATTTTTAGCCGCTGCAGTTCGGCCTTCTCCTACCCAAGGGCCACGGATAGTTCTTCATGGTCCCCCTCAAGGAGTGGAGCTCGTCGGAGCCTTGAACCGAAATGGTCTGGACTCTCTCGGACAACTGCTTCTGAAGGTGAGCAACCTCGTCGGTCGCCGTCTTGAGCCTTCTTCTGTAGTCGTCTACTTGTCCGCACCAGCCGACTCGGTAGGCATTGTAATTCACCTCGACATCTTGTAGCTGCTTCTGAAGGTCGAAGAATTTCTTCGACCAGTCCGATCGTGGTCGGCCTGAGTTGTAAGCCAGGACGAGCTCCCTTCCAATTGACTGATCTTCTCCCGTGCGGCCGCCAACTCGACCTCGAGGGAGCTGACCTTGGAAGCCTGAGTCCAAGATCGATCACTGGTGCATTTCTTGAGTTCCTCAAGCTCCTTCACGAAGTCGGCCTTCTTCCGGGTGTAGTCCATGAAGCCCTTTTTGTGGAGGTCCCGAAGGCGAGTAACCTCTGCGGTGGCTTTCGAATGGCTCTTCCTCACCTGTGAAGTTTGTCATCTATCTTCTTTGATTTCTTTATTAGGTGACAAACTTTCTTCTCAGATCCGAATCATGGACTTCAGAGGAATCCTCTGCAGTAGGGAAGAGCTTCGACAGGGCACTGTTGTCGGGAAACAAGAGCGTCACAACGCAAATCATTGCAAAAAAGAAAAAAAGAGAGAAAGGAGCTCTCTATAAAAAAATCTGATTTCATTGATTGAATAATTCTTAAGTACAAGAGAAAGAGAAAAAGTTGCAACAAAGAAAAAGTACAAAATTAGAGGTTTTGGACCTCTGGAGTAGAAGTGGAGGAGCTCGGTGCCCCCTGGAAGGTCGGTCGCAGCAGTCGCGACAGTCGAAGAGGTTCCGACTGGAGGGAGACTGACAGCAGCTTCGAAAGGTTCGGCTTCATCGTCAGACGCTTCATCCAAGAAGCCAAGATCGAGTCTGGGAAACTTTCCGACCACCTTCTCCTGGCAAAGCTCGAAGCCTTTGATGAAGGCGGCCTAGCCAACTGGATGTTCAGATCCCTCATCTCGAAGGAGTTCTTGAACTCCTCCATTGCTTGGGCCCGTGCCTCCGAGACTAGGGTCAGGATCTGCTCCTTCAGCTTAGAGACCTCGGCCTCTGCCTTCTTTCTTTCCTCCTCCAGGGCGGCCTTCAGATCTGCCGAGGTTTGTTCCTTCTTCTGCAGCGCCTCTTGGAGACTCGCGACTTCGGCGACCTTCTCCTTGAGACGGGCACTTCAGCCTGGCGGCCTTCCTCCGCTTGGGCTGCTTTCTTTTTGCATTGTTCATCGCCTCAATGTTGACGATGAGTTGGTGTCCAATCTGCAAGAGCGGCTAGGAAGTCAATATGAAAGCTAAGGAATGAACCAAGTGAAGAAGTGAAAGAAAAAAAAAGTAGATCGGCCTACCTCAAGAAAGGATCCCAGAGAGTCCCAAACCCGCTGTTCGGGATCAGCATGGACGATCCTATGGACGACCTCGGGCAATACGCACCCGTCGACCAACCTTTTTATTAAATCCCTATTATTGAAGGGATTCTCTCCCGAATCCTCTTCAAAGCCGTCGGCCCCCTCGATGGTAGCCCTGCTGCTGCGGATCTTGCGGGCCACTATCTTCTTCCTTCTCCTCCTTTCGGCCCCTGGTGCCTCCTTGGGGCGAGACTCTGGAGCGGAAACCTCAACCGGAGGGCTTCTTGAAGAAGCTCGGGGGACTGCGGGCTCGACATCAGAGGGGGCAACGACAGCAATGGCCGCCTGGGCAAGCACGGTCGAGCTTGTCCCCTCCACCCTCGCCTTCTTGGCCAACCTAGAAGTTGCAGCGCCTTTCCTCTTGTGGGCCTTGAGACCCTTGGCTAGCATCCGAGCCGCGTCTGCATCTATATCTGCAATGAAAGAAGATCGGCATGGCTTAGAAACAGAATAAGAGAAAGAGGAAGCAGCGAATGACAAAAAAAAAAATACCGACAGGGTTGAGAGGGCTCAGGCCGACGTTAAATAAGAGTTGCTCCTTCAGAAGGTCAGAGAGGAGAGGAGCTGGATAAGCCTTAAGTTTATTGGAGGCTTTAATGTCATCCCTTCCCAGGCTAGAAGCCCGACGGATGGAGTCCCTCAAGGAGCACCAAGGGAGCAACCCCAGCATCAGGGTCGGGCATCGGACGTAGAAGTACCTCTCCTTCCAGTTGTGGATAGAAGAGGGGGCACCTTTCAGCAACCCCTTTCTATCGAACTGAGAGGAGAAGTACCATCAATCCTTCATCGAAGGGTGATGCTTGAAGGTATAGAAATTCTTAAATAAGGAAAGAGTTGACCGGACTTCAGCTAAATGACAGAGAAAAAAAATCTTATCAGAAACCTAAAGGAGTTCGGTGCTATAGAAACTAGAAAAATATTTAAAAAGCGAAAAAGAGCAACAACAAAAGGTGGAAGTGGAAGTCAAAGCCCGATGCGAAAAGCTTCCTGGTACAAGCAGAAGCGGCCAGTGGGAGGGGCGCTAGCCTAGTCAGTTGGCCCGAGAAGCTCAAGCTCGTACTCCAGAGGAACTCCGTACTGAATCCTAATCAGTGAGAGTTCGTCCGAAGTCAGAGGACTGGGAATGGTGTCTGGTACAAAGATCGAATGAGGTCTATCTACAGAACTAAGATTTTGGGGGGCTGAAACGAATGAACTTCTAGAACTGCTAGAGGAGGAAGTGTTGGAAGACATTTTGAATCAAGTGAAAACTCCAAAAAATTTCGAAAAAATTAAAAAAAATAAGAAACAAGGCACTCGCGGAGAAACCGAACGAGCGGAATGCGAAGAAGAAAAAATAGAAAAATAGCAAGAAAAAGAAGGGTTCTGAAACTAACCTAGGCTATTCTGAGAGATGCAGAAGGGCAGCGAAGGCGATTGAGGACGACCTGAAGGGCGCCTAAGGTCGAGAGGGATGCTGGAGGAGGACGAAGCTCTTGGGGAAGAAGAGGGGACCGAAAAAAATCTCAGGCAAAGTGAAACCCCTGAAGGAGGGAGATGGGTTTAAATAGACAGCAGGATCTGACGCAATAATGATTGCAGATCTCCTTTGGCCGATCTACAACCACCGTGTGTCCCACTCGTCGTGGCAGACGGCTGATGATTGACAGAATCATTATTATATCGTACCTAGAGCAATGCTCCAGCGAGAATTCTGAAAAAATCTTTTCGGATCACCTCGATTTGAAAAGACTCCAGCACCAGTGCACCAAACATCAAAATATCTGAAAATAATCGAGTACGAAAATCAAGGAGAGCAACTTCGGTTGTGAAAATTTTTCTGTACTTCCTTCATTCGAAACTCGAACTCGAAAGTAAGGAAACTGGTGTTGGATATAAAATAACCTCAGCTGAAGTTCGTAAGAGGCCAACCATCTCAGGACTCTTCCGGCTCCCGACCTTGTGCGGCATCTTTCTGATCTCCTCTGATTGTCCGAGCTTCCACAGTACCATCCAGACTTCTCCAGCAGTCGATCTTCCACAGTGTCCTCTAGATTTCTCCAACAAACGAACTCCTATCATGCCATCCGAACTTCTCCAATAATGAGCTCCTTCATTCATCTATCGGACCGCTTCAAATACTCTCTGGGCTTCACTATCAGTCGATTTTCTACAGTGATCGACTACTCTCCAAATCTCTTCCAGACTTCCTCCTGTCACGATGGACTATACTCCCAACTTCTTTCGAACTTCATCAATGTCCGAGCTTCTCCAGCAGCAGGACTTCTACAGTAGCCAGACTCCGTCCAAGTTTCTACGGTGGTCGACCACCTTTCGAATTTCATCCGAGCTCCTGCAAGAATCGGACTCCGTCCGAACTTCTACAACAGATGGGCTCCAGTAGCTGAATTTCTACTCCAAACTCCTATTGCAAGCAGACTTCATCCGAGCTTCTACGATAAGCGGTCTCCATCCGGACTTCTATGGCAACCGATCTCCATCCGAGCTTCTACGATAAGCAATCTCCATCTGGATTTCTATGGCAACCGATCTCCATTCGAGCTTCTACAGTAAGCGGCCTTCTTCCGGACTCTTACAAGAACCGGACTCCGTCCGAACTTCTACAGCGGTTGGATTCTGGACAAACTTCTACAATGGATGGACTCCAGTAGTCAGATTTCTACAGTGACCAACTGTCTCCGGTGTCTTTCGTACCTCTCCAGCCACCAACCTTCAACAGCGCCAGCCGACCTTTCACAGTGTCCTCCAGACTCTTCCAGCGGATGACTTCCATCTGCAGCATCGACGTCTAAGATACCCAACAACAGTTAACCCGTCAACAACCTCGAAAACATCCGAGCTTCTCTTAGATTGCTAAGACAGAGAGCTATTCTGCTCCACTAGACGTCCCAACCGAGCTTCAGCCGTCCGGCCCGAACTTCCCGACAAGTTACGATAACGGACACCACTCCACTCTCGATAACAAACTCCACGTGGCCCCATCACTCTCTGGCAAGTCGCGATAATGGACACCACTACTCTCTGCAACAAACTCCACGTGGCCCCACCACTCTCTGGCAAGTCGCGACAACAGACACCACTACTCTCCGTAACAAACTCCACATAGTCCTGAATGGCCCACTACCAGGCAGTTACGGACGTCGCTATCAATCGGTTATGCTCTCCTGTCTATAAAAGAGACCCCTCAGATGCGTTCTCCTCTAAGCTCTAAACGCTATCTCGAAACTCTGCTAAAATTCTATTCCAGTACTCCATTTTTGTTGAGGCAGAGTACTGACTTGAGCGTCGGAGGGTCTTACCGGAGCACCTCCAACTCTGGTTTAAACTTTCTTTGCAAGTTCCGACGGTGGCCGCGATCCCCTCGACTCCAACTTCTCCAGCATCGGTGGAATTCTGCACCAACAGATATCTACTGTTACAAAGTAATGTCGTTCAGTTTAAAGAATACCGGAGCTACTTATCAATGGCTAGTCAACAAACTATTCAAGGTATAAATCGGATAAAATATGAAAGTCTACATTGATGATATGCTGGTGAAATGCCCTCAAACTTCTGATCATGTTTGAAATTTGGAAGAAGCCTTCAGCATACTTCGACGACATCAGATAAAATTAAATCAGACTAAGTGTACATTCGAAGTAACTTCTAAAAAAATTTTTTGGATTTCTTATGTCACAATGAGGAATTGAAGCCAATTTCGAGAAAATATGAAGTATCCAAGCTCCAAAAAAGAGATACAACAACATAATGGAAGAATCGCCGTACTTAGCCGATTCATCTCAAGATCAACAGAAAGATGTTTGCTCTTCTTCAAGACCTTGAGACAAGCCAAAAACTTCTCATAGTAAGATGAGTGCCGACAATCTTTGAAGATCTAAAAAGATATTTGGCATCTCCACTATTGCTTACAAAATCAAAGATCAGACAAACTTTGTATCTCTATTTGGTGACTTCGACAGAAGCAGTTAGTTTGGTACTCATTCAAGAGGATAAAAATCAAATTCAATGATCAATTTACTACATCAGTAAAGTGCTTCATAATGCTAAAATAAGATATTCAAGAGCAGAGAAGATGATCTACGCTCTAATCATATCATCACAGCGACTTTGTCTATACTTTCAAGCATATCCTATAGTCGTCTTGATAGATCAGCCATTGAAGGTAATTTTATACCGACCTGATACTTCAAGTCGAATGACAAAGTGGATCATAAAACTCAATGAGTTCGATATTCAATATCGCCTATGATCGTCAATGAAGGTGCAAGTTTTGATCAATTTTGTTGTCGAGTGTACTATATTTGACAATAACTTTGAGGATGAATCCAACGATAAATTAAAGCAAGTTGAAACTCTTGAGGCCGACTTAACATTAATGTAGATGCTACATATTGATGGAGTATCCAATGCATAAGACAGTAGAGTTAGTCTCATCCTCATCAATTTCGAAGGGATTGTAACCAAATATGCTCTTTGGTTTAATTTTAAAGCTTCAAATAATCAAGCCGAGTATGAAGCTCTCCTAGCCGTTTTGAAAATTATCAAAGAGCTTGACATTGACAACTTGAAGATCTTCACTATCTCACAGTTGATTACTGGATAGGTTTAAGACGAGTTTGAAGCTCGAGACCCCATTATGATGAAGTACCTTCAGAAAGTGAAAGATCTTACATCGACTCTGAAAAATTTTAAGATCTCTCACATTCCAAGAACGAAGAATGCCTGAGCTGATGTACTTTTTCGACTTGCAACCACTTTATTCAACTCACTGAGTCGGACATTCATTAAATGTCTTGAACAACCGAGCATTGATAAAGTTGAAGAAGTGTTACAAATTAATGATGAGTCATGCTGGATAGACCTGATCATCCAGTATTTGACTGATGTAATTCTAGCTGCAGATCTCTCAAAAGCCAAACGACTACGATAGATGGCCTCGTAATATATTTTAATGAATGGACAACTTTATAAAAGATCATTCTCTCTTTCCTTACTGAAGTGTTTAAGATCAGCAGATGCCGACTATGCACTCTGAGAAGTTCTTGAAGGAATTTATAAAAATCACTTGGAGGGCAAATCTTTAGCTTATAAAGTTTTACGATAAGAATATTATTAGCCCACTATGAAGAAAAATACAGCTGAACTTATCCGAAGATGTAAACCATGTCAGAAATATGTTAATATACAACATCTATCGGCCAGCCAGCTGACATCAATCGTTGCACCATGGTCTTTTGCATAATGAAAAATTGACATACTTGATCCTTTTCCTCTGACATCCAGTCAGAGAAAATTTATAGTAGTTGCCATCAATTACTTTATCAAATAGGTAGAAGCTGAACCTTTGGCATAAATCACTAAAACTAAGATGGAAGATTTCATTCAGAAGTCAATCATATATAGATTCGATCTACCACACACTATTATCACCGATAATGGTCAACAATTCGACAATCAAAATTTTAAAAAATTTTATATAAAATTTTATATTACGCACAAGCTCACATCAGTCGGCCATTCACAATCTAATGATGAAGTAGAAGTAACAAATCGAACAATCCTACATAGTCTTAAGATCAGACTAAATGAAGCTAAGGACCTTTAGGTGGAAGAATTATATCCGATCTTATGGGCATATCGAACAACTCCTTATATACCGACAGGAGAGTTGCCATTCAACCTAGCCTATGGGATGGAGGTGATGATTCCACTTGAGATCGGATTACCATCAGCAAGAGTGAAACAGTATAATGAGCCGAGCAATTCTGAATGTCGGAGAGCTGACCTAAACTTACTTTCGAAAATCCGACAGTAAGTTCAAGTTTGAATGACAGTATATTGGCAAAGAATAGCTTGGTATTACAATACAAAAGTTAAACCGAAGGTCTTTCGTCCAGGAGATCTGATCCTAAGAAAAGCAGAAGTTTCAAAGCCTCTGGATCAAGAAAACTTGTCTCCAAACTGGGAAGGACCCTACAAAATAACCGAAATATTTTGATCGGATCCATATCGGTTAGAAACTCTTGAAAGAAATATTCTTCAGACTTAAAATACTGATAATTTGAAGATATACTATTAATAAAGTTGTTCACATGTACAATGTTCGAAATGGAACATTGAAATTCAGAATTGTGAAAGCTTCAATCAACTACATCTACAAAATTACATTAGATCGATAAATAATCGATCAAATTTTATTGACTACATCTCGATTTTCATTATAAAAACTGACTTAAGTCGAACGACAACATCAAGTTAACATATAATCGATCGACTTATACCGACTATATCTCGATTTTTTACTGTAAAAATCGATTTAAGTCAAATGACTACTCATGCTGACTTAGCATTAGCTAAGCGGAACATTATGCTGACTCCATCCTGATCGAATAGAAAATACACCGATTTGACTACGGTCAGTCGAAGGATATTCAGCTTACCACGGTCTATCAAATATCTAGAAAATATATACACTAAGTCGGCTGACACCCGACTAGTGGACAAACCTACTATGACTAATGGTCGATGTTGCTCCTAGATTGATTTTGATGATTACAAAGCAGATTGAAGGGATACAAACAATTGAAAAAGTCCTTATGCTCTTCAAGGGCAAAATCATAATTTTGCTAAAATCCTGATTTGATAGTACCATTTGGTAGAACAAATGATTTGAAATCTATTGGTGAAAATTTTATTGTGTTTGGACTAATATTTTTGAAGTTATGAAGGTTTGAAGTGCATGAGTCGACTCATGAGTCAACTCATGGCACTATGAGCTGAATGGCACGCAAAAAATTCCCATGGCACGCTGGATTTTTGACTTGGCACGACCTGTGAGTCGACTCATGAGTCGACCCATAAGGCATGAGTCGACTCATGAGTCGACCTCTGCTGATTTGAGCCGAAAAATCCAGAAATCAGATCTTCTGGTCTGTTGCAATAGAAGTCGACTCATGAGTCGACTCCTGAAGCATGAGTCGACTCATGAGTCGACCCCTGCGACGGGAAATGTCAGCAACGACTATTTTTTTGCCCGTTTTAATTGCCATTTATGCTTCCTAAAAATCCTCTAACGGCTCTTTATCTGCCTAAATTGTTTTCTCTTGCTTCTAATGCTACAAAATGCTTTAAATGATGAAAGAAATTGCAGATTAAATAGCGGATCAAACGTGAAATCAAATGTGAAAAGAGAAAAAGAGAGGAAAAAGAGAAGAACAGAAGAGAGGATCCAAAATTTGCAAGAAAAAGCCTGAGATCAACGAAATATCCATAGAGAAAAAGAGAGAGGATCCACAATATACCAGAGAGATTGTGAAAGAGAAAAGGAAGATCTTTCAAGGAGAGAATTCTTCACGCCTATCGTTTCAACCTTGATCTAGAGATCGTTCAAAGCTTTCAAGAGATCTTCAATCAACAATCAACCTCTTCTCAAGCGTTCAACCGTTCATTCATCTTGAGAAAATCTGAAAAAGGGGTTCTTCATTTGAGTAAAGCTTTTATTGTTATATTTGCTCATTTAAGGAGCTGTTTTTGTATTCATCTGTGCTCTAAATATTCTTACTCTTTGTGAGTTTTTGCTCTTGTTTTTGGAGGATTTCCAAAACAAGGAAAGGTTGATCCGAACCTGAAATCGGAGTGTTTTGGGTTTGCTTGTACCCGAGAAACAAGTGTTCTAGCTTGGGATAGCTAGGGTCGGAGTTTCCGACGTCTTGTATTCTAGCTTGGGATAGCTAGTGTCGGAGTTTCCGACGTTTTGTATTCGGATTGAATACAAAGGATAGTGGATTAAAATTCCCAAGTGGGATCTTGGGGAGTGGATGTAGGTGCAAGGTTAGCACCGAACCACTATAAATCCTTGTGTTTGTGGTGTGCTTTATCGCTTTATCTTATTTCTTTATTATATCCTTGCAATACTGCTTTAGTTAACTAATATTGATTTAAAGCCATTGTTTTGTTCTTCATAAGTTATCTGTTGGGCTTAAAATTTTTAGAAACCCAATTCACCCCCCCTCTTGGGTTGCATAGCTGGGCAACAAGTGGTATCAGAGCCAGTGCTCTAGCCCTTCTTTGATCTAACAATCAAAGAGCCAAAGATCTATGGCAACCCATGTTGGAACTTCTCTAGCTGAGGGGCAATCAACAAACCGACCTCCACTTTTCAATGGGTCTAATTACACCTATTGGAAAGCTCGGATGAAGATTTTCATACAAGCACTCGACTATGATATGTGGAGTATCATAGTGAATGGTCCTCACACATCCACCAAGATTATAGATGGTGAGGAGTCAACCAAACCCGAGAAAGAATGGGATGAGGTTGACAAGAAATTGGCACAATTAAATGCCAAAGCTATGAATGTTCTTTATTGTGCACTAGATGCTAGTGAATTTAATCGCATTTCTACTTGTGCATCTGCTAAAGAAATATGGAATAGGTTAGAAGTCACCCATGAAGGAACAAATCAAGTAAAAGAGTCTAAAATAAACATGCTTGTACATAAATATGAATTGTTCAAAATAGAGCATGATGAGTCCATAACTGCTATGTTTACTCGTTTTACTGATATAATCAATGGTTTAAAGAGTCTTGGCAAATCTTATACTAACAGTGAACTTGTAAGGAATATTCTCAGGTCACTGCCAAGAACTTGGGAAGCCAAGGTGACTGCCATCCAAGAAGCAAAGA